>NC_133827.1:11525151-11828181 GCF_047830755.1 Zonotrichia albicollis
TGAGGTTCTGTACTGTCAACAAGGATCTCCTTGATTCTGCAGTGTCACAATGGACCCTTGTTTCCATGAGAGGCCTGGGGTCCCACAGCCCCTCACAGACCCCTATGGCCTCTCTGAGTTCCCCATGGCCCTTCATGGCCCCTCAAAGCCCTTCATGGCCCCTCAAACCATTTCATGGCTCCTCATGATTGATGGCCCCTCAAAGCCCCTCACATCCCGCTCATGGCCCCTCATGGCCCCTCATAGCCTCTCATGGTCCCTGACAGCCCCTCACAGCCCCTCATGGTCCCTCACAGCCCCTCATGGTCCCTCAGAGGCCCTCACAGCCCCTCATGGTCTCTCACAGCCCCTCATATCCCACTCATGGCCCCTCACAGCCTCTCACAGCCCCTCATGGCCCCTCATGGCCCCTCACAGCCCCAGGCCTGGGGCTCCTCTCAAAGGAGAAGGGGTCAGGCCCTTGTTCTCCTTTCATTTCAGTCCTTTCACAGCCACGAGTGCAGAAAGGCTGAAATGGAGCCTTTCCCCAACGTTTCCCTCGGGGTTAACTGCGGGCTGAAGCTCTGTGCTGGCCCCGGCCCCAGCGCCACCATCCTTGCAGCCGCCAGGCCTTTGCTGTCCCCCCGTGTCCGTTCCCTGTCCCCGAGTCCCGCCCGGCTCTGGCAGCAGCAGCAGCCGCAGCGCAGGGGGCGCCGGCCCGGCCCAGCCGGGGCTCCCGGCCAGGAGCAGCAGCAGCACCGGCCCCTTCCCGCCTGCTCCTGCCTCGGCTCCCAAGGGCTTTTTCCAGCTCAATTCTGGAGCACAGCAACCAGCACCCACACACAGCCCTGACTGCTCAGGGCCCACCTGTGCTGCCCTGAGCCAGCCCTCAGAGGAAGAAAGGATTGGGTTCCAGAGCTGTTTACAGCACTGTTTGACTCACCCTGAGGTGACAGGAGGAGGCTGCTGGTGTCTCTGCCTTGGGAATTGCAGATCATGGCTGCTCTTGGCCCTCTTCTGCTTGCAACCTGAATTTTAACCATAAAAATGCAAATGCCTCTTTCAGTTGGTGCTAGCCATGGTGCTTTCATGACAGTGAAGTCAGTACTTTTGTCACAGGCATAAAGATCAGCAGATACTGGAATGCTCACCAGCCCCTGAATACTAAGATGAGGGGAATTAAAGCTTCACAGGCCACATTTGCAGCGCTCAAATAGAGCCCTGTTGCTGGCACTGTTGAAATCGAATAAACTGAGAGAGGCTGTCACAGAATTCACCTCTGCAGTGTGGAGTTAAATTAAAAAATCAACCAGGAGAAGCAGAAACCAGAACTTCTCGACTCACTTCATTGCCCCTTCCCAGCAGCAGGAAATGCAGATGCCCAGAGGTGTTTTGCACTGCTGCTGCCCTCAGTTTGAGCCCAGGCTCTGCCCAGGCCCAGCAGGAACCTGAGCCCAGCCCAGGGAGCTCAGTGCTCGCGGGGCCAGGCCCAGAGCCCCAGGCACGGCCGCCCATTGCGGGGCAGCAGCGCAGACGGAATGTCCTGCGGCCCAAACCTACTGCTCCTGCCACACAGCGCCAGCCTTCTCCCCCTCCTCCTCCTCTCCCAGCACGGCACAAATTCCAGCTTGGAGGAGGCTGCCCCAGAGAGGGCTCTGGCTCCTGTTCCAGCCTGAGTGTCCCTGCAGAGGAACAGGGCATCTTTCAGGCACTTGAACAAGCTCAGGCTTCTCACTTCATTGGGAATCTGGGATGCAGATGGCCTTGCTAAGAAAGCCAAAAGCCAACAGAATGGATTATAGATAACTGAAAAAAAAAATTCACCCATCTTCCAGGCAAGGTTTACCAAGTCATTTCCTGCATTTTTTCTTTTCAGATTCTTTCAGTTGGCTACTCTGGGAAGTCCAGCTTGTACTGGTGCTTATCATGAACTGATTGTGCTGTGATTTACGCACCAAGACACCAAATGTGGAATCATCTACATGGAACTGTTATAAATGATCAATCGAAAGCCAAATTATAAAAAATCTGAAAAGATTTCTTTATCATTTTCCGCTACTAAAACATGGTCTTCAAAACCTCCACAGCCAAAAACACAGCGTCGAGCCCGGGGTCGGTGCTGGAGCCCGGGGTCGGTGCTGGGTGAACCTGGATCCCACCTCTATTGCATCAGACCCTCCACCATTCTCGAGAGCCGCTTCTTGCAGGCATGCTTTATACAGTTTATTATGCCTGAGTGAAGAAGTCCCAGTTTCTTTTGTAACTCTGCATATTCATAGTTGGTTCTTTCACTGGGGAGAGCTGGACAATCGCCTTTCCTTGTTGATAGCCAGCACTGATCAGATTTAGGGAAGGCAGGTATTCACACGTATCTTTCTGGCGACTTTGGCTATCTTGATCGATGCTATCAACAGGGCAATGATCACTCTTAGGCGATGTCTCAGGATAATGGTGATCATCTCACTGGGTGTGTCTATTCTTGAGCTAAAGTGCCGATTGTTATCTGGCCACCTTCAGGAATTTCGGAATTTGAATAGACGCCTGCCTCTCAGGCTGCTTGTGGTCAGAGACTTGTTTGGATTTTGCAATCTTTATGAAATACATGCTTTTATAGCATGAATTATTTCCCAACATATATTACAACATCACTACAGTCTCACAGAAGAAAGCAATCATACAGACCAGTGTACAGTCAAATTGCCCCCTAATTCTCATGAAATCCATCTACTCTGCACACCCTTACTTTGTATTTTTGTTTCTCAGTCATCACAGAACTGAGAGCTGCAAGAAAAAGAGAAAGAAATATGAACAGGTATCCCTTCGGTAAGGGAAATACTGGACTGTCAGGAACTAAAAATAGTTGATAGCATCTGTATCAGGCAATTTTTTTTATCCTTTGACCAGTGTCCATTTCAGGCATCCTGTTAGCATGACCTAGGATTTTGCAGCTAAATGCAATGGGCTGCAATTTGAGAGACCTACAAGAAAAAAAAATTATCAGACTTTCCCCTCCCCTCCCGAGTGACAGGTGAAAATTACAAAATAAAAGGGCCTACAGAATTTAAAATTTTCTAATTTTAAAAAATATAGTATTAGCTCAGATTCCAAGGGCATAGAGATATAGGAGCAGCAAGGAAATGCTCCCAGAAATGTTTTCTAGCCTGAAGAGACAAGCTAGCCACAGGAAGAGGAGAGAGCCACTTTGCGGCAAGGCGTACGTGGCCCGAAGGTCAGTGTCCGGCTAGCTATGTGCAGGGGCCAACGCCTAGCTGCAATTCCTTGCCAGCACCCCTCGGCGTCTGAGGGCCTCGGGCTGTGCTGGCTGCAGACAGGCTCTCGCTGCTGGTGAGACAAGGAATGGAGCAGGACGCTTTACCGGGGGTTAATGTCGGTTTATTGTTGTTTCAGGGGAACCAACATGGAGAAACCAACCAGGAAAGCAGCCAAGAATGGAGGGTGAAACAACATTATAAAGGAAGGGGGTGTATATGGGTGGGATTTACAGGGAACCAATCGGGAAGGGTGAGGGGATGAACTTAACAAAACTGACATTATAGGGAAACCAAAAAATACAAGGTAAGGGAGGGGCCCCGAGACCACAGCCAACCACAATCCCCAGTGAGAAGAAGGTTCTGGAAAACTGAGAGGAGTGGGGGGTGATTGACTGGGCCCAGGGAGGAAGAAAAGTTTACTTAAAAGGGGATAAGGGGGAGGAGAAATTATATAACTTGGGTAACAGACACAAACCAAGGGCAGGGGTAACTATAGTAACATAACTGCCAGCCGGCTACGGCGGGAAAACTGAGGAGGGCAGAACCATTTTACACAGAATAGGGGGGAACAATACATAAAATGGGGGAATAATACAAGAAATTTAACAACACACTACAACACCACTTCTTTTAAAATGTGTGAATTACTGAATGCAAGAGCCATTGGCCCTTTTGGCTTCTGTTTTTAATAAAATGTAAGCTATTAACTTGTGTTTATGAAGACTTTAGTTGGACTTCAATGTTTTTGAGACAGCTTCTGAGCAAAATACAAAGAAACTACATTACATATTAGTAAATGCAGCATCTAGAATAACAACTAAATAGTCCTATCTCATAGTTAAATGTTCAGTTCTTCATAAATTGTGATTAAGACCATGAAATGCAGTACCTAATCCAGTTAAATCTCACCTACACCTCAGATTTGCTTGTGTAACTAATATTTTCCACTCCACTCCCTATCCCTTCTCTCACGACAGTCCTCAAGCCCTCAGCCAGGCACAAGCCAACTTCTCACCTCAACTGCTGTTAGCAATCACCAAGCACCTGTTGGTAATTACCTGAGCACCTGTCCCACCCACAGGTCCCTGGCTGCTGGGAGAACAGGTCTGAAGTACAGACCTGAATACCACCACCCCTCCACCAAAAAAAAAAAAAAAAAAAAAGAATAAAACTTTTCTAAATAATTTGAGACTAGTAAAAGATCAGGACATGGAGGGACTTGTTTATCCCCTTTAGGCCAATCAAGAAAAGGTTTATAGCCTTCTCTGGAAAAGGGAAGACTGGGGGGGTTTTGTTGAAGCAGAAGCATGTTTTATCAGCCCAGTTTCCTTCCTCATTTGTTCCTGCTGCCCAGGAGGCCATTCACTAGGCGTATATATGAATGTCTCTGTCTGAAAACACATCTACAGGAGTGCCTGACTTACACTGGTGCGATTTAAAACATAGTTTTTATTGTACAAAAATGCAAAAATCTGTTCTAAGAGAGGCACATCTTGTGGAGCTGTAAGGACCCTGACAACACATCTGCTACCAAAGCAACAATTCCTGCTCTGCAGTGGCTTAAGCAGGCTGAGATGGAAGTGTTTCTTCATCCATGCATAAACCACAACAAAGTAGTGGCGAAAAGCCTTTTTTCCAAGTCTGACTGAAGGTTTGGGAAGCAGGTCTGCCTGCAGAGGGCACACAGAAGCATGACACGTTTGCCTACTGTGCGCCTACAATTTCTACACCATCATATCACTACTTGGTCACTGAACAAGCTGACAGCGTATGACAGGTTATCCATCCTGCATAGCAAGTCACAGAGAGAAGAAGAGAGGAAGAAAACACGGAAGATAACAATGCAAAAGAAGTTGAAGAAATGTGGCAAGGATTGAGCATTAAGGGACAGAAATAAGAAGAGACCATACCCTTAAACTGTAAAGTCCTGTCAGGAAACTGCAAGTACTTGCATATATGAGTTCACCACCTGGACTTGCATGCTTCTCCACATTACCATTATTTCAAAAATTTTGCTTCCTGGACATACTGCCAGGTCTCCAGTACCAGTCCTAGCTCCCTTCCAGCAGTCTGCATCTGAGCAGGGAGTTGAAAATAGATCAGGGATTACCTTTTACGCTGTAAGCATTCAAGACAGCCAAAGAACTTTGAGGAAAAAGGCCATACTGAGTGCCCAGGACAAAGAGATCTTTAGAAATTGGAAGAAGGAAGTACTGATTGAGGGTCACAGTTATGTTGAGGTTTAGACTTTCAAAGGTTTGTTGCTTTTCTACTAAAAACTGCAGGCGAGAAAGCCTAGGCAGAAAAGGGAAGGAGAAGCTATGTGAACAAACCCATAGCTGTACACAAGGACAGAAGCAGATTTCTTCTTCACCAGGCTGAAGAGAGTAGTTTTATTATTCGAAAAACAAAAGCCAAACTTCCCCAAATCAAATATATATTCTCCCACTACATTTAAATATTACAACAATAAAAATGCACTATAAAACTACTGCAGTAAATTAGTCAGTTAGGAACAACAAACAGGGCACATGTTAATAGTATTCATATCTATCTTTGGAAAGATGAGCAATTACAATCTGCATCCCAGCTCATGCTCAGTATTTACTACAATCTCAAATAACAATAAAGTCAAACACAACAGATGACTGATGTTCCTACCTTCTGCTTTCCAAACAGAGTTTTAAAAGATAGTTTATTGCAAAATCAGTCTCAAGTATGTTCAAGGCCTTGGGAGCTCTCTAAGTTTAATTAACATCACACATATAGAATCCATTTTAATATTTGTGTAAAGCCAATATTATAATATTCTAATTTGTATATAACCATCTATTTGTAATATTGCTGAAAGAAGGCACACTTTTCTAAATATCTACTGGCTTTGGTAACTGCTAAAGGTAATGTAGATTGGGCTGTACTACTGTTTACTCATCTTTCTGTTGCACAGAAATCTTGGATACTTTAGTGCATACATCTGTAATTCTGAAATTTTCTGAAATTAAAGTGAGAGGAGAAATGGGCTAAATTCAGGTACCTAAAGTTACGTATCAACATTTGCAGACGTAAATCAAATACACAAGGAAAACTTTTCTATGGGAAGAATGCCAGAGCAAATTAAAATATGTATCGATAAGAATAATCAACACAGTAGAAATGCAGAGCATCTGCACCATAGGAGAGAGTGTATAAAATCACACTCTGCATCAAGAGAACATAAATCATATTTCTTCACAGCCTTCTCCCTTTGCATGCCCCTCTGCAAAGTGCAAGGGGCCTCAAGGACTGGAGGAAACGCAGGGAGTCAAATGGAGACACTTGCACCTGTCTCACTGGGGGCTCCTGGGGAAGCAGTTTCCTTGGGAATCCAGCCCCTCTCTGCCAAGGGCACTTCCCCAGATGTGTACATTTCCTGGGGAAAACCAACACACCCTTAAGTGCATGGTGCGGAGGTTCAGGGACGTCACAACATAACCAATATGATCCAGTGAAGCTAAATTTATTATTCCTAAAAAGACTCTATTTATAATAAATCTTTACTGCCCACGTGTCTCTAACTAATACATGATGGGTTAATCCTAGCTGTTCACACATCTAAAATAGAATGCTGATTGGATCACCTAATTTTTCTCGCATCTTGCTGGGGTTGTCTGGCCTACCCATGACTCACTTTCCCAAGCTTGCTGACAAACTTGCTGAGTCCTGATGACTCTTCTTGTGTCTTTTTCGAGGACATACCGAGCCCAATTCTGAATATGTCCATAATTAATTCTTTGTGAAGGTGTTCATTGTCCATTATTACAAGCAGGCTGGATTGTGCATCGGCTGAATATGGCCACTCTCATGCAAAAACTCCTCCATTCCGTCTCTGAGCCAGCATTTGAGCCGGTTAAACAAAATCCTCCCTCTCACGCTGTAAAGAATGTGGAATTAGAGTTGGAATGTGACCCTGAAATAGAAGCAGCTCAGAAACTACAGTAGAAAAAAGTTATTCCAGAAGCTATTGTAGTTCAATTGGAAGATTTTAGAAAAATTGAGAGCTGCAATTTCACAATTTAGTTGAAAATCCCAACTTTCACAGTCACTTCTGCAGTATATTTTTCCATCAAACACATTATTTCCAGCTGATATGCATACCCTGAAAAGACTTATAAGGCCACCCCATCAGCAGGAGATGTTTCATAAAAGCTGTGAGGAAAAGTGTGCTCAAGAAGCAGCAAGACCTAGAGTGCAGGGTGATCCTCTGTATGATTTAACAGCACAACAGTAACTTGGCAAGGGGCCCTCGGATACTGCCACTGCCCAGGCTAAGAGCATTGATCAAGTCTTACAGATGAGCCAACAACTAGCATATAATGCTATCCTTGCACTTCCAGATAAGTTACACACTATGTCTTTTAGACAAATTTACCAAAGAAGAATGAAGACTTTGATAAATTTGTAGACAAACTGCACGAAGCTATCTATAATCATTCTGATTTAAATTCAGACACAAAGACACAATTGTATGGACTTTGGGATCATTACTGCATTCCAAATAACAGCCACAAGAGCCTTCCATCTCTTCCAAAAATTGCCTGCTGAAACTCTTCTGCTCCCTTCCAAATCAGTTCACTACTCCACCATAACCCTTGAAGCACAGACAGACGAATCTTCAACTAATTATAGTTGAAAAGAAGGGTATTTATTGCACCGCTGGTCACATGTGAACTAGTTTCCAAAGACACGTGCAAGGAGTTGCAGACTCCTGCTCTCTATTTCTACAGAAAAGGTTTTATATTAGGTTTCTAAGGACCCATAGTACATAATTATTACCCGCCTGCTTCGCATTTTTATCAGCTGAATATCTATAACAGCTGTGCAATTGTATTCCCTTAACTGGGTTGGTGGGATTTTGAAATGAGGGAGTGGTTGTATGGGACGAAGAAAGCCGTCTTCCTCATGGTGAACTCTTCTCTCATGGCCAGTTGGCAAGACCTTTTGACCTGCTCATGGTCCAAGCCTCTCCTGACTATTCAATTATTCTTAAGGCAAGGTACTTCTATGGTCTCTGCTTCTTCACAATTGCTTCCTCTATTCCTGTCACTCCTAGCTTTATGATCCTAATATATTTGGTACTCTTTACCTAAGGTATGTGATTTCTGCTAGCTGTATTACTAACTTAGCTTCTTCCCTCATTTTAAAATCTTAACTAAAATATGCAATCTTCTACTATCCCAATTCTATTCCCAGCTGGCCCCTCAACTCATCCTCCCTATTCAATTATCCTAATTACATTTTCAGCTAACCCCTTGACACACCTCAGGCACATCCCTGACTGCCTCTCTCCCAGCAGCTCAGAGCTGCATTGCACAGCGCTTGCTGTGTGCCAGAGAGCACAAAGCAGGCTGGCCTGGTGGGCCTGAATATTTCTGCCAAACACTCTGCATCTCACACCTTTGCTCTGGCTCAGTGCAGACCTGCAGGATTGCAGGCGCTTCCTCCCAGAGCTGCGTGAGGCACTGGCTCCTGCAGATGTGTTCTGCCAAGCTGTCCCTGCCTCACGCTGGCCCCGCTTCCCCTGGCACAAGTGCCGGGCCTGAAGGAGCTGCCCTGTGCTCCAGCCTGCCGAGCAGCCCGGCTCCCTGCCCCGGTGCCCGGAGTGCTGCACACACTGCTGGCCTTTGCCAGGAGTTGCAGGGCAGCCAGCAGAAGAGGAGGAATCCTCAGCCAGCCCAGCGGCCCGCGGCTGCCCTTGGCCTTTCTCTGCTCCTGGGCACACTCCAGACGGCCAATGCCTCCAGGCCGGGCTGTGCCCAGCACGGCTGCGTTTCCCCTCGGCAGCAGCCAGCTGCCACCTGGGCTCTGAGAGCACAGGATTCGCCCGCTCCCGGGAAGAGGCACCAGGGCCCGGCTGCTGCCTCTTGCAGCTGCAGGGGCCTCCTCCCAGCCTGCCTCTGCCGGGGCTCAGGCTGCTCCGGCCTCTGCCGGGGCTCTGCTGGGGCTCCAGCCCGGGCAAGGCCGGGCCCGCTCTCACCTCACAGGCGCTGACAGCTCTGCACCACAGGAGACCTTCCCGAGCACCCTCTCTGACCTTTCTGCTTTCTCACTTGAGCAAGGCTCTCCTCTAGCCAAAGAGATTATTGCATTTAGGGATACAAATCCAAGTGGCAGGAACCCCATTGCTCTCCAGTCACAGCTGAAGGCCTGCATCTGCACAGGGTGTTTGGGCTGCCCTATTCTTTTTTTGGTTTTGCCTTCAAATGCCATTGCCCTTTCTGCCTCAACTAGAAATACCACAGCTGTGCCATAACCAGCCAGTGGGTCATATTCCAAAGGCAGTGCGGTCTGGAGAGGATGAATGATATGAAGTCCCCTCCTCACTTATAAAACCATACAAAAGGAGCCATATGTGTGACTTAGCACCAATAAAAAACAATTGGTAATTCAGAAGGAAATGTTGAATTTTCTGAAGGGATCAGAAGGAGGAGAATCTTCCAAGTGAGTTGATGTTTCAGAAACTTTATTAATTACAACTCTAATCTATAATTCTATGCTACAAATCTCTTCAGCAACCCTACTCTACAATCCTACTCTAAATTGGTAACAGAGATAACATCTTGACATGATTGCTATGTTCTCGTCTCCTAGGGTTAGGGTTATGGTTAGGGTTAGGTTTAGGGTTACGCTTAGGCTTCGGCTTAGGCTTATGCTTAGGCTTAGGTTTGGGTTTAGGCTTAGGTTTAGGCTTAGGTTTAGGCTTAGGCTTAGGGTTGGGTTTAGGGTAAGGGTTAGAGATAGGGATAGGGTTAGGGTTTGGGTTAGCATTTAAGGTTAGGGTTAGGTTTTAGGTTTAGGGTTTAGGGTTAGGGTTATTCGTCTGCTTCACTGAGTTGATGAGTTGTGCCAGGATGAACGGTGGCTTGGCTGAAGTTACAAATGGATGCTGTCCACCGGAAAAAAAAAATACAACAAAGAACAGTGAACCATTACTTTCCAAGCTCATTGCTTCAGGGACTCAATCAGGGTACATCAAGTTCCTGGAAAGACCCAGAAAGAGGAGCAATGGCACCATCTGCTCCTCAGTCATCCCCAGTGTGCAAGACCTTGCCATCACAGGCAAACCTGGCCCAGAGTCCCACTCATCTGTTTATTGTGATATCTTCATCATGCTGGGATTTTTGCCCTGCCAATGCTCTAGAAATGGTGCTTTCTGTCCCTGGGTTATCTTCCTTTCAGGAAACTCTAATGACTCACATGGGTCCCTGCCTTTGAAAGACAGGCACTGTGCTGATTCCCACAGGGACAGAAAGCAGTGTCTGCCTTTCCATGCCCTGCCCCTTGTGTGCTGGTTGGCACCTTCCTTCCCAGCATGGCCAACCCAGTGGCACTGGGCCCTGCAGTTCCCTCTCTGCCACACAGCCTGGCAGGAACCCTGGCACAGTTCCCGTCTGCTTGAGGGTACCAGGCAGCAGATGGGGCTGGGACAAGTCCGTCCCAGCTGTCCCTGTCTGCGTGGCAGAAACCTCTAAGGGTGGGCTGGGGGGCACAAACCAGGGCCCCTCAGAGGCTCACAGTGAGCCCCCCACAGCCCCTCCTGCCCACAGCCAAATCTCTGACTGCTCAGCTGGGACTGGCTTCATTGGGCTCCTCCACCACCATTTCATGTCTCTGTACCCCGCATTGCTCTACTTCAATTCTTTTGCCTTTAGATAAAACTGAACACTCCACCAAATCACAAAAGAGGGCAACAGAAACAGTCAGAGGACAGAGCACCTCTCCTGTCAGGAAATGCAGAGGGAGGTGGAGTTATTCAGTTTTGTGAAGAACAGGCCCCAGGGAGACTTTATTGCCACTTTCCAAGACTTCAGAGTGGCTTTGAAGAAAGTGGGGGACATCTTTTTTAACAGGGCCAGTTACAATAGGATGTGGACAAATATTTTTAAACACAAAGGGCATCTAATCAGAGTAGGTCTAAGGAGGTCTAAGGAAGAACTTGTTTACTCGGAGCATGGTGCTACCCTGGCACAGCTTGCCCCAAGAGCTTGTAGGAGCCCCATCCCTGCAACCATTCTGGCTTCGGTGGCAAAGGGGCTCTGAGCAACCTGATCTCTTTAAAGATGTCCCTGCTCATTGCACCAGAGGACATTTACAGGGCCCTGCCAGCCCAGCCCAGTCTAGGATTCCTCACTGTTTTCATTTGAAGAGCACCAAGAGTGGAGGTGAGGAGGAAGGGGGCTCATCTGATGCCTTGGACTTGAGTGGAAGAGGAACCCATCCCTCAGAGTCTGTTTCACCTGCAGCCCCTTCCCATTTTACCTGCAGGAGCTCCTTGGCAGACCAGCGCCGCTCCTCGTCTGTCTGCAGGCAGCAGCTCAGGAAGTCACGCAGCAAAGCCGAGAGGAGCTTGGGCTGCCGCAGCTGTGGAGTCCCTACTGTGGCTATCAGGTGTGTAGCCTGGAGAAAAAGGAGACACCAGGCTCCACCTCCTGCTATCACATCTCTAAGGCTCTCCCAGATCCCTTTGTTTAACCTCTGTTCTTCAGTGGCAGTTTCTGCCCTGGCACAGACCCAGAGATGACTTTCCTTTAGGAACCAAAAAACCCAAACCCCAATGCAGCCACAGCTTTTCCACCATCCTGCAGATCTTGCCTTGGCAGCTGATTTCATTGCCTGACCTAGTTAGTGGGAACTACATCAGCAAAAGGACATTTGCATCTCTGAGGATTCATACCAGCTTGAGATGGTTTTTGGAAGAGGGACTTTGCTATACTAACTAATTTCAAGGGTTAGTACATGAAAGGCATCTCTGCAGTGCTTGGTGGTCCTTTAAGCGCACGTGCCCTAGAACAAAACTCATCAAGCTTTTTGTACTGTTCTTGAAAACAATGGGAATTGGAAGAAAAGAAAGGAAATCCATCAGTTAATACCCAGGTAGGGAAACAAACATTTACAATCTCCTCTTCAACACAGACACATTAAGATGCCTGCACAAATGTATTGGGATGAAAATGCCTGCTTGGGCACACAGGAGCCACCTGCAGCTCTGTCCCTCAGCAGTCTGAAAATTTCAGCTTCCCATTTTTGCAGCAAAAGAAAAATTGTCTAGGTCAGAAGAAGGAGAGGTTCCATCCCTATGGTCACCGTCCAGTCATTTGGCTACTCAAGTCAATGCATAAATGGTAGGCCCATCCCAGAAAGTGCCAGGAAACAAATGGGAGGTTTTGGCAGGCTCTCCGCATCACCAGGCTCTGGCTTGGTGACGTGCAGAATGTTGCTTGGGCTAGGAGAGAAGCAGGGTCTCTGAGTCTTTCAGCAGCACTGCACAAGAAGCAGAAGAGACTCTGTGCATTACACCCTCATGCCCATGTTTCCCAGTGAGAAGAAACTGCACACAGGGTTAGGTTCCTCTCTAAAAACCACGGTTTTAGAAACTTTGTTGGGTTTGGTTTTCCTTCCTTCATTTCTGGAAAGATAACAGTTTTAAGATGCTTTTTTCCTGTTATTAAGGCCATCTACACAGACAAAAGAACTGGAACCACTAACCCAAAGGAAAGTGTTGCCTATGAACACTTTGTTTGTTTGGAGTTTGTTTGCATGTGGTAAGGCTTGAATTCCCCCACTGATGCAACCAAAACTACAGCAGATGCTGATGTGTTGCAGGGACATTTGTAGGAGGGGACCTTGGTGGAAGTAGTTCCAGCAGATGGCAATGGGATTTTGTCCAGTGGCACACAGGACATGGCACAGGTGAGAAAGACAGTGGGATCAGTGAGTATTTGCTCCTTACCGTGCCAGAACTTTCGCTCAAGTAAGGAGGTTCTTGTTCTATCATTTCAATTCCCACAATTCCAAAAGACCATATGTCCACTTTGGGACTATATGGTTGACCTGTCACCACTTCAGGCGCCATCCACCAAGGAGTCCCAGTTAGCGAGCACCGTCTGCTCTGCTCAGGGGTGAGCTGAGTAGCGAGGCCAAAATCAGCTGAGGAGAAAACAAAATACTGGTTTTATCTGAATTCTGTGCAATTAGGAAAGCAAGCAAAAGAATTCCCCAGTAGAAGTTTGAAAATGTGCCGTTGAATCTCCTGGCATTGGTGACTTTAAAAATCCCCCCATTTTTTACACTGCCTCCAGCAGTGGCTTTTGTTCTTTGGAAACTTTAGACTTGTAACTCCCTCCCTCTGGAAGGGACACACACATAGCAAGGCCACTCTTGACTGCTTGTGGCTCCTTATACCTCTGTGCACGTTACAACTGTGCCCTCAGCTCGCAGCAGGGGTCCCTGCGCTGCCACCAGCACCATTTTTGGGGAGCTGGCAGTCACTCCAAGCAGCCCCACACCCACATCCCTGGAACGCTGCACCTGACCAAGAATATATTGACCCAGCTTGACAGAGCCGTCAGTTTTGAGAAGGATGTTGTCACTCTTCACGTCTCGATGGATCACATCGTTTGAATGAAGAAAATCCAGTCCTTGCAGGCACTGAGGGAGAAAACAGAAAGAGGAGGGCAAAAATGAGTGATGTGATTTCATCACACAAGAAAGGAAACAGCTCCAAAAGATTCCCTCTCCAGGGGAATGGGGAGTAATGGCAGAACAGTAATGGCCACTGAGAGGAAGAGCTTGCTGCTCCAACACCTGCAGAGCAGGACCTTTCTGAGGAAAGGCACGTCAGCTTTTGAAAGAGCAACAGCACCTGCTGTTGTAGGCTGTCCCCTGCCAACCAGCCAGGATGACTCCTGCTGCAGTGCATGTGCTCAGAAGCAAAGAGCATTCTGGCTGCACTCCTATCCTTTTTAGCTGAGAACTGAGAGAAACGAGTCTCTCTCTTTTTACTATGATGTTTGTTTCAAATCCTGCCACCAGCCCCTTTGCTTTTACAGGCAAGGAATACAGTGAAGACAGACTTTAGGCAAGCATTTAGAGAGGCAAGGTGGAGAACAGGAAATACAAATACAAGAGACAGAGCAAGAATACAACAGCAGGAGATAAGAGTACTGGCACTGAGTACAGGGAGTGCAGGGGCACTGGCAGGCCTTTCACTTGAGATGCTTTTACTTGCTCATAGAATAGCAGCAACACAGAAACAAAGCTTGGCACATGAAACCTCTCCTGTTCTGAGCCCCTGTTTCCCAACAATCCTGCCCAAGCCCTTGGAAACACAGCAGGGATTGCTGACCTCCCGACTGATGGCTGCCATCTCATCTTCAGACAGGCAGGTCTGGCTGATGATATCGGTCAGGACACCTCCATCCATGTACTCTATAACCAGCAAGAGTTCCTCGCCCAGAAGGTAGCTGAAAGAAGGAAACAGGGGGTAGAGATGAACATGCATGGCTACGTTGATTTTTTGCTTCCAGGTTTCTTATTTCCAGATGCCTTTGTGACAAGGACAGAATCAAAGGAATAGATATTCCCTCTTGGCTGTGCATTGCTTGCAGTCCGTGCAGTCTCACAGAGAAAGGCACAGCTGTTAAAAAGGAGATGTCTTAGATGGGTAGCAAATGAAAAGTGCAGTTTAGAAACAGCCCAAATAAAAAACATGTCAGGCATGGTGTTTCTGGAAAAAGCACCTAGTCCTCCTGGCATGCATAGCAATGGCAAAGAGGGGCAACAATCCAAGGGAAATCCACTTTAGGATGGTTCATCTGCACTTAAGAAACTTTAAAAAATCAGTCTCAAATAAATGTGGAGGCAGTGAACTTTGAGGCTATTGAGTTAGGAAGATACAGCTGATCCAGGTATTGAATAATTTTGGAGTAATTATCAAACTAGGTGTGCCAGGGAAGACCCATGCAGACAAGATGCACTCTTCTCATCCATTGGAGATGAGTAGAGAAATATGAATAAATAAAAATTAACAGCTCTACTTTCTGCCACTTATCAAAGTGGGTTTTTAACCTCTCTTGTTTGCAATATGTAAACACACATCCATGGGATAAGACCATGACCTCTCACCTGTCTAAATAATTCACAACATTGGGACTCCTATACCTCTTCATGATCATGATTTCATTAAAGGTTAGCTCCTTCCTCCTCAGTCCTTGAAGATTTATTTGTTTTATTGCCACCTAAAATGACATTGAAAATCAGTAACTTGGGAGGTTGGTGGCACGAGACCACAAGACACATGGAGCAAGTGATTTTACAATGACATAGCTGAGCTGTGCCAAACTGCCTTGTGATTAGGCACTGCAGTAATCAGGAACTGATGTTCCAACAGCCCATTTCTCTGCTGCCTTGGGAGCCAGTTACAGGACATGTGGGGCCACTGACATTTTGCCTTGAGCACTTGGTAACAGCGGTGTCTCAACTGTCACCCACAAACCTCTGGCCACACTCTCTGCTGCTTTGTTTGGGACTCAGAAGAAGCAATCCATGCCTTAATACTCTGTGGATACACCTTGTGATATGAGCAGGGCTTAGGGCTTTCAGGGACACCTTGCAGGTCTGTTCCTATGTGCAGTTCCCAAGTGCAGCACTGCAGGTGGCTAAGGAACTACCAGTAACTTTCAGATGGATTTGCTGACAGCCAGAAATTAGAATTCAGGACTCTGAAGCTGTAGCCCCAAAGAGCAGTGAGGTGCTCAAAGGCACCACCTTTGTTTTAGCAATGGAGAGCGAGCGAGCGCGTCCTTCTCTGAAAGGAACCGCTGCCCTCCGTGCCTTCCTTCCGGCAGCTGAGGAGGACAAAGTCCCAAATGTGTTTTGTGGGCTGGCACCGGTCTGTGCTTCTTGTGCCTTTTCAGCACAGCTCTGCCCAAAGCTCCAGCCACAGCTCACACCAGTGGGGAAAGCCCTCGAGTGCAGCAGAGTCTGCAGGGGCTGTTGACATTTACCTCTCCTCCTGTGGCAGTGTCGAGTGCTCTGTAAACATCTCCAAAGGTCCTAGAAACAAAACAGAAGCAGAGAAAGGAGAAGCTGTTTAGATCTTGCAGTGAAAGCCAGCCCACACAGGAGATCTCTGCTGGAAGTGTCAAAACCTGCGGGATGCAGGAGGACTCTGCCAGAAGGCAGATGATGCATTTTCCTCTCAAGTGCATGGGCACTGGGCCTGTTCCTGAAGCACTGGGGTTCAACTTCTAAAGGGAGTTTAGTCTTTCCTCTTGGGTTTCACTTTCTAAACGGTGTGGTTCCTATCCTGACCACAGAGTTTTTCTTCTTCAAACCAGGGGAAAGAAGTGTTCCTGGGAACTGTTATCTCACAACTTTGATAGGGCGTAATTTGCTCTTTCAGGCAAGCAAGTTTCTTCTCTTTTCATTAGTGTGCCAGTATGATTTTGAGACATACAAAAAATGCTAAAGAAATTAACACAGAGCTGTCCCACACTTGAGAGACAAGGAGACCTTCCAGGTCCTATTCCTTGATGCAGGCAAGACCTCGGTAGCAAGGCATCTCTGACAATGCCTTCTGAGCCCACTCACAAATTCTGAGCAGCATTGAGAGATGGGACAATCTATCCCCAGTGTGTGAACATCTTTGCAGCTGGCCTGACTTCACGCTGGATAGACATTCCACCAGAAAAACACCTGGCCCATGGTTGTGCAGGAGTAACTGCTGTTGGACTCACCCGCTGCCAAGATATTTCAGGAACGTGTATTTCACCAGGGGATTTTCAGTGGGGTTCACCACTCTCCCTGAGGGAAACAAAATGCAAGATGCTGACTTTAAAGCAGAGATCCCAGCTTCCAGGAGATACAAAAGGCAGCCCCAGCACCTGGAGCTCTGAGCCCTTTGTGGTCAGCTGGGTAACAACGACCACAACCAGGCAGACAGCTCTGCAGCACAAGTGGCCGGCACAGAGACTGATTTGTAGAGTCTTTTGAAGAGTTCTCTTGACAGGAAACAAAGCACAGGGACGTGCAATCCCAGGAGAGGAGGACATCTTCCCCACCTTTCAGCAGTTTGCCAAAGGAATGCCTTCCCATTTGTACACCAGAGCAGCTCAAGCTGTAAGCCTGAAGGGGCTTTCAGCATCAGGACCCTGACCTGTTTATGAGCAGGCTGAGCTCAAAGATGCCCCTCTCCCAGCTAAGGAAGACTCCAGCCTCTGCAGTCCCTCCAGCCCTCAGGGACAGGGCAGCTAGCACAACAAGGCTGGCAAAGCCCAGGCATGAGCACTGACAGGCACTGATGGGAAGAAGTGAGCCTGGGCCCCGGACAAGCTGTTGCCCCCATTCAGGACACAACAGGATGGGCTTTGAGATCAGCCACACCGAGGGGTGGATCAGTGCCCTTTTTGTCCCAACAGGTGATGGCAGACACAGAATCCACTGGGCTCTGGTCTCAGCCCCACCAGGTCTTATCCGAGAGCACAGCACTGGCAGCTGTTACGGGCAAGAAGCAGATTCATTGGGTTGTGCTGCAGAATCACAAAGGGCTTGATGTGTTTTCCTAGAGACTGATCTCAGCAGGGCCTGGGCCAATGGGTAGGATTCTAACAGTCATGGGAAAGAGTGGGAATCAGGTATGGAAAAGTGCCATGGATCCGAGGGATATACCATGGCTGGGCTGGAGGCTCTCTCCTGAGAAATGCCTGCAGTACACTTTTCTCTGATCACGCCACTTGGACGTGTCTTTTAGACACATCTTGATAAGCATAAAACTAGAAGATTAAATAAAGTTTGTTATCAAAGTCTCTGGTTTTTCTTTGGGGGCACATGGAAAATACCTTGTGCTCTCTATTTGTCCCGTAACCTGATGTTCTTTCAAAGTAGTTCTTATTGACAAAAAGATAGCATTCTCTTATTGACAAAAATATAGCATTCTCATGAAAATAAACTGCAGATGTAGTAGTGGTAACAGTAACAGTCATAAAAACAACATCAGTAAGACATGGGGTAGAAGGGCTCCTTCAGGACGGAGAAAAACACAACAAAAAACCCCAACCCAAAATGATCAACACAAAAGCAATCCCCCCCCCAAAAAAAAACCAAAAAACTTCCCAACCAAAAAGACAAAACTCCAAAGCCAGTCCCTTTCTGTGAAGTTTTTTTTTGCTCTAATGACTGGTTGGAAGTCAGGAGTCTAAGGAGAATTTAGGAAGCTAAAAATCTTGTTCAGTTTGGCCACTAGCACACAGGACTTGCCTAGATCATTTGCTAGGTCACAGCCTTCTGCAGATCCAAGAACAATCCCTGCTTCAACCTTTAGCAGAGAGGGAAGCTCAGGCAAAGCCAAGCCAGTCCCAGGTGCCCTCAGGGGCAGCAGGAACACCCAGAGCTCTCTCGCTGCCTCGGAGCACAGCACTGCCTCTGGGGAGTCCTAAATGGCCCTGTGACACCAAGCTCAGGAGGAGCCTTTGGTACAGCTCTGCTGACACCTGCACACACAACACACTGTCCCTCAGATAAGAAACACCCCAGACGTACCCAGCAGCTCCAGGTACTCCTCCTCAGTCTCCTGTTCCCAGGATCTGCCCGAGCCTGAGTTCCCAGGTTTCACAGAAGGGCTTCCTCGAGGTGATGCTGCTGCGGCAGCAGGTTCAGAGCCCATGATGTGCTGGACCTGGAGCATTTCTGGTGGGCACTGCTCCTGTGCCTCACTCCTAACTTGGGGTCCTTCATTGCCAGACATTGGCTGGAAGTCTTCGCAGGCTGCCCGGTGAGATGTCAACACTTGCACCTCAAGTCAAACAGAACAAAGCAGTCAGACACTACAGCTTGTCCCTGTCAGCCAGGAGTCATCGACTGTGAGGAAAGGCAAAGAACAGATTGACAGGGGATACAACAGCTTGTTTCAATCCTCCATCTGGGTCACCAAGTTCCACTGTAAAAACACCTCAAGAAAAAAGGAGAGCAGGCACAGGCCAGCTGGAATCAATTTGGATGACTGCTGGCCAAAAGGCCAAAGGACAAGTTTCACTGTCCAGGGCAGCAGTTGAGATTCAGCACAGCAGGAAATGTCCTTCAGAGTGACTGTGATACACACACTGCAGCAGCATGGCACTCAGAGGCATCA
This sequence comes from Zonotrichia albicollis, assembly GCF_047830755.1. NCBI lineage: Eukaryota > Metazoa > Chordata > Aves > Passeriformes > Passerellidae > Zonotrichia > Zonotrichia albicollis. The sequence continues at coordinate 11,544,346 of NC_133827.1, forward strand.
CCCCACTCCCTGCTGCTCTGCACTGGAAAGGCAAGAAGGGCAGAAACCACCAGATTGGTGACTGCAGTGGCTGCATCCCTCTTTCACTCACTTGGTTTTGCAGAGACTGACGGAAGCGATTAAGTTTCTCTCTGAAGATTTTCATTTCTTCCTCCAGCCGCTTATGCCTTGCCTTGATCATACTGTGAGCTGTCTGAAGCTCTGCATCCAGCTGTTCCTTCATGTTCTCTAACAAACAAAAGAGAGGACATTTCATGAGTGGAGTGGCTACCACTCTTTCATTCACCTGGTTTTGTTGATCACCCCTCTGCTGATGGAGATTCTCCTCTTGAATTCTTCCCATGTCTTCCTTGTTCTTTCTCTTCACTGCCATGATGTCACTCTGAGCTTTGGGCAGCTCTGCTTGTGGCTCTGCCTTGATGTTCTGTACATACAAAAGCAGAGTAAGGGACTGAGAGCTGCCACCAGGCTCAGCTTTTTTCCTCTTGCAGCCTCCAAATCACATTTATTCAGCCATTTCTTTCTGCTTCCCTCCCCACATCAGCCTCTATTGCAAACCTCCTGTCCCAGGGCTGATCTCTGCAGATTGCAAGGCTCTGTGCTTCCAGTGCCTGTGGGACTCCTGGCCTCCTCTGTCCCAAGAGCTCCGGTTTATGCCCCTCTTCCTGCCCTTCCCTCTGTGCCCTGGCCAGTCAGGCTTACCTGGCCATTCTCCTGTGGCTCTTCCACCTGCTGCCTGAGCTGCTCTTCCTGCCCTCGGGCAGGGAACAGCTCTCCCTGAGTCTGGCATGGCATCTCAGATGAAGCAGTGTGCTCCTGCTCTTTCTCTAGAAGCACCTGCACAGAAAGCAAGAGAAGATGGGTTTCAACTTCCCACATGCCCTTTGTGGGCCAAGACTCAAAGGCTGCTGGGCTCACACGTTCCCAAAGCACTGTGCTGCTGCTCTCCTGGGTCATTCTCTGCCCGAGGGGAGGCACAGATTCCAAAGTGACCCTGGCCCTACAGTCAGGGGCCATCAGGGACTGAAGCTCCAGCAGCCTCTCAGGCAGCTGACAGGGAAGGGGTGGCATTTCTCAAGGGTCTGGTGAGGGCCTCCCTCTGCTTCTGCCATGTCCTGTTTGTCTTTCAGCAGTGACTGACACCCCGCCCTGTCCCACCGCTCCATCCTGGCTCTGCAGGGGCTTCCTGGGTGAGCTCACTCCTTGCGAGAGACACTTCTGGGGTTCACCTTCTCTTCAGTCCTGCACCAGCATTCCTCCTTCCTGACATCCACACTCTTGTTAGAAAACCGGGTCATTCAGGAGATGAGGATGTATGCAAAGATCTCTGATGGAAGTCAGAGAACCTCTGTGGCCACCTCAGTATATGGAGGAGGACCAAGGTGTTTCTTGTCCCTCTTTTGTCAACTGAGAATTCTGACCAGCAGTAACAGAGTTTCTCATAAGGCCCCATTAACGAATGCACTTAGACAGCCCTGGGGATGCCAGTGAAGGAAATCCTGTGTCATGTAATGCGTGTATGAGCAAAGTCACAAGACCCCAGATACAGCATGGGATAGTTCCACTCCCCCAGGACATGCAAAAATTTAAAGGATGAAAAGAAGGCTTCAGGGCACAAGAGACTGGAGTAGGAAAACATGAGGGGAAAAAACAACCATCTCTGGATGGGGAAACATCTCTGCCTGCTCAGGATCAGTCAATGGAACTTGTCTCTACTCCTCTCCTGAAGGGATGCCTTTAGGTGAGCTTTGCATCTTCCACTGCTTTGGAGCAGAGCCAGGAAGATTCAAATAGACAGAGAGATAGACAGATCTCACTTTTATAATCTCTTTTTACTGTGCTGTGGTATTTACATTCTTTGAACACAGAGAGATATAGTTCTCTCTCCTAGGTTTTTTGAAAGGGAAGATAGTGAGAAACTTAGAGAAGAAGAGAAAACAATTATTATCTCTACTGGCTGTTCTTGTTGTTTAGTACATGTAGAATGTGTTCTAGTGATTGTTTACTGAAAGTGATTGTTAATTGGATTTTAGTGGTAGTTGTTTAGCTTGATTAGCTAATTAGATAAAAGCTGTGTCGTGACTGTCTGGAGACAGTCATGAGTTTTTCTTTAGTAGCTTTTTAGTATACTATCTCTTTAGTATAGTTTTAATATACTACTAGTGAATTATAACATAGCTTAAGAGAGCATTTGTTTAACCTTCTAAATCATAGAGTCAAAGCGCATTATTCCCCACATGGGGGTATCAATACTGTCCTTTCTGTCACTACACACATCAGAACTTGGTAGCAGTGCCCCGATCAGCAGCCATCCTGAACTTACTCTCCTGTTGCTTCAGTAACCCACACTCTTGGGGAATCTGGAGTGTGTGTGTCCTTATGGAATGCAATCAGACCCAGAGCATTGCACTGGGAACTGCACTCTTTGTGCATCTGTGCTCGGGCAAGTTCTTCGCTTGGACTCGACCACACTGATGGTGCTAAAGTGGCTGGAATCAGAAATGCAGCCCAGCCCCTCCAGCTCCTCTAGTCTCTGAGCACCAGCTGGAATGCAAGGGCATTGATTTCCTGCTCAGTTCCCAAACACAACACACACTGATTCCCTGGGCTGCCAAAAGAGACAGGAGCCGTTAACCTGAAAGTGATGTGTTTCTGCCAATGCTGGAAAAGGGCAGGAAAGACTGAGAAAAAGCTCCCTTGCTCCCTGGAGAAGGAGAAATTACACAAGACTTCTCCTTCTAGCAAACAAACAAACAAATAAACAAACAAAATATGAAAGTGTTACCTACTCCAGTGTCTAAAGTACTTGGATGCAGTGAGGGGATGTTTGGCAGGGAAACAGCCCTTGTGCTGAGCATTGGCTCTATGGATCCAAGGCAGGGATCTATGGAAGTCTGCCTGAAGGTCCCTCATGAGCCCCCATTGTCCAGGCTAAAGCTCCCTCAGCACCTCCTCCCTGGCCTTGTGCTGCACCCCTTGCCCAGCTCCCCTGTCCTTCTGTGCACTCGCTGCAGCCCCTCCATGACTTTCTGCTTCCCAGGGCCCACAGCTGCACACAGCACTCCAGCTGTGGCCGCAGCGCTGCCCAGCACAGGCCACGCTCACTGCCCTGCTCCTGCTGCCCCACTGCTGCTGGCACAGCCACCGTGCCCTTGGCCTGCTTGGCCCCCTGGCCCCACGCTGCCTCATCTTCAGCTGCTCACGGCCGCCAGCCCTGCGTCCTTTGAGCCCACGCAGCTCCCCAGCCACAAAGGTGCCCATTGCACTTCAGATACAGCAGGCACCATTGCAAGATGGCCTTCCTGTTCTATAACCACATCTTCTAAGTAGATATCATAAAGTTTGATAGGAATAGAATTCTAAGGGACTCTGACTAAATTAAAATGGTCTAATTCAACTGTACAGGAAATTGCTCCTACGTAAATATTCCACCCTGTCTGCCCTCAGCAAGCAAGGTTCTCTCTTCAAAATTAAGTTTGTAATTCTTCAAAGCTCTGATATAGAAATTTAAAATATCCATTTCAGACTTTGTTATTTTTCTTCAGGCATGAAAATAGATTTTCTTTCAGCCTTCCTAGCTGGCCCTCTACACTCTACTGCTACTGGCCAAGCTCTCAGCTTGCTCCACAGTTCTTAAACACCAGGAACATGAGATGTTCCTTTATCACTCACCTCAGGATCTTCAGCACTGCAGAATACATGCTTCAGGTGACCTGTAGTGGGAAGGGAAAATGAACCAGATGCTGTCAGAATACTGCCTGGGCTGCTGAATCCCACAGAACAAGTTAACCCAAACAGAGATGATTTCCTGTTTCACAACATCCCTCCAGCAGACACATTTCATTCACACAGTCAGCAAGAGATCAGGACAATATTCTTGCTTGTGCCTACAATTTGGCCTGTTTTGCCAGTAAATGAATACAAACATGACCAAGAAAATGCAAATTGTTCTTTAACACTCAATGCTCCTGTTCTACCAAAGACATGAAATAGCTTCTGAAATCCTCTCCTTGAGGTCCTTTGAAAAGGTCAAGTTAGACAGTCAAATATTTTCATGACAAAATTTTAAAAGAAATAAGCTTTTTCTGAATTCTGGGAACAACTGCAGAGTTTTTAGAAGGCCTTCCAATAAGGTCTGCCAGTCTACATTTTCAAAGGTGTCTTGCTTGCCCCAGCAAACTGAGGAAATGACAGACTCTGCTGCCACAGACTCTCCCATGGAGTGAACAGAAGCCCTGCAGGTTCCCCTGCAAATGCTGCCCCTGTGGCTACAGACACCCCCTTTTTAGCTGAACCTCTTGACAGGAGCTTTACCAAACCACTGGCATCCTAATGCTCTTTCTCTTTCAACATCAGAAACTCAGTCACCAGCAGGAAGACATACAAAAGCCAGCTTAGGATACACCCTAACCTAAGCAGAAGGGAAAACTCTACTTACGTGCAAAGTGTGTAACATAATAGGCAGAAAAACAAACACCATAAGCAGCAAAAGCTGCCGTGGCCAGATGGTGGATCATTGTCCCAGTGCTGTGCCAGTCTTCTCCAACACTAGAAAAACAAATGGTCAGTCAGAGTGCAACTACCCACTGACCAATGCTCCAACCAGGAGGGTTCTCCTGATGTGAGCAAGGCCTAGGGCTGCTCTGACACTGAGGCCTTCCGTGCACCAAGGCAACCTTCTGATGTCACCACGACGATGTGGCAACCATGCCGTGATATCACAAAGCAAATTATGACAAAGAAAAGCATCACAAAGCATGTTAGTCTGTGAATTTATGCAAAGCAATTACCAACCTTCTCTACAGCAAACACAAAATGGCCTGGGAAGTTCTTCTCTGTAACAAAGCAGCACAAATTCCCCTCATGGGCCAAACCCTGTTGTTCAGGGGATCCAGGAGGAACTCCAAGAGTGCCCCAAGCACCTACAGCCTGTACCCCAGCTGAGCACTCAGATGGGACACAAGCAAAGGAAACCAGACCAAGAAAATGGCCCAAAGCATTGTACAGAACCAGGAGAGAAAGCACTATTGGCATAGCAGCTGAAGTAATTCCTAACAAATCACCCCGTATATCTGCATGTTTATTGGATGTTCCCAGGGCTGCTGTGTATGTACATCTCTTCCTCTGCTCTGCCTTTCTTTCCCTTTGGCAGCAGTCGAACTGGCAGCATCTGCCCGCCAGCAGCAGCTGCTCCAAGCTGGGAACGCCGCTGGCGATGCTGATTTCCAGAGGCTTCTGTGTGCCAGGGGAAGCCAAGGCAGGAGGGATTGAACGGTGCTGGCGCTGCTGCTTCTCTGTGCCAGAGAGCCCCGGCTGGGCAGGGCACGGTGCCCACTGCGCTGCGGGCTCCTTCTGCTGCCACAGTTGGGCACACCTGGCAGCAAGGCATGACACCTTGTGGGCAAGCCAAGAGGTTTCTGGGGCTGCACTGCTCTGCACACACCCAGCACACCTACAGCACAGAATCTTAACCCTCAAACTGGTAAACCAAAGGGAAACAGCTGGAAAAGATTTCATTTCAACCATTCTTTATGCTTCAATAGGAATGACCAAAATGAAAGTTACCGAGCAGGGCACGATCCACACTGCCAGCTCAGTGTGAGAAAAGAGACATTACTTTATTTCAGTGCTGGGTGTGTGAGGAATCACTTCCCTGAAACATGCACACTCACTTGTTAGCATCCATGGAACTAAGACATTACTTTCATTACTTTTATTCATTACTTTGCTCAAACTCACAGGCTAAACATTCTCACAAAGTATTTGACATGTTTAAATCACTTCCCCAAAATTACTGACATTTAGAGTAGGGGTCTCTTGAGGGTCTGTGGTGGTCATGTGGTGAACATCCCATTCCTCAAATTCTCCTCCCATGGTTAAGAGCCTTCTTCTCCTTGAATGCATTGCATCTACCTCCTCAGTAGGCCCACTGTCTTTATTCTCAAGGCTAAGACATCCACTTGCACACATGAACCACTGGTGTGAAGGAAGGTACAACTAAGCACTGCCTGTTAAAGCTTAACAAATTCACAATGTGCTGCAGGTCAACACTTCCCCAACATCTCTCGTTCCTTCTCTGGGAATCAAACACAAGCATTTTGTGATCACTGAGCCCAAGGCCGCCTCCAGCCCTCCTGTCACCCAGCAGCCCTTCTCTCCTCACAAACAGCAGGCCCAGCAGTGCCTTCCCTCACTGGCTCAGTCACAGCTGTGTCAGGAGTTCTCTGTCACACACTGCAGGACTATCCTGGACTGTTTGCTCTCCGCTGCACTTTGTTGCCAGCAGACATCCCCACCCTGTTCCATGCCCCTTGCAGAACCCTGCACCTGCTGTCCATGGGCACCTGGAAGGGGAGGCACTCACGGCAGAGATGCACCAGCTGCCCTGGGCAGGAACCAAAACCCTCTGGGGGCACAGCTGCTGGCCTGGGTCTGCACAGCTCTGCACGCCCCACTCCTCATGGGCTTTGGGCTGGAAATGCAATTGCACTTTCTGCCTCATGGAGAAACACCAGGGCTGCACAAACAACGGCCAGCAGGCCACATCCCAAAGGCACTGCAGCATGGAGCTGAGAAGGAAGAAGATCCTTTCCCAATTGCTAATCATACCAAAACCACCATAATTGGGACTTTTAATCTTCTGAATGTAGAGTTGATTCACAGGGTGACAAGGAAATCTTCCAAGGGAGTTGAAGATTGGTAGAGTTTATATTCTGAGTCCTACTCAGACTGTTGATTTGAAAATTTATTTGAAAATATTTTTTTAAAAGGCTGTGCAGTCATATGGTTTTGTTCTAATACCAAAATGGCTAGATGAAATGTACTGGCATTTTAATTACATCCAAACTGATTAGTCTGTAAAAGCTTTCCTGCAGAATAGCCACTAAACAGGAAATGTAAATCTGTGGACTGTTGACGTTGCAAATTTCTACTAAACTTATCAGACAATGAGGCATTTTTAGGTAGATCATAGAGCAAATTAATTCCTACGGATAACTTGAATTGGATAAACTTGTTGATTTCAAATTAAAACTGCCAGCACATACTAAGTGGAAATCTGAATACTCACTTCTATGAGCTGTGAAGTATTAGATAGTCATTGTTCGCCATATTAACAAAAATTAACATTCTGGCTGTTTTTTTTTTACTTACAGCCAGCTCTTCAACACTCTTTGTAACATCAGAAAGGGAGTTTGTAACAATGTGAACCATGGGTTGGTGGAGCATTGCAGAAGGCTCCTATGCCAGCACTAAACGTTCACATTTACCATGGCATCCCTTCTTGCCTTTAATTCCAAGCTACAGCTCAGTTCCTGCAGTATAGATTCACACTTGTAGTCTGTATTTGCAGCTGCTTCTTACTTCCCTGTCCAGAAAAATACCATGCTGAGATCCAAATCAAAATAAAACGAGGAGAGAGTCAGGTTCTGGATAGGTATAGCAAGAACTAAGAGATTTTTTTGCAAATATGTTGAAAAGTTGTTTGTACATGCTGCAAAAAGGGCAGATTAAAGACTTGCACTCTAACTTGCAAGCTGAGGTTTGCCTGTTCTTTCTGGACTGATTTCTTGAGGCCAGACACTGAACCCAATTAGTAAGAAAATCAAAACCATAAGAGTAGTTTGGAGAATATTGTAAATTATTCTGTCATGATGCTTTTTGCCTATAAGTTCTGGCCATCATCCTATTGGAGTAATTAGAGGAGATCGAAGCCATCACACTGTGCCTGTGCACACAATTCCTTCCCAGGGGTAATCCATGAAGCAATGCTGACAAATCCACACCAGCAGCTGCTGCCACACAGCCATGAAGCAGAGAATATGTATTTCTGCTACACTTGGACAGCTGAAGATGCCTCTGCTGAGCTAATTTTAGTGACTGCTCACCACAGATGAGACTTTGTGGTCATTCTCCAACAAGTCAGGGTAGGTAATATTCTGCCTAAATGAAGTAAGTCTAGCAATACATAGACCATGGAGCCTGAGGAAAGCCAGCAGCTGTGGGAGATTTAAATTGTTTCTGTATCTTTCTTTTTATTAATTTATTGCAGTCAATTATTTAAAGCATGGAAACATTTGGCATACCATTGGCCGGAAGGTTGGTCAGTCTTCCATTCATGACTCCTCTGAAAGCATCAGCCCAATGTTTTTATCAGTAGCTCTTCCATCATCATGGCTCACACAGCATTTCCTGCAGCTCTTCCTGGAGCCAGGGAAAGGCACCAGGAGAAGGGGGAGAAAGCTGTGTGCAGAGACTGTGTCAGCTGCAGAGACATTTGTTTCCTCTGATTTGACTGAATGGCTGCAGGAACCTTGCTGGCCCTGCTGGCAGGGTGGCCTTTTGTAGGGCTGGGCAGAGTTTGGGGCCCAGGATCCCTCCTCTCGGTGGGACACCAGGGTGAGCAGCCCCTGTCCCAGGCAGGAGCAGAGGTTCTGTGGCTCTGCCCTGGGCACAGGGACCTGCCACTGCCATGAGCTCCGGCCGCGGCTCCTCTGGGGCAACTCCTTCTCTGCAGTGATGATGGGCGCAGCTGGGGGTGGCTGCAATGGAGGGGGGCTTCCAGTGGGCTCTGTTGGTGTGCCACAATGGAGCCAGCAGAGCTTCTGGAAGGAGTCTCCCCTTGTGAGCTGCTGGAGCTGGAGCTGGCACTGGCCACAGAGCCGCTGTGTTCATCCCTGACAGGAGCAGAGCTCAGCAGCCTCTGGGCCTCCTTGCTGCACAATGGCAGTGAGGAGGCCATGGACCAGAGGTTCAGTAGGTGTGACTCAGCTTCCTGCTAAACTGTGCTAAGCAAACCCTGCATCCCTCCTGCCAGATCTAAGCCACTCCAAGAAATCTGTTGGCACGTTGGGAACTCAGAATTGCTTCCATTTTGAACAATTGTCTTATGAGTGCTTTTGATTGTTTTTGTCATTTTGTGTTGATTCAGCTGATCCCTCAGAGAAGCTTTCCTAATAATATAAAACACGGGGCATTGTGGAGACCCTGGGGGGCATTCCCTGGTCTAGGGAGACACAAGAAGCTTCCCTCAAAAAGCTGTTAGACCCCGTTGGTTCCTTCCCCTGTTCTTGTGTCTGTTTCTGTGTTCCTGAGCCACACCTTCCCTATTCCCTGATTGCCCCCTTATCTTTGTACTGCCCCGAGATCAGGGTCAGCCCCCAGGCCCCTGTGGAGACAAAGTGAGACCCTCTGTGTGTGGGTGCTGGGACCTGAACATCTCCCTGCACAGCTGAATAAAACATCTGTGGAGATTATGCAAAGGTCCTTTTTGCTTCTTTACCCTAGACTATGCTAGCAGCAATTCAGACTGCTACAGAGGAGAAGCTGCAGTACTGGCACCAAGATTTTGGCAACTTGACCCCAGGCACAGAGGGCGTGCAGGATGCTGCTCTATGAATTCCTTAACCAGCCATCTCTGGTGCTGGCATATTCCCTCCAGCTTCTGGTGCAGCCAGGGCCACCTTTGGTCCAGCAGATGACATTGTTATTTGAAAAATTCGGCCCACACCTTGGGCAGGAGGCCATCCCCAGGCTCTGGTCCTGCAGCCCCCTGCTCAGCTGGGGACAGTGTTCCCTGTGGGGAAGATGGGGTAGCCATCACAGGGTCTGGGGGGCTGCTTTCAGCAAGGTGGCCAGGCTCTCAGCCTGCTGGACTGTAGCAATTGTTTGGGGGAGCTGATGGCACATTGTATGTAGTCCTGTTCATCCTACTCAGAAAACCTGACAGCTTCTATCATTCTTCTGCAGAGTGGGCACGCTGGATTTCTCTCTGCCCACTGCAGGATGCAGCCCAGGCAGAACTGGTGGTGACAGGGCAGAGAAAAATTCACATCCTTCTTAGTGCCCTGGCAGATGGGGCAGCTCCATTCTGTCCCCATGGCCATGTCTGTCTGTCCCAGCAGCAGGGAAGAGCTGAGGACCATGAGCTGTTCTCATTTGCAATCTTGCGTGGCCAGAGCCCAAGCTTGAGGCAGAGTGGTCCAGGCTCTGTCAGTGCCCAAATAGAAGCAGAAAGGGATGTTGTGTCACAATCCATTCCTTGGTGAAGGAGGTCCATAGCAGCCTCAAGAGGCACCTCAGACACTCAACAGTCAAGGCAGTAACATATGGACAGGACACAGATGGCAGTTCATGGCTGGGAGAGCATTTGTAGACAGATCCAAGGACAAATTTCCCAGGAACTCTCCACAGCTCTGGGATCTGCCCATCAGCTCTGTCAGAAGCTTCAGCAGAACAACCAAAATCCTAAAAAGCAGTTCCCAGACAGTTTTCCTACCATCCTGCCCAAGTAGCTGGGTTGCTTGCTGCAAAACACCCATTTTCTCCTCTTCCCCAATGCCCTGTGGACACTTGCGGCCAAAATAAAAAGCTCGTGGCCCTCTGTGTGATGTGATAATACAGTTTTTATATTTCCATGCTGGGATGAAGGAAAGCTGTGCTGTGGGTCAGGAGAGGCCAGGACCCACTTGGCCTTCCTGCAGGCTGAGGTGGTCCCAGCAGACATCCTGCTGCTTTTTTGGGGAATGTGTGAGGGGGAATAGAGGGGGGTGACAGAGAGGCCGAGATCATAGAGTGGAAACTCAGCTCCAGAGAGCCAGTGCAGGCTCTCCCTGCTGAATGCCTGCTGGGGCTGGCAAAGAAGGAAAATGCCCCAATAACAGCCCGGTGGCACTGTGTCTCAGGGACAGGTACAAGGAGGTGACAACAAACAGCAGCATGGCCTGGTCTCACAGCTCCTAGGAAGCAGTGACAGAGGGGCCTCATGTCCCAGAGATTTCAGAAAGGCTGTCCTCTCAAATGGCCACTCTGAAACCCCTCTCTTTGCCTCTTGAGTTTGTGAATGCTTTTGACAGCCACAGCATCCTGGGGCAACGCGTTCCACAGATTTTATTAAGCAGTCCTTGAAAAGCTCCTCCCATTGTTCACTGAGCTGCCAGCCTGGTTATTTCAGAGGGTGCTGCCTTGGTGGAGAGAAAAATCAGTCTTCTGCCTTCCAGGGAGCTGAAGGAGAAGGGACTCCTCACCATCCAACACCTGGCTGGGTCCCATTCAGAGGTCCTGCTTTGCAGACTTGGTGGGGTTTGCTTGGCAGTTACCAGCGAGGTGAGCACATTGTTCTGAATTGTCCCCCATGCTTCATACACGGTGTGTAGAGTAGGTATGTGCTTGCTCATCTCCATGTGTGCTCAGGGTCTGCCTTCATTTCTGGTTTTAGACCTGAGATTTCCAATGTCTGTCAGCTGTCTGTAGTATCTGTGGGCACATGCAGCTGTATTTACTGGAAGGTCGGGTATCTGACACTCATCTTTGAGTGTGGAGCCTTTATAATGCAATGTGCAAATGCAGAAATTGAGGCACTAATGATATTATTTGCCAGAGTCCCAGTTTCTGCCCAAGCTGTAATTCAACACTGCAAATTATTCTGTAGACCTGAGCCTGTGTTTTCTGTTTCCTGGCTGAGTGCTTCCACTGCTGGTGTTGGTTTTTTGAACAGGAGCACCTGACTCTTTTATCTTTATTACTTGTGCCTTTATGATCTGAAAGCAGCTCTTTATTTAATCTTCTAGTAAAAGTGGACATTTTAGAAGGATTAAGTAGAACACTGAATGAAATTTTTATTTTAGGCCTACAATGAGCAGGTCTCAGGCCAGAAATTGGTGCCAGAGTAAGTGCCTTTCTGTGCTTGTGCTCTCCTGCTCTTCCTCTACTTGTATGTTCCTCTGGACACAGTGGGATGTGTTGTCATTTCCTGGGACTACTGTTGAAGGCAACTGGTTTTCTTTCCAAGGTGATTCTTATGTTTCCCCTCATGGCTTCCCGAGGTGACCAACCTCCATTCCCAGGTGTCCTGCTCTGCCATTGTCACTCTGGGAGAGCTCTTTGTGACCTTGAAGTAGGACATGGACCCTGAGGTGGATGAAGTTGCTCGGGTCCTTCTCCAGATGGTGTCCAGCTCTCCAGAATTTGTTCAGAAAGCAGCCAGTCAGACCCTGGGGATCATGGTGGACAATGTGACTCCTGCACAAGCAGTGACTGCTCTCATGGACATGGGAGTCAAGCAGGTTCTTCTTCTTTTAGTGATGTTCTTTACCTTCGTGTGTGTGGGAGGGAGAAGGGATGAGACAGAGAATGGGAATGGTGGAAGCGAAGGGTCCTGTATCCTGCATCTTCTGTGAACTCAGTGACTTGATTCTCTGACCAACCTCACTTCTTTCCTCTTGTCACCTATTTCTGCCCTCCTGCAGCCCATTAGTTCCCAGAATCACAGAAGTGTAGAATATGGGGAGTTGGATGGGCCCATCAGGACCACCGAGTCCAGCTCCTGGCCTTGCCCAGAACAGCCCAAGGGTCACACCAAGTGCCTGAGATTGTTGCCCAAATGCTCCTTCAACCCTGTCAGGCTTGGTGCTGTGACCACTGCCCTGGGGAGCCTGTTCCAGTGCCCAACCACCCTCTGGGTGAAAAACCCTTTTTCCTGATATCCAAACTAAAGCTCCTCTGACTCAGCTTCCTGCTGCTTCCTGGAGTTCTCCCAGTCTGTCAGATTTTCCTACATGTGGTGACTGATGGGGAAGGGAAGGTGCCTGCAAAGGCCAAGGATAGAGCCTTGTGCTTTTCTGGGCAGAGGGACAATTGCAATTGCAGCTGTGAGCAGTTTGGTATTTCACAGTGCTAACCACAGAGACCCTGGGAAAACCATGTCTCCTCATGATGCCATTAACTTGAGAAATGAGGAGGGTCCTTGCTGGGGCATGGAGCACATGGGGGACAATCTGCTGGGTGTGGCACAGCCTGCACAGCAGGTGCAGTTCCTGCCAAAGGACTCTTGTATGACTGTCCTGGACTTAGAGCTCTACTTTCTATTCAGACTGATGTTTCATGTAAGCCTTTAGGTGATGAATTACTGTACAGGCACCTTCACAGGCTGACTGCCATGGGACAGTTGAAGGAAATGCTGCCTTAAATGTTAGTGCTGGGCCTGATAGTTCCCAAGAGACACTCTCTAGAACAGGACAGCCTGGCTGAACTGCCTGCCACCCTTTCCTCAGCTTTGCAACAGGGTAAAACATTCAGATGGATCCGTTGCCAAGCCTCACAGAAGAAACAGGCTACATTGCTGGATATTCTGCAACTTCACAGCCCACAGCGTGTTTTCCCTGCATTTGTTGTTTTCGAAAGGTCTGCAGATTTGGGGATAAATGGGTGGAAAGAGCCTCAATCCTGCTGCAGCTCTGTATAGTGGGTGCCCCTCTGATGGGTCAGCATCAATTGTCCTTAATTTCTAAATTATTCATATGTCATCTATTTCTTTAATCTCTCTCAGAGTAAATACTGTGAAAGAAACTGAGTATCAGACAGAGCAGGGAGACTGAATTCTCCCTCTTCCGTGCAGGCAGGCCTTGTGTGCAATGGTACCTTTATGTTTAGCTGAGGCCAGAACCTTCTGCAGGTGTCTGAAGGTGCAGGGAGAGCCCAGGCTCCTTCCCCCAGCAAGGGCAGGGAGCAGCTCTGGCCAAGGCCGGCGCTGCTGCTGCTCCTTGTCCCTGTGCCCAGGGTTTGCTCTCTCCTCCCCAGCAGCCGCCCCGCCCCGGTGCTCGAGTGTGCGGCCCAACTGCTCCTGTCCCTGATGGAGAGAATTGGAGTCACCCAGCTCGCAGGCACCCCCAGGGCTGAGAGGCTGCCACACGTGGCAGGGAAGCTTGCTCAGGACTGCCACAAGGACACAAGGTAATGATCTTCATTTCACCTCCCAAAACAGGAAAACCGTTTTGTGTCTGGCTATAAAGGTGAAACCACACAAGAGTGGAAACTAAAGGGAATATGAAGTTACCTCACGGTGTGAATAAGGGTCATAGAATCATGGAATATGCTGAGTTGGAAGGGACCCATCAGGGTCATCAAGTCCATCTCCTGGTGATGTGCAGGACACCCCAAGAGTCACTCCATGTGCTTGAGAGCATTGTCCAAACTCTTCTTGAGCTCTGTCAGCCTTGTTACTGTGACCACTGCTCTGGGCTGCCTGGGCAAATGGCTGTACTGGGAAACCTGAGGTTGGCCAGCAAAAAGGAGCATTGCCAACTTTTTCCTGTGGCTTGAAGGATTCTTTACTGAGATCAAAAGATCTCAGATCAGCCAGTCCAACACTTCTGTTTGGCCTTAGGTGCACAAGAAAAAGCCAAAATAGTGGCTAATGTTCATCACTGAAGCATCCCAAACATCCATTTCTCATTAACTTCAGACTTGCCTAGAAATATTTCAGGGGTCTTTAGCCAACATATTCAGTCTTTCTAAACATGTTCTGCAGATTTCTAGAATGCTGTTATCTGTGGCTCAGTGACCTCCACATTTTTTCTTGAAGAAAACTGTGGTTTCCTAGTAGCAAAATCAACCCAAACCACCAAAATCCCCTTCCTTTGATGATGAAATTGCCATTAATAGCTGCCAAGAGCAACTAGCAGAGGAACTAGCTGCCCCTGTGCATACACATAGTATAGAATAATCAAGAGGAGCATGAGGTGTTTTGTCCTGGCTTCCGTGCCAGTTAAAGGTGAATTACTTTTGCAAGACACTGCTAATAGGCTCTGACAACAAAGCAGATGTGTTTTGCTTGTTCCCTGGGATCCTTTGATGCCATAGAAGCACACCCCCAGTTTCATAGTGAAATGGTATTTTTCTGTTGCCCCACATCCTCCTTTTGCCTCTTGTGTTCAGCTGACAGCGCTGTGCAGTGTCAAGTGAGGTAAATCTCCCTCTTTGCTGAGTAGGTAATGCCTTCTCATGCAGGGATTGCACCTGATGAGTTTAAGGGATCTGCCTCTTCTGTCAACACTCTTCCTTTATTTGTTCACTTTTGTTTTGTTTCTTTCATGCCTTCCTTCCTTAGGCATTATGGACAGGAGATGGTGAAGATGTTGCTCAATCATCAACAATTTAATATGCTTTTGGAACGATCTCTTCCCCCCCATGACCTGGAAGATATTCTGACAAGAATTAAGAAGAAAGTAAGTGCTTGGCAGGAGAAATGTCTCCTTTGTGCAAGTATTGCCTCTGCTAATATGAAATCAAAGATACCCAATCTGTCTTTAGCTCATTCCTCTTCTGCTGAATCATTTTGCTCCTGGGAATGAGCTGTTAATCTTCAGCCGGTTCATCTGCAGACCACAAAGGAACTGATATTATTAGGGAAAAGTGGGGTTTTGAATATTTTCAATATCGGTCACAAAGAGGAAAGGGAAAGAGGAGAAAATGGGTTTACATTTACGCATAAGTCCCCACCATGCTCTCCCTACTCCGCCCCCTGTAAAGCAATTAAGTGAGAATCGTGCTTTTGAAGATAACAGAGTCTTTGCAAAGGACACTGGAAGTAGTAGTGCCAAGAACATTCCCAAATTTACAAAAGATGTCCAAGTCAATCCTAGCTCCTACAATGACTGTCTTTTGGGAATACTGCCCTGCTGTCCAGCCCTGTGGAGCTGGAAGAAGCTTGGTGAATTCAGCAGCATCGAGTGAAAAATCCTTTGTTTGTTTGGGGGAGGATTTTATATTTTGTTATAGACATTACAGAAGAGAGCCTGCCTTTTTGCAGGAGTGAGGAGAGTGAGTGTTGAATCAAATCGACTTCCAACACAATGGGCCAACCTCCGAAAGAGTCCAAATTTTTCTGTTGATTCCTTTACAAACACTTGTTGCCTACCAGTTTGCATTATTCCCATTTATGCTCAAGACCAAGGAATTTGGAGTTTTAGACTGCTGCTCAGTCTTGTAGCACCCATAACCTGCCTTGGGCTATTGAGAACAAAGAGTTGGCATCACTGAATCTCTGGTCTGTTTCCATTTGTAAGTTAGGAAATGTTTCCCTAAGCCTTGGTAGCAGTGATCCTGGTTCAAACTTGTGTTTTCAACAGGGAATTTCCTGTTTTATATTCTAAAGATTGATGAGGAAGAACCAGAAGGCTGAAATCCCATCTGGCAAAGAGCCGGCGAAGGAGAGGAACGATGGCTCAAAGAAGCCCCAGGCCACATTGTCTTCTTGCAAACGGTACTGAGCACTTTTCTTAGATGTGACAAAGCACATGACAAGCTTTACATGTCTCTTCCTCAGGAAAAACTTTCTGGCAGAGATGACCAGTGCCACAGATTGTTTCCTTTCCCTACTCTAGGATATGCTCAAGGGTAAAAAATGTGTACTTCTGCATTGTGCTGAACACAACTTCTCTGGAGCAGTTTCCACAAAAATGGAGAGACAAAAAGACACCCATTGGCTGCAGCTCAGACGATCCAGTGCAGTGACAAGGGAAGTGTTGTGGAGGCTGGGAGAGGGCCAAGTTTCTGCTGCCTTACTTGGGACAAGTAAATTCAAACAGTGAGGTAATCATATTGCTGTATATCATATTTCCAGAGTCTCATACCTTCGGGGTGGTTTTCTCACAGCAGCTCTTCACAGCAGTAGTGTTGTTGCTTCCCAGCCAGGGCTCCTCTGCAGCCCTCCCTGAATGCCTCACCCCCTTTTATCCCAGCTGCCTCCACGGGCTACAGCTGCTGCCCAGTTAAGGACATCACAGCTGCAGCCCATTTACAATAACTAGAATCAGGGCAGGGTCACTTATACAATACAGAGATCTTTTACTGCCATACATATATTTACTCAGGCCCCTATAAAACAGGGCTTTTTTTTCATCTAAGTGGAGTTATTTTCAGATGGGTGTTTTGATGAGAAATCTCAGTCTGGAAGCAAGATGCCATTCCACAAAGATGCAGTTCTCATCTGTGAGGTTTGGCCTGGCTGAATCATGGTTTTCTTTCCCTCAAACAGTACCAAGTTTGAGTAGTAAGTAGAAAGGCAATTCCTGAACAACTTCAGTCAATGGGTGTCTGAATGTGAACTTTTTGCCTTGATTGCCTGTCCTTCATGTAATTTGCTTGATGGACAGCATGTTTGGTTTATTTCCCCCTGTGCTGCAATCAGCATTTAAGACAGGAATTTGCTCCTTGCTGTCTCTTCATGGCAGGTGCAGAGCTGCTTGTACCTGTTCTGCTCTGATAGCAGAGGGGATTTATTTAGCTCTGTCCTGCTCAGCAGTGGCAGGAAAGTGACCACATGCCTCAGTAGCACAGCTGGCATCTTCCTGTGCTCATGGAAGAGACAGGTTGATCAGGAGAATTGTTCCCAGTGGGTTTGTGAAGCTGTGCATCTGGTCTCCAGGGAAGCAAATGAAATGTGAGCGTAGTTCTGGGATGTCTGGCTTTTGTTTTTATCTCTGTTACTGATTTTCTGAATCCTTCAAATATGGCCCTGTATATCTGTTCAGATGCATCTGAGATACTTTTCCAGATTGTCATGCCTGGTTGTAGAGACACTTCTCCAGAGTGATGAGTTCCCTTATTCTAAAACACACACGTCCCATACGAGGAGGCATTTAAACTTGGCAGTAGTGTCTCTCTTTCTCCACAAAGCAATGTGACCTGTGTGCCCTGGCAGCCATCTGATGATAGATCAGATGCATCTCATCCTTGGTTTTCCTGAGTGAGCACTGGGGAGAATGTCACTTGCAGATTGTTTGCCGTAATGATTATCATGAGGTCCAGGTTGTTATTCAGAGCCTCATGATTTTCCAGCTTGAAATCACATGATTAGGAAAGCTGCTCAAGATGTTTTGCTCACAATTAACTGAAGGTATTGTCTGTGGCTGCAGCTCTCTCCATAGACAGCAGCAGGCACAACTTTGCCAGGCATTGTCCTGGGGAAGGATGTGAGAAGATCAGAGAAAAGAATGAGAAACAATTCTTATCTTCACTTCCTGCACCTGTTGTTGTGAACATGTGGAATGTGATATGGAGATTTGTTTACCAAAGGGTAATTTCTTAATTGGCCACTGGTGATGGTGTTTTGGATTCAATTGACCAATCTGGTCTGTGTGTATCAGACTGTCTGTAAGGGTGATGAGTTTCAGTATAGTATAGTATAGTATAGTATAATGAAGTGATTGATCAGCCTTCTGGAATCATGGAGTCAAGGCTAATTATGTCCTCGACGGGGATGCCATGCTAAGATAATTATAACCACCAGGTCCTTATTTGGTTTTATTTTCCAGGGTGAAATCTCCCTCTGATGGACACCTCCTACACCATGCACAAGCCCAGGTCATGTCACCTCCAGCTGTGGAAGAAACGGAGCTGCTCCAGAAGCTTTACCATCTCCTGGAAGCCAAGGGGTTTCAGACAAGGATGGAAGGAGTGGAACTCCTCCTAGACCTGTGCAAAACCAGCCCCCAGCTCATCTCCACTAACATTGCCCAAGTATGTAGGGTATCTTCACTGCTCCTTTCCTAAGCCTGTAGCAGCAAAGTTAATTAAATGTGTCTTGGCACTCTGTCCTGGCTGGTTGGGACGCTCTGGTCCCTTTTATCCAGAAAAAATTTAATTCAGGTCCAGGCTTCAGGACAAGTTGTTTCAGTCCAGCTGTATTTGTCTGGCAGGTGCCTATTGCTGCTGTTCATCAGATGATGGCAGAATTTTCTGCTGATGTAACTGCTGCTCTTTCCTACTCCCAGCTGGGTGAAGTGAAGGGAATCCAGCCCCTGAAAGCATGGCAATTGTTCTCTAGACCAAAAATGGGTTTGCATAGGGAAGAGAAGTATCAGGCTGGGTTGGTTTAAACCCAGTTGCTTTTTTTAAGAACACTTCTATACACTCCATCTTGTCTTACACAGGCACAGCTCTGGCTACTCATTTCCATCCTTGTTCCTATTCCTCTTGGTAAAGACAGTGCACTCCCTTCTTGGGGGTCTGTTTTTCTCTTTGGAAAAGGAGGAAAACAGCTAAGGACTCATCTCTGCCTTCTCCTCCCAGTAGCTGCTTTTTCCCTTTTTCCAGGGAAAGGTGCCTGATAATGTGGCTGTCAAGGAACTGAACCTGCTCTAATGAGAGCTGTACAGCACATTACATTTCAGAAGTCTACTTGTTACTTAGAGAAATGGTCCAGATCCTGGAAGAGTTGATCAGAGCCCTGCACTTCTCCAGACACTGGCTCAGAAACAAACAAAAGAAAACTCAGATCTCCTCTAGCCCTAGTTTTGGCAAAATCATAATTGCCCTCAGCACTTGAGGCAACTGTATAGAAAACCAGGCATTGTAAACATCTGATTCCATTCAAAGCAAAGGTACTCTTCAGCATTAATAAATGAAATTAATTTAATGATTTATAGATGGAGAGAAATACCATAGGAACTATTCTGTCCCAGCCAAACCTCTTAAAAACAGAAGAAAATCTTCCAACCAGCAGGAGGCTGTGCCACCATTCCAGTGAGTTGCCCCCAGGAAAACAGTGAAATTGTGCAAGCAAGTGCTGACCTGACAGAAAGGATCACTTTCATCTTTGACATTACTGACTGCTACAGCCACTCTTCAAACAGGGACATTTGAATCCAGCTTTCACATTGCTTGTTCTCTTCACAGATTTTTGAATATTTTGTCCTGAGAATATCTGACAGCCACAAGAAGGTGAAGCAGAGGGCACTGGACGCGCTGGCTGAAATCACAGGAGCCCTGAAAGATACCTTGAACCCGGTGATCATTGGTTTGGTGGAAGGAATAACAAAGAACCTGAACTCACAGGATCCCAGGGTTCGTGGGGCAGCTGTGAAAGCACTGGAAGAATCCATTGCTCATTTGGGTAAGGCTGAGCCCGGGCAGGGACTCTCCTCAACTTCGTCTCTGTCTCTCCTTCACAAGAGAGCGCTGAGTGCCTTGACAGCTGCTCTTGTCTGTGGAACACTGCAGCTGACACCCACCAGAGGCTGTGCAGGTGCAGTCCTTATGCACCATCCCCAACAGGCTGGAATGGGATCAGCATTTCCCAACAGTGCCAGGAGCCCTTGGCTCTGTGCTGCTTGTGTGAAGAGCAAGTCCTGGGCTACAGCTCTGCTACAGTTCAGAGGCAAAGGGGGTTTGGAGTTTGCTTGGGCACCATCTGACTTCCCAAATGAACAGCTTTGCTGTTGGCATGAAGGGACACTGACCCATCAGAGCTTCTGCAGGGCAGCCACCTGCAAGGCTCTACATTAGAGGCATTAGCTGCCTATTTCCCACTTTTCTTCTTTGTCTTCTGTTTTCAAAGGGGAACTGATGATTCACCAAGTTCATTTCTTTATATCAAACAGGTATAAACCCAGCTGCCAATGATGCCTTGTTCCACATGTTGTTTTGCATGGGGCAAGATGGCCACAGCAATTAACTACATAGGCAAGGGCTGCTCTAAATTCCTTTGCCACACAGATTTATGTCAGCTCTGAGAATGCTGCACTGGGGAAATATGCCTGAAAAAAGGAGTGTTGAAGAGGCAGGTCTTCAAGGGGAGTTTCCACTTTCTCCTCCCCAGCTGCTCTGTGAACTCAGGAACTGCCTGACTCAGTGCCTTTCTGTGTCCCAAGTATGGGGTTCTTCCTTTGTGCTCTGGGATGCAAAACCTTTTCACCGCTTCCATGTGACTGAACTCTCGAGGTCCCTGGTGTGAAATCTTTTAACACAGCTCCTGCTGCAGCAGACAAGTTTGGATTTGCAAATGTGAAAGGAGAGCTTTTCTCTTGGAATTTAAAATCCTGCCAAGGGGGCTGGAAGGAAAGAAGAAAAGGATTCAGACATCTGCAGAAATGTGCTTGATTTTATAAAATGAGGCTCACCCTGCCCTTTCCCTCCTCACTGTCCTTTCTCCTATGACCTGAGAAAAGTGAGCAGAAACGTGTGTTCCCCTTGTAGATAAAGTGTCACTGCTGAAAGAGCTCAGCTACCAATGGAATCACCTGAGTGGCCAAGCCCTGCTGGATGTCACCGAGCGTATCACAGGTACAGCCTCCCCTTCTGAGCCAAGAGCCCTTCCCAGGGAGCATTTACAGGGAATGCCTGTGAGCAGACAGCAGAGCAGCTCCTCCAAACCAGGAGGTGCTGAGCTTGTCCCTGCTGCCCCATAGCCAAGGCAGGTGGGTTTGGCAGGTTTTCCCTGGCTGCTGCAGAGCTGGGCAGCACCTGAGATGGGGGCAGCGCTGGGCCTGGGGCTGAGCTCTCACTGGGGCATCTCAGAACCACCTCCAGCAAAGGGAGGGCTAAAAATGCCCCAGCTGGCTCCTCTCTGGGGAGCTCAGGGACATCTGTGATCTTTGAGGGGAAATGGTGGCAAATGCTGTTTCAGGGCATCAGTTTGTTTTGTCCTCACAGAATTCCTGTTTTTCCCTTGGAAAGTTTTGAGGCTGAACCGTGCAGAGCCTGGGGGTCACAGCTTAGGTCAGAACTCAACAGAGGTATCAGAGGCGCGGGTTTAGTGCAAGGCAGCCTCTGGGGCTCAGGACAGAAGCAGAGTGCTGAGGCTCCCTGCTTGTGCTGTCAGAGTGGCCTTGGACTGAGCCTTTCAGGGTGTGCAAACAGTGTCTGCCTGGGCCAGCGCTGTCCAAAATGCTGCAAATGCAGCTGATAATTGATTCCTCAGAGGAGCTTGCTGTGTCAGCAATAGCCAAGGAATGGAAACACGATAATCTCAATATATAGTAGAGAAGACGATTGATAGCCTTGCTTTAACTGGGGCTAAATCCACTGCTAATTATGCCAACATCTTTGAAGGCAAGGTTTAATACACTTTGTATCTTCATTAGGAATCTCAAAAGGGCATGATCAGCAATTGGGAATGTCAAAGGCCCTTATAGAGCATTTGAATAAAGTAGATCTCCAGCAATAGGGAATTTAGTTTAGCAGTTCTTTTGATCTCTTTTTCAAACAAAGGAATTAACCATAAATTAGGACTACTTTAGAAAAAGCAGATGTTCTCTCTGAGATTTAGTAGGAACAGACAGCTGTTCCTCACGTTCAGTAGTCACCAATGTCTTTAATTGCATTTAAACTCAAATGAATTTCCATTTTAAAATGGGTACCATAACCCTTTCTCTCTTAGCAGAATTGGTTTTGGTTACTTGCAGGAGCTCCTTCAATATTTCAATGTTGATGACTGCTGGTGGATTAACAGCATAGAGAAAATGAATTCTCTTCCACCACAAAATATTAAATGCCTACTAGATAACATTTTGTCTGATCAGAAAATAAGAATGGTCTCCAGAGCATTTCAGGTTTTTTTCTCTCAGCCAAATCTGCCAAGCAAGAAACCTGTTGGTAGTAAATATTTGTCTGTGTTTGATACAGTTCAGGTCAGAAAATGGGCAGAGATATTTCAGGGACAATGTGAGAAAACACTCGTATTTTGGTTACGTTTCAATCCCCTGTGTAGCATTTTTCTTTCTCTATGCCCTATTTCAGTGAACATTATAGGAAAAAATGCCATTACCATTCGGAGCGGAAGTGGCATTGAAATGTGGAGATGCCCAAATGCCAAGGCAATGGGGTCTGGGTAATTATCTAAGACACCCTGAGGTTTGAAACAGCTCTTTGTTGGAAGCCCCAAAAGCATTCTGCCAAAGACACCAGCTGGTCACTGATGTTTCTCATCCAGCTGTCAGGCAGCAGCCATCTCTGGTGGGCTGGAGTTTTGAGGTGTGTTCTAATCCTGCCCTTTTCTGTGTGCCACTGAGCAAAGGGAAGAGCCAGATTAAACATTTGGCACTTGACATCAAAGTTACAAAAATGGAATCATCTCTTTTATTAGAAATCTCTCCATTTCCTCTCTATGTGCATTTCCAAATCTTCAGTGTGGGTTTAGACAACTTCTTAATGGAAATCAAAGGCAATTGGACATTTCATTCATTGTTCATGCAGAAAGAGATTGTGAAATAATTTAGTAAAGGTAGGAAGTCTGCCACAAGGACAAGGCTCTGGTTGGAGCAATTAGTGCTGAGGGGTTGATGGTTCTGTTTCCAGGATGATCAGCTGCTTTTCCTGTTTCAGGACCAAGGGGCTCTGGGTGCTATTTTGCTGCTCTTGGCCAGAGAGGCTGGCAAGAAGCAGGAGCAGAGGCAGATCCTTGTTTGCAGTGAGGCTGGTGGGTAAGGAGCTGTGTCTCTGTCCCGGCAGTGCTTGTGCAGGGGGTTCATGCCAGGAGCCCTGAAGTCGCCCAGCGCAACGCCCTGCCCGTGCTCTGGTCCTGCCTGGGGAACAAGGCGCTGCCTGTGCGGAGCGCCAACGTCCGCACCGTGGCCACCAAGCTCGCCTCTGCCCTCTGCAAGGTGATGGGCACCCAGCTGAAGAAATGTGCTGCCAGCAAGCCTCCACACGTGCGGGAAAACCTCTCCAAAATGTTGGGCTGGTGAAGGCGAGATGTTCTCCAGAAAGCTGAGGAAGCGCTGAGTTGGACACCTCTGGATTTGCCTTTTGTGCTGTGCAAAAAATGACAAAATCCTAAGGAAGGGTGTGCATCTGACCACGCTCTCTCCGTCACATTTCCTAGTCATGGCATAGGTGATAGTGGAACCCTGGAAAAAGTTAAAGATAGAATCTAAAATGTTAGGCTTTGTGCTTTCCCAGATCAACTGCATCTGCGTAAGCAGTATGATAAATTATATAATTGTTAGATGTGATGATTGTTTAGTAATTAAATGTAATATTATATAACCATAAGAAGAATAGTGAGAAACTCTGTTGGAAATTCAGAGGGGGGCTAAATTTATGTATACAATAGAACAATATAAGTTTAATAATTAACATGAAAGTTATGTAACGATAGAGTATAAAACATGATCATTTCGGGGATGTATGGTTGGAGTCAGATTGGGGTTGAATATACCCCGATTCCCAGAGCTCTTAATAAAAAGCACCGCATATAATCCCCCGTGATTATGTGTTTTTGAACGGTAACATTTTGGCGAACCCGGAAGGGACCCTTGTGAGTGCTGCTGAGCGAGTTCGCGACTCGATCACGCTCCAGCCGGCACTGAGGGATTCTAAGGGAGCCCATCGGCCGTGACCTGCTTCCGCCGCTCACAAACATCTCCGGGAGAAAGGTAAGGTGCTTTTTACTTTGGTTTGGATGCCTGCCAATAAGACGCAGCGAAATCTATGCTTGGCTGGGCTAAAGGAATTCCTGTTGGTGTAAGCCTAGGTGCCGTTCCGTAAGACAATCGTGAAAGCGTTGCAGGTTCAGCATTTGTGGTATTTTTGAAATAGAGAAACTTAAAGGGATTTTGGGAAGTAACACCCCTATCCCGCAAAATTCTCCTTTGGGGTGCTTATTAGCACATTGGAAACAAGGTAACTTTGGGGAAGGATTATGTAAAACTAAGTTGATTGATTATTGTAATTCATGGTGGCCAGAATATGCTTTGGAGAATGGTGAAAAATGGCCAAAATACGGTACTCTGCAATATAACACTATTTTGCGGTTAATGTAGTTTTGTAAACAAGAAGGAAAATGGGATGAAGTCCCATATGTTGATCTGGTTTTTTACTTACGGGGAAAGCCAGAATGGCAGGATGAATGTGGATTATTAATGGTTAAAACATCTGCACAGTGTGGGGTTTGTGAGGAACGTTGTTTAGAACACTTGGCATTAAGAGAAAGCTTGAGTAGGGAAAATTATACAGATATTGATTTACACGTAACTCCAATAGGAACAAGAGAACCTAACCCTATCCCACCTGTTTCATCTGTCCCTATCCCACTACCTGCTCCTCACCCACCTACCCCTGAACCTGTCTCATCTAGTACACCTTTCCCTCTTTATCCTCCTCTCCCATCATCACTCGATCCCTCTTCCTCAGAAGATGAACAAAACCTAACTGTGATAGAAAGGGGAAAGAGGTATGCGAGTGAAAAAGATAGCAATGGTAATGAATCAGTGACCCCAATAGCCCATAGAACCCAGAGTCGTGCAAAGCTTACCCCAGTTGTGCATAGAGATGGCATAAGGAAACAAAAACGGACTGTGATTGCCCTCTTGCGACAAGGTGTCGGAGTGGAAGGGCCAGTATTTGTAAAAGAGCCTTTTTCCCCGGCAGACTTAGTCATTTGGAAACAGTCAGCCGGAACTTAAAAAGAAAATCCTGATAAAGTGGCACGCGTAGTAAAAATGGTTATGAAAACTCAAAATCCTGACTGGGATGACATAGAAGTAATATTAGATACTCTGATGGATTCTACTGAAAAAGAAATGGTACTTAAGGCACCCAAAGAGAGGGCAAGAGAAGATATTACAAATGGGCTGGTAACAGGGAATTTAGATGTGAATCTCCCAATTGAGGATCCAAATTGGGACCCTAATGTATTGTGCGATATGAGGAGATTACGGAAATACCAAGAGTGGATTCAAATAGGAGTTCAGAATGCTGTGCCCAAAACTATAAATTGGTCCAAACTATATGAGGTTCAACAGGAAAAGAAAGAATCTCCCACTGCGTTTTTGGAGAGGCTTAAGGAGGTAGCAAGGAAATATACAGACCTCCAAATGGATACAGAGCAAGCAAAGGTTCAGCTCACTCTCATATTCTTGGGTCAATCACAGGATGACATTCGTAGAAAATTGCAAAAATTAGAAGGGGAAGAATTAAGGAATTTGGATAAGTTACTCGAGGTTTCTTGGAAGGTATATAACAATCGGGAAAAAGAAGCTAGTAAAAGGCAGCAGCAGAATCTTTTGGCAGTAATGCAGGGGAGATGGAACCCAAATTTCAGGGGACGTAACAGGAATGGTTGGGTTAGGAGACCAGTTACCCAGGGGTTAAGCCTGAATCAATGTGCATATTGCAAGGGGGTGGGACATTGGAAGTGAAATTGCCCAAGTTTGAATAACCAGTTTGACCAGGGCAATCAGTTCCAGCAGGCTACCAAGGAGATGGTCCTGGGGGAGTATACCAGTTGACTAGACGTAGAACTGGGAGAACAAGTTAAGGAACCTGTTGTAAATATACAGTTAGGGCATAAAGAGGTCAGATTTCTAATAGATACGGGAGCTACTTTTTCTGTATTGAATGATCTGCAAGGACAAACTGGGGACAAGGAAACAACAATAGTCGGCGCTACAGGCAAAGAGGAAAAACGGCCTTTCCTGCAATCCCTACATTTGTGTTTTGGAAACAAGGTTATAAATGAGACAGAGTAAGGATCTATCCTGAACTAGGTGAAGTGTCAAGGAGAGGTGAAGGGTCTGTGGAGCTAAAGCTGAAGGAGAGGCCGCATTCCAGAGACAGCAAGGAGACAGAGAAAGAAAAACAGAAAACCACGAGGTCAATCTGCCCCCGACCTAGGAATTCCTTCGATAAAGAAGAATTAGTGCTAAATGTCGCGTGGAATGAATATGTATGAACTTAATTTGAAACTGTATGCATATGCATTTGGAAGGGGGGATAAAAAGGGGACTTGGAGTCTCCAGGGGCATGCACGCCTTTTGGGAGGCTTGCGTCCGACGCGCGTCGTAATAAAGGCATACCGGGCTTTACAACTTTTACAAGTTGTGAGGTTTCTTCCTTTCTCCACAAATCATTCTGGCGAGCCAGGCAGGAGATTCAGGAGATACTTTCCATCTCCATCTCTGTCCCCGCAGGGGCAGGGGGGGACCGACGGACTCCTAGGCGCACCCCAGGATTTTCCTGGAGGAAGTTCCGCTCGCCTCGACTTGCCTCCTGCCAGGACAGACAAGAACCTGCTGGCCGCGGAGAAGGACACGGTATGTACTAGGGGCCCCTGGGGGGGGGGAAGAACAAGGGAATTAACGACCCAGAGACGTCTGGGATCAGCCGATAGAGCGGCTGTATTAGAGACAGGGTTCGTTCCATCGTCCTGATAGAGCGGGACTGCCAGCGGCTCCGGGGTAAGCTAGCTGCAGCTGATAGAGCGGCTGTATTAGAGACGGGGTTCGTCGCCTCGTCGTTCTGATAGAGCAGGACTGCCAGCGGCTCCGGGGGTAAGCCGGGTGAACCCGTGTATGCGTGTATTAGAATTCAGATAGGGCAGAGCTGAATTCGCGTATGTTTCTTCTGTTTGTGCGTGTGTGAGTGGTGTCCGGACACTGTGTTGCTGTGTGTTGCATTGTGTGATCAGCGCGCTGTATTTGTAAGTTGTGCAAGTGTATAAAGTGTATGATATATAGAGAGCAGATGCATAGTGCTCTACTGTGCGGGGGGGGCGAAAGTTCTGCCCGCCGCTTGAGAGGCTGAGTAAACACCGGCCGAAGCAGGCTGTGCGGGGGGGTGAAAGTTCTGCCCGCCGCTTGAGAGGTTGAGTAAACACCGGTCGAAGCAGGCTGTGCGGGGGCGGGGAGTGCCCGACGGAGAAAACAGAGTGAACTGTGAAAAGCGTGCGCGAGGGCGTTTATTGAGTAAAAGTGGTAAATTGTGGTGTAGGTTGTGCGTGCTTTCACCGTGGCTAGACGAACCCGAGGGGTTCCTCTGCCTCAGTGGTTTGGACTCGACCCTTGGGAGTTCTTGAATCCGGTGAATTTTTGGATAAATAGAGGAGACGAACGAGTTCACTTAGAGGGACTCTACCGGACTTCAGCTGGCATTCTTGTAAGTCTGGACTGGGAACAGCTTGCCGTAGAAGATTTAGAGCTCCCTGTAATAAATGGAATAGCTTGCTTTTGCGGGAAATTTCGAGTAACCTTTGGCGCATCAAGAGGCTGGCACGCTGCGTGGGTATTATTACAGTGCGTAGTTTGTGGGAAACGCTGGTATTGTTGTTCTAGCAGGCGACGGGGCACGTGCCCCAGGTGTAAACTAGAGGTTCCTGATCAAGCTGATTCAGAGCCTAAGATCTTAAAACTTGTGTGTGGGAAATCACATCTGGTACCTGCCACTTGGGGTGTGTGGGAGGAGGACTGGGAAGCTACTGTGAAGTCCTGTGAAAAGAGGTTTGGGTGGAAGCGGGACAGAGCAAGAAGGAGATAACGGGAACTAACCAGAGTAAGGAAGTTCCGCAGGCCAGCCCCTTAGGGTGCATCTTGGCCCACTGGAAGGAAGTCACTAGCCGGGGGGGCTCTGAGAACAAAAAAGATCTAATCCAGTATTGCACACGCTGGTGGCCCTTATATAGGCTAGAGGACAGAGCAAGGTGGCCACCCACTGGAACCCTGGACTATAATACTTTACTGCAGTTGATGTTGTTTCTAAGACGGGAGGGTAAATGGAATGAGGTCTCGTATGCTGATATGTTTTTTCTTTTAAGAAACCACCAAGAGTGGCAGAGGGACTGTGGGATTAAAGCACCCTCAGACCCACTGGTCTTGGCCCTTGAAAGGGATAACAAGGCAAAGAGAGGGCAAATCAAATGCTGCTGTTCAGCATGCAGTATAGGACAACGGTGTATGAGATCAGATAAGGTCTATTGTTCTGAGGAGCAAGAACGGGACACATTTGAGTGGGTGAAACATCCTCCAGCTCCTCCCCGAGGGGGGGTGGTTAGGGAAGTCGAGGCTGATACTGAGGGTGAGGAGGAAGGAAGCCTCCCCAAAAAGGAGGAGGAGGACTCAGGTGGGGAAGGCACATCTACTAGAGCCCACCCCACCCGTGGGAGTCCAATTGCATCTAGGACTAGGAGGCAAGTAGTGCTACAGGCCCCTCTGCGACAGGCAGTGGGACCAGAAGGGGGCAGATTAATGATTAAAGTGCCATTTACCACCCTTGATTTAGAAGCATGGGAAAGGATTGCGAGGAATTACCGTGTTGACCCGATACTCACTGCCAAATGCCTAAGGTATGTTATCAAACAGCACAACCCAGACTGGGCTGACATCCAGCTACTACTGGATGCTTTCACTGAGACAGAGAAGCAGCTGATCTTAAAGACAGCTGGAAATTTGGCGGAGGATTACTGTAAAGCCACCCAGCTGGATGTAAAACAACATTTCCCCCTCCAAGACCCAGAATGGGACCCTAATGTGTCGGCAGAGGTAAAGAAATTAGCAGAGTATCAAGAGTGGATAGCAGCAGGGGTGGAAAGAGCTATTCCAAAAACCATAAACTGGTCTGCCTTATATTCACTTAAGCAGGGACCTTCTGAGACTCCATCTGAATTTCTAGAGCGTTTAAGGGATACCATGCGTCGTCATACATCATTAGATCCGGAGTCTGAGATAGGGATAAACCAACTAGTTAATTCATTTTTGGAGCAGTCTGCTGGAGATATCAGGCGCAAACTTCAGAAGATTCGGGGAGCAGACGCGAGAAATCTTGAAGCCTTGTTAGAAGAGGCCTGGAGAGTATTTAGTAACCGGGAGGAAGGATATAAACGAGGAATGAAAAGGTTGGTGGCAGTGGTACAGGAGGAAAGGCAGAGGAAACACAACCAGGGCCCACCGAGACAAGGACCACCTCGGCTGGGCAGGGACCAGTGTGCAATCTGCAAAAGAATTGGTCACTGGAAAGACCAATGCCCAGAACGAAGAAGGAGTGACCAACAGATGGCTGCACACGTACAAAACAACTGAGGAGGACCGGGGGATCCTGCCCCAGCGGATCCACTGGTTATAACAATGAGGCTGGGGGAAGAAGGGAAAAGGGTAGAATTTTTAGTTGACACAGGAGCTACATTTTCAGTCCTAAATAAAGCTTTAGTGCCTGTGGAAAATGATTATGTTGTAGTGCAGGGGGCAACTGGCCAGTCTGAAAGGGCATATTTTTGCAAACCTTTGAAGTACAAATTGGGAAAACAATGGGGTATTCATAAGTTCTTATACATGCCTAATTCACCAAGAGCACTCTTGGGGAGAGATTTATTGGAACAATTACAAGCCACCATCATATTCAAAAATGGGGAAATTACTCTGGAGGTGAATGATCAAAAGTACATAGAGGCACTAAGTTTAACTCTGACTGCTACTGGCATTAAGGAAGAAATTGATGAGGAAATATTAAGTCAGGTATTTCCCGGGGTGTGGGCCTCTGATGTGCCAGGAAGGGCAAAAAATGCCTCTCCCATAGTAATCAAACTCAAGGAGGGAGCGCAGCCAGTGAGAATCAAGCAGTACCCCCTAAGGAAAGAGGACAGGGAGGGAATCAGCTCAATAATCGAAAATTTTCTGCAACTAGGATTGCTGAAGGAATGCCAATCTGATTTCAATACTCCCATCCTGCCTGTTCGGAAATCTGATGGGACATACCGGATAGTACAGGATTTAAGGGCTATCAATAAAATAACAGAAGATCTGTATCCGGTTGTAGCCAATCCATACACTTTATTAACTTGCCTAACACCTGAGCTAACCTGGTTCACTGTTCTAGATTTAAAGGATGCCTTCTTTTGCCTCCCCATCCATGAAGCCAGCCAAAAATTCTTTGCATTCAAGTGGGAAAGCCCTAAAAGTGGGCGCAAAACCCAGCTCACATGGACCAGACTACCACAAGGTTGGAAAAATTCCCCCACCCTGTTCGGGGAACAACTTGCAAAGGATCTGGAATCCTGGGAAGCCCCACAGAAAGAAGGGAGACTTTTGCAGTATGTCGATGACCTTCTACTGGCCACTCAGACAAGGGAAGCATGTGTGGCCTGGACGGTAAGCCTTTTGAATTTCCTAGGACTCCAAGGATACAGAGTATCCAAGAAAAAGGCACAGATAGTGAAACAGAAAGTAGTCTACCTGGGGTACGAGGTGAGTGCTGGGCAACGGACTTTAGGGCAGGCTCGCAAGGAAGCCATATGCCAAACCGCAAAACCCCAGACCATAAAGGAACTTCGAACGTTCCTAGGCATGGCAGGGTGGTGCCGGCTGTGGGTTTATAATTATGGACTACTCGTCAGACCCCTCTATGCTCTTATTGCCAATGGAAACAGAGATCCCCAGTGGACGAAAGAAGCAACACGGGCCTTTCACCAGCTAAAGGATGCCCTCATGTCAGCTCCAGCTTTGGGACTTCCAGATGTGAGTAAACCATTCTTCCTATTTTCCCATGAGAAGCAGGGAATTGCCCTGGGAATACTGGCTCAGGACTTGGGTCCATACCGAAGGGCAGTCGCTTACCTCTCTAAGCAACTAGATGCAACAGCCAAAGGATGGCCAGGTTGCCTCAGAGCTGTAGCAGCAGTTGTGCTGAACATCCAAGAGGCACGCAAGTTTACCCTGGGACAAAAATTGACTGTGCTAGTGTCCCACACAGTGTCTGCAGTACTGGAAGTAAAGGGTGGCCACTGGCTTTCATCACAGAGGTTTCTGAAATACCAGGCCATTATGGTGGAGCAAGATGATGTAGAGATCGTGGTGACTAATATTGTCAACCCAGCTTCTTTTCTCAGTGGAAATCAAGGAGAGGCAGTACACCATGATTGCCTGGAGACCATTGAAGCTACCTACTCCAGCCGCCCAGACTTAAAGGATACCCCCCTGGATGACGCAGAGACCTGGTTCACTGATGGGAGCAGCTACGTTGCCGATGGGAAGCGATATGCTGGATATGCAGTGACCACCTATAGAGAGGTAATCGAGTCTGGACCCTTACTAACAGGCACCTCCGCGCAGAAGGCCGAGATAATTGCCCTGACCCGTGCCTTGGAAAGGGCAAAAGGGAGGAGAATCTACACAGACTCGAGGTATGCATTGGGAGTTGTACATGCACATGGGGCCATCTGGAAGGAGAGGGGGCTGCTGACCTCACAGGGAAAGAACATCAAACATGCACAAGAAATAATCCAGCTGCTGGAAGCAGTTCAGCTGCCTGAAAAGGTAGCAATTATGCACATTAAGGCACACCAAAAAGTGAGCTCAGAATTGGAAGAAGGAAATGAGCTGGCGGATAGAGAGGCAAAAGAAGCAGCAAAAGGGGAGGTAGCTACTGAAGGAGTCCTTATCCCAGATGGACAAATCTCCCTTGAAGGTAAGCCAGAATACAGCAAGAGAGATAGGAAATTAATTGAAGATCAAAAAGGGACATATAGCCAAGAAGGGTGGGCGACCATTGAAAAGAAACTGGTAATCCCTTCCCATTTGTTGTGGTCATTAGTAAGGGAAGAACACCAGAAAACACACTGGGGAATAAATGCCCTATACACATACCTGATTGAGAGGATTGTTGCTAGAAATTTATATGCCACTATTACTCAGATAACTCGACAGTGTGATCTTTGCCTCCAGACTAACCCCAAAAATATCCCCAGGCCGAAACTCGGTCAGATTGGGAGGGGCCATGGGCCTGGACAACAGTGGCAAATTGACTTTTCAGAACTCCCAAGGAAAGGGGGGTATCGATATTTGTTGGTATTGACAGATACATTTTCAGGGTGGCCAGAAGCGTTCCCCACCAGAACTGTCAAAGCTAGAGAGGTGACCAGGGTGTTATTACAAGAGATAATACCGCGCTTCGGAGTTCCAGCCACAATGTCCTCAGATAGAGGATCACATTTCATTTCCAAAATAGTGCAACAAATTAGTAGCCATCTGGGCATAGACTGGGAGCTCCACACCCCATACCACCCCCAATCAAGTGGCCAGGTGGAGAAAATGAATCATTTGATTGAACAGCAAATCATAAGATTGGGGAAGGAAGCAAATCTGCCCTGGCCCCAAGCTCTTCCACTAGCACTATTGCGAATTCGAACTAAACCTCGAGCTAAAGAAAAGTTAAGCCCTTTTGAAATACTCTATGGGAGACCATATGGAATACAAAAGGGAATGTCCACCCACATTGGAGAGGTGACACTAGCCACCTACATGGTGGCCTTAAACAAACAGCTCAGAGAAATTGAAAAACATGTGGCAGGAACTCGGAGCCGGGAGTTAGATGGGCCAGTACATAACATACAGCCTGGAGATTATGTATATGTTAAGTCTCTTACAGAAAAAACTTTGGAACCGCAGTGGGAGGGACCGTTCCAAGTGCTTCTCACCACCTTCACTGCAATCAAAATCAAGGAGCAGAACGCCTGGATTCATCACTCCCGGGTGAAGAAGGCCCAGAGACCCCTTGAGGAGTGACTCCAGGAGACAATGAACTGAGACTAAAACTTACTTGGGCAAAATGAGTAAATTGCGGTCGGGAGTAGCTCATGTTTTAGTTTGTAGGATCATTTTGTGTATAATCATAACTGAAGTTTTAGAACTTGAGAGTACCTTTATTCAGAGCAATGTTAAATGGCCTTGGTCCCGGGCGTTTAATCAGTATACTGGGTCCATGGGAGAACTTTCTGAGAATTTAAACCTGTCCATTGTGGTAATTCATGGAGATCAGGTATATGAGAAGCAGGAATGGCAGGAACAGAAACTATGGACACTTCAAGGGATTAGAGGAGAAGAAATCAAGGTAGGGTGCCGGATGATAAATGGGACAGCCCATGAGAAACCAAATGAAATTAGTGTCTCAACCTCTCCTGATGAATATGAACACCAGGAAATCTGTGATAGCCTAAATGAATCAGACTGCTGGTGTAATTTCACCTTAATACAGCCTGTGGAAATAATTTGCCTTTGGGCACAGGAAGATATTGGGCTTTCATTTAAATTCAAAATAGACACTACACCTTTCACCACAGCAGGACCCTACACAGCCCACACCAAGACCCAAATAGTTCAGACTCAACCCAAACTTGAACCCGAGTTGTACGGAGTTGGCCCCTATGTAGTAAAGAATGTGGGTGAACAACAACTATTATTCAATCCAGAATGGTCTCTCAAACGTGTGGAGCTGATAATGCAAATTAACATCTCAAAAATCCAACCAGTCTGCTCCTCCTTCCTAAAAACTTCCTTTGAGGGCTGGACAACATGGCTGCAAAAACAGACATACCTCAGGAGCAGAATGAGAAGGGATCTAACTGGCCTATTAGGGACAGGATTAGGAGTTTTGAATGGAATTGATTCAGAGATACTGATGAATAAACTGATCACTGCAGCAGGCAGCCTAACAAAATTGAGGCAACCCTTACAATCATCTCTGTTGGCATTAGGAACTAGCCAGTGGCAGATTTCAAAAGTACTGTCAAAATGGGAAACGACCGGGGACCAAGACCACAGGTTAATAACAGAAGCACTTGGTGCAGTCCAAGATAATGTGTCTTTAGCTCTCATATACAAGCACAGTTATGGGTGCAGGCAACAGCAGCTCTGATCATACGGGAGGGGAATGAAGGTAATTTTCCAGCTGAAATTCGGAAGATTGTGTGGGATAATGCTATCGATTTTGAAAGGAAGTTCCAATCTTGGTGGACTATGGTGAATTTCACCTATGATCCCGTTTATAATGTAGCAACTGCCTTTGTGCTTACCTTACGTAATGCCACAGTTTTTGTTATCCATCCCATCATTGCCCTAGGGTTAAACCATGAAAAAACAATACTCTATCCTTCAGAACATAGAGTGTGGGCACGAAAGGTGAATGAAAAGTGGCAGACAGTAAATGTAGAATCCTGCATTACTAGAGAACAGATGGGATTCATTCGTGAGAGCAACACTATTAATGCTCAGGACGTGTGCCTGGACACTGAACAGAGTATCTGTCACTTTGAAGTTCATCCAGTCACCGACCAGAAAACTGTGCTTGTATATACTGGGAATGGATGTGTGTGTCTGAGGACTGCCTGTGCTGCAGTAAAAGTTGATAGCAATGATGTTGTTCTGTCTAGTAGAAATCATTCTAACTTTTGTATTTGTAATTTTGTTAAGATTACCGGGTGTGATTTTTCGTACTTGGCCCCAGTGACATCCCACCAGCTGATTCAGGCTAATTACACGATGTATCACAGACTACTACCTACCCCTATTGGGATGAACCTTACATTGGTAAAACAATGAATTAAACACCAAGACCTATTGGAAATCCTGAAAGAAATTCAGGAGAGTGGAAAGAAAACATTAATTACTGTCCAACATGATACAAAGGAGATAACCAGGGTTCTACAAAGAATAAGACAAGATACGACTCATCACTGGTGGGATGTGATCTTTGGATGGTCACCAACTGCGAATGCAGTCCTTAATAAGTTGTGTCACCCCATTGTAGTTTTACTAATATTAGTTGGGATAAGCTTAGGATTGTCTATTATATTGTTAATTTGGAACTGTAGGATGCTACAACGAATAGCTGTACTAACCTCTTTGTCGAATGTACATGGTAAAGCGCTAAAAGACACTTATTGTCGTGGAAATTTTCCTTAAGTAAAAGAATTTACTTATTTCCTAGGAAAGGGGGGAATGAGACAGAGTAAGGATCTATCCTGAACTAGGTGAAGTGTCTAGGAGAGGTGAAGGGTCTGTGGAGCTAAAGCTGAAGGAGAGGCCGCATTCCAGAGACAACAAGGAGACAGAGAAAGAAAAACAGAAAACCACGAGGTCAATCTGCCCCCGACCTAGGAATTCCTTCGATAAAGAAGAATTAGTGCTAAATGTCGCGTGGAATGAATATGTATGAACTTAATTTGAAACTGTATGCATATGCATTTGGAAGGGGGGATAAAAAGGCGACTTGGAGTCTCCAGGGGCATGCACGCCTTTTGGGAGGCTTGCGTCCGACGCGCGTCGTAATAAAGGCATACCGGGCTTTACAACTCTTACAAGTTGTGAGGTTTCTTCCTTTCTCCGCAAATCAATAACACACGAATTTTTATATGTACCTGAGTGTCCAATTCCGCTTTTAGGGAGAGATTTGCTAGCAAAACTTGATGCGGTAATAACCTTTGAAAATGGAGAGCTTATAAAGAAAATACCTGAATCAAAGACGGGACAGATATTAATGATCAAAGAAAAACCTGTTCCCTCTGTCCCTAGGGAGGTAGAAGATGCAGTGATTCCCTCTGTATGGGAGACAGATATACCAGGGAAATCTAAATTGGCACAACCTGTGCATGTAGAGTTAAAAGAAGGGGCAAGGGCTGTACAAGTCAAACAATATCCCATAAAACCAGAAGCACGGCAAGGAATAGTAAAGATTATTGAGAAATTATTGAAATACTGAATTTTAGAAGAATGTGAATCAGAATTTAATACACCAATATTTCCAGTAAAGAAGCCAAATGGTGAATATAGATTAGTGCAGGATTTGAGAGCAATAAATAAAATAACAAAGGACATTTATCCAGTGGTAACAAATCCTTATACATTGCTAACATCCGTAAAGGAGATATATAAATGGTTTAACGTAATTGATTTAAAAGATGCCTTTTTCTGCATGCCTCTTGACAAAGAAAGTAGGAAACTGTTGGCCTTTGAGTGGGAAAACCCAGGGAATGGAAGAAAGACCCAGCTCACCTGGACACGACTCCCACAAGGCTACAAGAACTCGCCGACCCTATTCGGAAACCAACTGGCAAAGGAACTGGAGATTTGGACTGAAAATGGGCAAGTACCAAGAGACCAGTACTTATTGTTGCAGTATGTTGATGATATACTAATAGCTACAGAAGAAAGAGCAACCTGTATAAAGGTAACCATTGACATTTTAAATTCACTGGGAACGGGAGGCTATAAAGTATCCAGTGGAAAGGCACCAATCGCACGCACAACAGACTGTGATTCACCTGGGATGTGAAATTTCACAAGGGCAATGAAAACTAGGTACTAACCGTATCCAAGCTATTTGTGCTATTCCAGAGCCCCAGAATTTACATGAGCTGCAAGTCTTCCTCGGGATGGCAGGATGGTGTCGCTTGTGGATCATGGACTATGGACTGATTGCAAAACCCCTGTATGAAGCTCAGAAGATGCAGCCATTCACCTGGGGCCAACCACAGAAAGAAGCCTTCCTAAAATTAAAGGAAGCACTGACAACTGCTCCAGCATTAGGGTTACCTGATCTGTCTAAAGATTTTCAGCTGTTTGTACATGAAAGGCTGCACCTAGCACTAGGAGTCCTGACCCAACGTCTGGGAAGCTGGAAAAGGCCGGTGGGCTACTTTTCCAAACAACTCGACAACTTAAGTGCTGGGTGGCCCCCATGTCTGCGGGCAGTCGCAGCTACTGTGATCCTGATACAAGAAGCCAGGAAACTTACTATGGGAAGGCACATAGATGTCTATGTACCACACACAGTAACCACTGTCTTAGAACAAAAGGGGGGCCCATTGGCTATCTCCCAGCAGGATGATGAAATTCCAGGTACTCCTGACGGAGCAGGATGATGTCACATTAAAAACAACTAACCTTTTGAATCCAGCTTTGTTCCTAGGTACCACAACTGAAGAAGGCCCATTAGAACATGACTGTGTAGAAGTAATAGAGTACACCCATTCAGCAAGAGAAGACCTGAAAGATGTCCCACTAGAGCAGCTGGAGTGGGAGCTGTTTACAGATGGGAGCAGCTTCGTGGAAAACGGAACCAGGTACGCTGGATATGCGGTAACAACAGTCAATACAGCAGTGGAGGCAAAGGCATTACCACCAAATACATCTGCCCAGAAGACAGAACTGGTTGCTTCAACCAGGGTACTAGAATTAAGTGAAGGGAAAAAGGTAAATATCTGGACTGACTCAAAATATGCCTTTGGAGTGGTGCATGTACACGGAGCACTGTGGAAAGTTAGAGGACTGTTATCTTCTCGGGTACTCACATTAAACATCAGGATGCAGTCCTGCAATTGATAAAGGCAGTACAAAAACCTGAACAAACGGCAATCATACACTGCAAAGCACACCAATCAGGAAACACCAAAATCTGTGAGGGAAAACGAAAGGCAGACTGGGCAGTCCGACGGGTTGCTTGAGAGGTACAAACAACAATAGCATTGATACCTTTGAAGCTTAATGTATCCCAATTCAATTTACCTCCAAAACCAAAATATTCAGTAGAAGATGAGAGACTGGCACGTTTGCTAAATGCACAAAAGAATTCAGAGGGATGGTATGTGACTGCACAAGGACAAATAGTGGTACCCCCCTTGATAATGAGAGAAGTTCTATAAATTAAACATAATGAATGTCACTGGGGAGCAGAGGCATTGGTAAAATTGCTAAAGCAGAGTTTAATTTCAGTACGGATGTTAACAATGGCAAAATCAGTAATGTCAAAATGTGATATCTGCTTGAAAAACAAGCCGGTGGCCAGGCGACAGGCACAGCTAGGAAGAATTCAGGTAGGAATAGAGCCAGGAGACTATTGGCAGGTAGATTTTGTAGAACTACCAAGGACTCGAGGATACAAATACCTGCTAGTGGGGGTTGGCACATTCTATGGGTGGTCAGAAGCCCTTCCCTGTCACACAAACCAAGCCAAGGAAACAGTTAAGTGGTTACTACAGGAGATTATTTCCAGATTCGGGGTACCCCTAGAGGTATCATCAAATAGGGGACCCCATTTCATAGCTACAGTAGTAAGAGAGGTAAATAGATTGCTGGGGATAAATTGGGACCTCCACACACACGTGGAGACCCCAGTCAAGTGGACAGGTAGAGAGGATGAATCAGACACTAAAAAGACAAATCAGTAAAATATGCCAAGAAGCCAAATTACAGTGGCCCCAGGCTTTGCCAATAGCACTGTGGAGGATTCGGATAAAGCCTAGGAGTGGGATGACAGTCAGTCCTTATGAGATATTGTATGGGAAACCATATGAATCTCCGGAGCCTAACCCTAATGTACACATCACAGGAAAGCAGGAAGTGTATAATTATGTTCTGTCTCTTGGGAAAACTTTAGCTCGGCTCCAGAGTATCCTCGTGTGGAATAGACCACTGACTCTCGAGAACCCAGTTCATAACATACATCCAGGAGACGAGGTGTACATCAAGAACTGGAACGAGGAACCGCTGAAAGAAAAGTGGAGTGGACCCCATCAGGTACTACTGACCACCTTTACAGCAGTCAAAGTAGCCAGCGTGGACCCCTGGATTCACTATACCCGAGTGAAGAAAGTCCATCCTGGATCACAGACTGTATAAACTCTGGAATGAACAAAGGCTGCAGATAAGATGTGTTTAATTGCTTTCAGAATGCTATCAGTAATTGTGCTAACATTATGGTTATTAATATCTTTGGGATGTGGAATGCAAAATGATCAACTAACCACTCCTCATTCTAGAATGAAGAGAGAGGTACAAACAGAAACACAGGTGATAAAGGTTTCTAATGCAGTTTGGGCTGAGAATGTAATGATTGGATTAGTCAAAGATTTTGCCAAAATGCAAAACACCAGCCGCATAACTGCCTGTCTGCCAATACCAAAGGCAGCAGGAGACCCAGTAAACTGGGGAATCATAACATCAAAACTACCTGAAATACAAAAGAACAAAACTATTATATGTAAACAGGTACCCGAATCGAGGCAAGATACAGAAACCACTCTGGTATGGAAATGTGAGGCCAAGGATAGGAAAGATCAGATAGAGCCTTGGGACAGTGCGTGGTCTGTGAGTATTCTTCAAAGATTCCAATACATGGCAAACACCCCTTGGTGTATTAAGTGGGAAGGCCCTGAGAATGAAAGAGATCCAGCAATAACAAACACTGACACTAGTAGCAGAACGAGGGCAGACAAAGTAAGTTGGTGGGCATGAAATAAAACTTACGACTGCACTTCAGATGATGTAGAGATAAAACAGATGCCACCCCTGGCAATAGCCCTACAAATTGGTTGTGCTTGCAGAGAGATCAAACATAAACAAGGCAGAGTGAATTACAGAGTAATTATAGGGTGTACCAGGGTTACAGTCTGACGTCCAGGACAATTTGTATGGGCAGCAAGTGATGGTACCTGGACAACATATCTGCCTGTAGACGGGAAAATAAAGGAGATTACTTTAGGCCTCCCAACCTTATGTCCAATTTGGAAAAAGTCCCCATTTAATGGAAAACATGAACTTCTGCAGATAAGAGCAAGACGAGAAGTTCTAGACAATGAAAATCCAGATGACACTTGGCAAGAACCCTCTAGTGGAGTGAAATTTGGATGGGCGCTAGAGTCATTGCTTGGTCCTATAGCAAACTATCAGAGTAGAGAGATGCTATACAAACTTACAGGTCAGGTAGGTAGACTGGCAACAGTCACCCGGAAAGGATTTAAAGAATTAAATATACAATTACAAGCCACCACAAAAATGACTTTACAAAATCGATTAGCGCTAGATATGTTACTCCTGAAAGAGCATGGAGTATGTGGATTCTTAAAGGGACAAGTGATCATTGCTGCGTTCATATCCCAAATGTAACTGCAGATGTAGAATATGATCTCAATCAGTTAAAACAAATAGAGCATGAAGCACAAGAAGAGCAAAAGGATTTAGCTACAAGCTGGTTAGGAGAAATCTTTAAAGGATTAGGGTGGAATGTGAGTTCATGAATTAAAATCTATCATTGAGAGTGTGAAAATCTTACTAATTGTATTCTTAGCAATTTGGTTAGTTGACAGCATCTTAAAGGGAGGGATACAGAAGAAAACGTCCTGGAACCGGAGGATAATAAAGGCACAAACACGAGGTTCACGCCCACCATCTTCTGGTTCTCCAGTTCGTAACAGCATCCACAACAACGTTTACATCAACCCTGGATTTGATGTACCAAGTACGAACTGAGGAATAAAGGACTGTATCAAGTGAAAACATTTACACCTAGAGTGAAGTGAAAATGCTTTCAAAGGGAGGAGAATGATAGTGGAGCCTTGGAAAAAGTTAAAGATAGAATCTAAAATGTTAGGCTTTGTGCTTTCCCAGATCAACTGCACCTGTGTAAGCAGCATGATGAATTATATAATTGTTAAATGTGATGATGATTTAGTAATTAAATGTAATTATTATATAACCATAAGAAGAATATTGAGAAATTATGCTGGAAATTCAGAGAAAGGCTAAATTCATGTATACAATAGAACAATATAAGTTTATTAATTAACATGAAAGTTATATAAAGACAGAGTATAAAACATGATCCTTTCGGATGTCTGGTCGGAATCAGATTTGGGTTCAATGTACCCCGATTCCCAGAGCTCTTTAATAATAAGCACCGCATATAATCCCTACGTGATTAAGTGTTTTCAATGCTAAC
Organism: Zonotrichia albicollis; assembly: GCF_047830755.1. Classification (NCBI taxonomy): domain Eukaryota; kingdom Metazoa; phylum Chordata; class Aves; order Passeriformes; family Passerellidae; genus Zonotrichia; species Zonotrichia albicollis. The sequence continues at coordinate 11,585,158 of NC_133827.1, forward strand.
ATTGCCAGTAGTTGCTCCAGTTGCTCCGGCCATCAGCCCCTGCAGGAAGAAGCACAGCCCCCAATGCACGTGGCACAGAAGCCCCCCGGGGGCACAGGTCTCTGGGGCAGGAGACGGGCACCAGCGCTGCCAGGGCTCGGGGGGTGGCAGCTCTGCTTGGGCAGGGACTCTGCCCCAGCTGCTGATGGCAGCGCTCCTCGGGCCCCAGGGCTCAGAGCAGCATTGGTGCCCGGGCCCACACGTTCCGTGTGCGAGTCACACCCGTGGGTTTAGGATGGCCAGGGGCCGGGACGTGTCCCAAGGAGGCCGTGCCAGCTTCCCTGGAAGGCCCCGTGCCCTTCCCAGCGCGGCTGCGTCGGCAGCCCTGGGGGCTCCTTCTGCTGCCCTGAGCCCGCAGAGCAGGGCAGCATTTGCTGATGCTCTGAGCCCTTCCTAAAGATCGTGTGGGGCTGCCTTAGACACCTGGGGACAGGCATTCCTTCCAGCCTGGGCCACTTTGGGTGGGCTGGGGGCGGCCCCAGGGCAGGCGGCAGTGTGTGCAAGGGCCCTTTGTGACACGGTGCCGCACAGTCACTGTGACATGGAACCGGGTGTCCAAGGGCCCTTTGTGACACGTGGTGACAAAGAAGCTGGTGGTGACAGGAGCAGGCCACAGTGCTCGGAGCACGCGACGGGACAGGACGGGACAGAGCGGTGCCGTGAGGAGCCCCCGCACAGCGCGCTCGTTCGAGTCCCACCCGGAGCTTTTCCGAGGCATTGTTCCTGCATCTGACCTTGAGGCCAGACCACAGGACGTGCTGCCCTGTGATCTCCCCGAGGTTTTCCTTCTGCAGGACCCATCAAGGCCAAACCACAGTCCTTAACAGGAGTCTCCTGTCCTTGTGGCAGGAGCCCTTGAGAGCAAGTGCAGGATTTGCTGTCCTGCAGCCTTCTTGAGGCTTCCCTCTTGAAGGTGCCTTCCAGGTACAACTGCACGGCTCGGTGACCTGGAGGTTTTGCAAGGCATCTCTCCTGCAAGTTGCCATCAATCCAGTCAGAGATATGGAGCAGAGACCGCCGAGAGTGCCCAATCTGGCCTGGGTGGAAGAGGAGGAGGAAGAAGGCCCTGGAGCTGCTCCAGCACTGGAGACCGAGGAGGTGGTGCCATTCCAGCTACCACAGGAGGGTGAGTGGCAGAGCTGGGCATCAGGAATGGTGCCTGCAGCCAGCTTGACCCCATGCCATGCCATGCCATGCCATGCCATGCCATGCCATGCCATGCCATGCCGTGCCGTGCCGTGCCGTGCCGTGCCGTGCCATGCCATGCCATGCCATGCCATCCCCTGGGGACATACCAAAGGACAGGACAGAAAAGGGGCCGGGCAGAAAACCCCACAGTGGCCCTGCTGAATCCCCTGGGCCATCACGGGGGTCTCCTTGCCTGGGCAGCGCAGGGCTGGGCTGTCTTCTCCGGCCTCTGCCACAGCCCCTCAGCTCTGGCTGCGCTCGCTCTTCGCCAGATGCAGCCCTGGAGCGCACACAAGAGCAGGAATCCAGCCATCGCCGCTTCCACAGTACAGTGCAGGTACCTGCAGCCACCCTGACCTGGGCTGGGCCTGCTGTCCCTGCTCAGCCCAGCACTGTGAGTGCAGCACTCCATGCAACACCCCCGGCTTCCTGCCCTTCTCCTACAGCTTGTCTGCAACTTCATGAAGAGAATTCAGGAGGAAGAGACCATCGCCAGGGAAACTGGGCTCAGACCATACTCACCCACCTTACAAACCAAGTCCAGCGCTGGCCTCCTATCTATGATTGTAGAGGAAAATTTTTACTTTCGAAATCAAGTAAGCAGGCTGTGGCCAAGGTTTGATCCCCCCAGGAATTGCTTGGCCTCCCAGGCCACGCATGCTGGTTGCTGTGAGCATTTGGGGCCACATAGAAGTGCGCTGGGAAGGGAAGCACTTCTCTGGGGAAGCTGTGAAAATTGCTCCCTCTGGCAGCTTTCCAAGTCTCCTGGTGCCTTCTCCAGGTGCCCGCCATGGTGAGGTTCATCCACCAGTGGATCATGGCCAATGATTGTGATGAGCACAGGCTGGACAATGCCCTGCTGGATCTCGCTGAAGCACAGCCACATGACGCAGTGATGACGCTCCTGCGTGTGGCCCCGTCCTGTGACAGGTATGGGGCCCATCTGCCCACAAGGCTCAGGCCTCCCCAGCCCATCGCCCTGTATACATCCTGGCCCAGGTGTGTGACCAACAGAGACTTCCAGGGCCCTCTGGGTGCTGCCTTTCCCAGCCCTGGCACGTCAGCCCCTGAGCCTGCTGCCATGCTCCCTCCCTGCCCCTCAGGGCTCTGTCCCCACAGGGCTGGGCTGCCTGGCTGCTGCTGGCAGGGAGCAGTGGGCAGAGGCAGAACTGGCAGCCAGCTCAGCTCCCCCTGCAGCTGAGACGCCCCTGAGACATTGCTCTGACCCCACAGAGCTGCCATGACCATGTGGAAGACCATCATGGGCTCAGCCAGGACTGCGGAGCTGGCACTGCTGATCCTCCTGGATGTGCTGGGTAGCTGGCCAGAGCACAGCACGTGCACCTCCGATAGAGATGAAACGGGTGTCTTTGCCCTGGCTGTGAGTGTCTGCAATTGGCCTTTGCTGGCCCCAAGGCCGCCTCTCCAGCAGCGCTCCATCCTCTTTCCCCCACTGCATCTCCCTGCCTCAGGCGCTGCCCTGAAACCTGGCCCAGGGGCAGCTTCAGGCCCACTAGGCCCCGTGCTCCCCCTGCCTCTCTCCGGGCCTCTCCCTGCCACGCTCGGGCCGTGCCACACAAACACCTCGGCACTGAGCGCTGTCTCAGGGCCTTTGTCCTTTGCAGGCAACCGTGGTGATGTGGAAGATCCTCCAGGAGCTCCCTGTCCCATGCATGTTAAAGGTGTATTTCCCCCGCCTGTTTGTGCATCTGCTATTCCAAGTGTTTCTAAGCACAGAAGAGATGCCAGAGGAGGTCAATACACTCTGGAAGCGATGCCAGGAAGAGCACGGCCTTGCCACCAGCCCCAACAGGTGCTCCATCCCACTCCTCCTGTCCCTGCCACATGGCCTGGGAAGGAGCCAGTGGTGCCAGTGTGACCTGGGCTTTGCTGTGCACGCAGGTTTGCAGTGCAGACCCTGAAGTCCCTGCTCTGCCAAAAGCAGTACAATGATGTGGTGGTGGCAATGGATCGCAGGTCTGGCTGGACACGCTGCTCTCTGTTGACACCCGCCACTTTGCTGTGGGTTTGTTGGCCAGGTGAGACCCCCTTCTCCCCACTGCCTCTGACATTTTTCCTCTTTGCCCAGAGTGACCCACACAGTGCCCGCGGTCATGGGCCAGAGGGCCTTGTCACTGAGGGACGGCCAAGGAAACTGGAAAAATCTGGGAGAGGAGGGTGGCCAAAAGAGTGGCCTCTGAAGTAGCCCAAGTGCGCTTGCAGGCTGCTGGAGAAAGACCTGACCTGTGTGAGTCACTCCTGGGACAGGTTTTATTGTCCTGGCTCACAGTCTTGCTGACTTTTTCTCCTGCCAGGGAGATGTCCTGCGTCTCCATACCCTCCTGTTCCCGGATCTTTCGCTACCTGCTCCCGCTGCTCAGAACACGGGAGCCATGCACGGATCTGCCTGCCCTGGCATTCCTTGTGGAGGTGAGCCTCAAGGCCAGCGCTGCCTGGCTGAGCTGCCTCCCAGCTCTCTGGCCTCTCACAGCCACAGCTGCCAGGAGGGTGCCCGTGCCCTGTGCTGCTGCCTGGGCCCAGCCCTGTGAGGTTCTGGGCTCCTGCCGGCCGGCTCCCTGTCACTGCCCTGTGCCTTTCAGGTCCTCGACTGCCTGGACTTGAGGGAACGCAGTGACACTCTTCTGCAGATCATGGCACAGAACCTGCAGAGCGAGGACAGGGAGAGGCGTCGCTTGGCACTCAGAGGCCTCGTAGTGCTGGGCAAGAATCCCTCCAAGGTGAGAATTGGGCAGTGGCTGAAGCCGTGCAGGCAGCGTGGGGCTGAGCAACGCAGTCGCTTGTCCTTGCCTGGGGTTCGGGCGCTGGGGCAGCTGCTCCCAGCTCTCCTGCCTCCCGCTTCAGCTGCCCCAGTGCTTTGGGACAGGCCTTAGGCCTCTGGGCCCTGCGGCAGCAGGGTGGCCTTTCACAAACTTGTGTTCCACACAGGCTGAAAAAATGCGGAGCCTGACTGAAAGTCTTGTGGAGCTCCTAGAGGAAAATGAAAGCGACATGATCAGAATGACCATTCTTCTTCTGAGATATTTGCTGCTGGATAATGGTGCCCCAATACCCACCCCCATTGCCCTGGAGCTGGCTGAGGAGCTCCTGCCACTTTGACCATGTAAGGCTCTGTGCCCACAGCCACGGCCACTGGCTGCTGCCCGGACACTTGGTGCCCTATGGAGATGCAGGCCCATGCCCTGGGGGGCCTGAAGCAGCTGATGCTGAGGTTATTTGCCCTTCTTCTCATACAGGATGATATCCAGGTGCAGCTGAGCTCCATGTGTGTCTTCCAAGAGATGCTAGACTTATTAACAGAAGATGGAAGAAAGGCCTTGAAGTCCCACGTGAGCCAGAGCCTGGTCCCACTCTACTTCCACTGCTATGATGAGAATCAGATGATTGCTGAGGTGAGGATTTGTGGCCAGCTGCAGTCCCCCTGGGAGGGTGCTGGGCTGCCTCCTGTGCTGGTACCTTGCAGGCTGCAGCCTGCTCCAGGTTATGACACTGGTTCTCAGGTCTTTTACCCTGGGTTGTGCGGACATCTGCACATGTTTGCTGTTCGCCAGGCTTCCGCGGAAATGCTGCTTTGCGTGGCCAAATTCCTGAAGAGGAGGGGCCTTGTCAAAATGGTGAAGAATAAGAAGCTGTGCATGTTCGTAGACAGCCTGGTAAGGAGGGCCGGGAATCCCCAGGCTCAGCCTGGAGAAGGCCCCTGAAGGCGGCGCTCAGTGTGCGGGCCCGACAGCTGTACCCCTGCCGGTTGCTGCAGACAGAGGCCGTGCAGGCTCTTCTCCAGGCTCCCGTGGGCCCGAGCCAGGTGCCCATGGAGCCCCAGCCTGGCGGGGGTGCGGGCCAGCACTGCGGCTCCCCGGGCAGCAGCCGGCCCTCTGCCCCTGCCCTCGGTAGCCCTTGGCCAGCGGCTGCTGGCTGCGCCTCACGGCTGTGCGGCCAGGGGAGGCCGGGGCTGGGCGCAGGCAGCGTCCAGCCCAGGGGCTGAGCCCGCGCCAACCCTTCCCTCCTGCTGCTCTCTGCAGCTGGCACACGACAGGAGTAGAGCGGCCCAGCACCTGCACTGGGCCCGGCGCTACCTGCGCAGCCCACAGGAGCCCCTACGAGAGGTGGCCATCAGGTTCATGGGTGAGCCACCAGCCCGGGATCCCTCCCCAGCCCGGGATCCTTCCCCAGCCCGGCCCTCCACAGCTCGGCCCCAGCCCCGCCTGCTGCCCCGGCAGCGCCAGCCGGGCCCGGCGCCGTGGAGCCCCGCCTGGCCTGGGCGTTGTTGCTGCCCCGCCCCGGGGCAGCCGTGCCCTGGGGCGGCAGCGTGCGGCAAGGGCCGGGCTGAGCCCTGCCGGGCCAGCAGCCCCTGTGGCCACAGCGCCGGCAGCGCCGCTGGCAGGGAGCTGTGCCGCTGGGGCCGTGACAGGCTCTGTGTTCACAGGCATGGCCGGGCGGCACCTGAGGGGGCAGCAGCAAGAGCTGCAGCTGATCTGCACTGGTGAGTGAGTGAGGGCAGTGGGCTGACAGCGGGGGCTGCCAGGGGGAGAGCTGCAAGCCCTGCCCCGGCTGCGGAGGGCTCTGCTCCCTTGGGCAGAGCACACTGACATTTCAGGGCCACGTGGGCCATTAGTGGCCAGCAGCTCTGGGCTGATCCCCTTGCTCCCTGCTCCCTCCTGGCCATGGCAAGAGCCGGCTGGGATGGCCCTTGCAGGGGTCTCTCCTCGGCTTCCCGCAGCTCCGGGATCTGACCTTGGCTCTCTTCCTCTCTCTTGCAGCCCTTGAACGCCTGACGAAAGACATGAGCAGTCCCTTGTCAGAGCTGGCATTTCAAACACTGCATGTCCTCCGAGCAACACAGCATGGCCGATATTCCATCTTCCAGAGGCTGCACGATCAGCTGCGCAATGCATGGATCACTCGACCTCATCTGTCAGGGCTTGGGTGGCTGCACTGCTGGAGCTCTGTAGAGACCTGATCCAGGAGGCCCTCTTTGCTGGGGTAACGTGAGCCAGCAGGGATTTTCATTTTCTTTATAATGTTTCTTTTCTTCCTTTGCGTTTTTTATCGTTTGTAAATATAGAATGTCTTTTAATATACAGGCTCTAAGGTGATTTCTTTGCTGCCCAGGGTCCGTAGGGCATGGGGGAAGAAGGGAAAAGGGTGCTTGTATTTAGCCAGCTGCCCAGTCGTGCAGTGCTGCAGGGAAAATGGCCAGAAGCCCCTTGGCCTTTGGTGGTTCTGCTGAAGCCTTTGTGCTGCCCACAGAGCAGCTGGGCAGGGGCCAGAACTGCGGGGATCGCTGCCAGAGCAGTGCCTGGAGATGGCCACAAGCCCAGGGCCAGGCGGGAAGCACCAGCCGTGTCCTCCTGCCCGTGTGCTGCTGGCTGCCTTGCTGAGCGCTCCCAGGTGCCTCTGGACGGGGCTGCTCTGTAGCTGCATGGGGCTGTTCTGGAGCTGCTGTGGGGCTGCGGCGCTGCTGCCGGGCAGCTTGGCCGGGTTGGGGTAGCCCCTGAGGGGTTTGGGCGCTGGCATGCCCTGAGCAATGGGCTGTCAGAGGCTATAGGCAGCCCCCTGGCAGCCCCCTTGATCCTGACAGCAGGCTGCTCTGGTGCTTCCTCACTGGGTGGTTGGAGGGATCCCCTGGAATCAGGTGTGGAACCCTGGTCCCAGCCTATCAGGGCTGTGAGGCCAGGAGTTGTGGGGCTGGGCGTGTGCCCTCCCTGTGCTCCAGACTGGAGACCCCGGCCCCTCAGCCTTAGGCATTGAGCACCACTGCCTGCTTGCCTTGTCTTACTCCTGTCACTGTGGGGGAGGCCGAGCTTTGTGGCTTTAGGCCCCATTGGGCCAGAAGAGCAGCAGCTTTGAGCCCAGAGGGGCCACAGAAAGGCCCTCTAGACAAAGGGCATTCCTGGCATTCCCAGGGCAGGGACACATGAAAGTGTGGCTGGCACCTTCAGGGTACCATGCTGCCCTTTCCACTGGGCCACCTCCCTGTGTGCTGGGCGGGCTCTTTGCTTTGCTGTCTTTGGCCTGTTGCTGTCGTGCTGCTTTGGCTGCCTGCAGAGAGGGGCAGCCCTATCAGGAGGGTGAAAGGCCCTGTCTCCAACTTCACAAGGGGGAAATGGAGCTCTCCCGGCCGTCAGCCCACCCTGTAAGCAGGGCCAGAGCCTTTTCCCCAGCTCTGATAGATTTCTGCCTGCGGCTGGCCCCTGGCAACCGTGAGCCAAGTCACTCGCTCTGAGTCACCTACAGGGTGGCTGATGCCTCTTGATTTGCCGATGGGACGTGAGGGTCACTGAGGGAAAGTTGGGTGTCCCAATGCTGAGGGCACAGGGGATCAATGAGCAGACTTGAGGCTTCCCCAGCAGGTTGCAGGTGCCTTCTGTGTCACTGAAGAGAAGGCAGATGTCCTGTGTGTGGCTGAGGTGCCATCATGCCATCTCTGAATGGCGTGCAGATGCCCTGCATGCCACTGAGGCCAGTGAGAGTCCCTGAGGGGAGGCGGTTGTCAGTCATGTCCCTCAGGGTACGGCGGCGTCACTGAGGGAACGGGAGCGTCACTTGAGGGAGACACGGGCACGCCGCGTGTGGCTGAGTGCACATGCCGCTGGCTGAAGGGACGCCAGGGCCTCTGAGGGGCCGTGGGCTCGCCCTGAGGGACACAGCAGGGCCGGGCCGGTCCCCGCTGCGCTGCCGCCGCCCGCTCCCCTCAGCCGTGGGCGGCAACTCGAACCCGCTGGGGCCGCCCTGCGGGGCCGGGCGGCCTTCCAGAAGCCCTGGGGGAGCTGCCCCGGGGCTGCCCTGCGCTCAGACACACCGAGGAGCATGGGGCAGCGCTGGCTCAGCGCCTGGGAATGTTTCACTTTGCCAGGGGTAGAGCTGCAGTAGCTTAGAGGGACAGAACTTCCTAGTACAGGAATGCTGGAATTTCCTGGTGTCACCTGTAGGGCACAGAATGAACGTTTGGGCCTTCAAGTTGAGGTAATCACTGGACTGTGTGAGTAATGAAATCGGAGGTGATATGTCGAGTACATGTAGTGGATATTTGAGCAGGAAGATCTGAGGTGATCTCCAGGAGAATAAAATACTTTTGAGGCAAAATCTGAGTAATTTCTAGAGGGCACATAGAGATCATTTTGTGACAAAACCTGAGGTAAATGTTAGGGCAAAGCCAGAACATTTGGGGATAAAATCTCAGGTTCTCGGCCTTCCCATTCCCTCACGCCATGTCCCAGCAGGGGAGCTTTGCCCTCCCTGTGCCCAGCCAGCCCAGCCTGGGCACCTCAGGGATGCCCCCACGATCCTGCTGAGGCCCGGCCTCGAGGGCTTCTGCCGCAGGCCTGGGAGACGCTCTGGGCAAGTGCCAGAGCAGCCAGGTGCCAGGGACAAGGCGGCTGCCTGGGGGCTGCTTGTGCCCTCTGACACCCAATTCCTCAGGGCTTCCCAGCACCTCGGCTCCTCAGGGGCCTCCTGGTGTTCTGCCAATTGACAGAGGTGGTTTAAAGGACAGAGCAGTGGAAATAATGTTCTTCTTTTATTATGAATATGAAGGAACCACAATGGAAGATGATACATTCAATAAAAATTGTGCTTTTGGTTTTAGTGACAAGCAATAAGAAGCAAGATAATACACCTGAATCAGTAGTATAAGAGAGAAAGGGGAACGATTCAGAAGGGTGCATCACCAATTGCCTAAATTGTTTATCATCCTGCAGATCTGCACTTGCTGGCAAGTCCCATTTTACACCAAGAACCTGGAGAACCATTTTCCTTCTTGTGAAAATCCTAGGTTATCTGTTCACACAGAGATGCGGTCTCCAAATTTGCCCAAAAAATAGACCCAGCTTTTATCGCCTAGAAAGAGCAAGTCCAAGGACTTGGTGATATTTTTAGCCCAGAAACACCTGCAGCTGATGGCACACTTCACAATCAGCAAGGGACACAAAGGTCTGGCCAAAGCCCAGACCTCTGCTGGGAGGGTTTCCCCTCAAATACCCTTCAAACAAACCTCCATGCAAGTCAGTTGGGAAAATTTCTTCAAATGATCCATTTCTGGCACCTAACTCCACAGGGTTATGTGAAAATTTCTAAATCAGCTGATTTGGAGTCAAAGAGCCAGCACTACGAGTCCTTGTCATCTATTTCCAGCTAAATCACACTTAGGGGGATTTGAAGGAGTTTGGAACGAGTGAGAGTCCAGACCTCTGAGCTTTTTAGATGATGCCATTGCTTTTTCTTATCTTCTACATAGATAGGAAAAATGAGTTTGGCTCACAGCTCCACCACAAGGCTCAGAAGGTCACAAGACTTCGATTTACAAAACCTGTTAAAGGATTTATTGGCCAATAAAACATTGCCAACAAGGGTATGTATATTTCTGACCCAATCCTTCAATATTTCATCTTATGGACTCATGCTACAGTGTAAGCTTTCTTAGGAAATCATGTCCTGACACACAAACCTACAGCGCTGCAGTCAAACTTGGTGTTTACTGATTCAACTACTTTTATTTTTTCTATATTTTTAAACTGTAAATTGCTAAAGTTTCCTCCACGTAGCTTAAGGTTTCTCTGCTTTATGCTAGAAATCTGCATTCTCACTTCTAGCACCTGATTTTGGAAGCCCTTTCCAAGGTCTCAGTTGAAATCCTGCGTTTACCTCTAGGCCTTGGCTAACAGGCCCAAAGATCTGAGAAGCCCCTGCATTTCAGTTTACAACCACACTGATGCTGTTCGTTCAAGAGTGCCCAGGATCCATCTTGCAAGTCAACTCTGTCAGGATCAGGGCGGCTGCCAGGGGGCTGCTTGTGGCCCCTGACAGCCCATTACTCAGGGCTTGCCAGCGCCCCAGCCCCTCAGGGGCTGCCCCAGCCCGGCCAAGCTGCCCGGCAGCAGCGCCGCAGCCCCACAGCAGCTCCAGAGCAGCCCCATGCAGAGGCACCTGGGAGCCCTCAGCAAGGCAGCCAGCAGCACACGGGCAGGAGGACACGGATGGCACTTCCTGCCTGGCACAGGGCTTGTGGCCATCTCTGGGCTCTGCTCTCACAGGGATCCCCGCAGCCCCGGCCCCTGCCCAGCCGCTCTGTGGGCAGCACAAAGGCTTCAGCAGAACCACCAAAGGCCAAGGGGCTGTAGGCCATTTCCCCTGCAGCACTGCATGCCTGGGCAGCTGGCTGAGTGCAAGCACCCTTTTCATCCTCCTCCCCTAAGCCCTGCCGATCCTCGCAAGGAAAAGATCCTGGGAGTCTGTCTACTATACATATTTTTATTTACATACAATAGAAAAATTAAACTATGAACACAAAAATCTTGAATGAAAAGAAAATCCCTGCTGGCTCAAGTGGCCCCAGCAGACAAGACTCTTCCAGAACAACTTTACACAGAGTTCCAGCAGAACAGCAAGGCTCTGTGGCACAGGCGAGTCCGTTTCTTCCATGCCTTGCAGAACTCATCACGCAGCTTACGCCACGTGGAGTAGGGAGCCCTCTGTACAGCCCGCAGAACGAACCCAGCTTCAGCTGACAGATTTCTGATGGCAGGACTGCTGTCACATGCCATTTCTTCCAGGGCTGCAAGAGAGAGGAACAGAGCCATGATCATATCCCGCATCTGCGGGAAGCCGAGGAGAGACCCCTGCAAGGGCCATCCCAGCCAGCTGTTGCCATGGCCAGGAGGGAGCAGGGAGCAAGGGGATCAGCCCGAAGCTGCTGGCTAAAAATCCCCCATGTGGCCCTGAAATGTCAGTGTGCTCTGCCCACGGGAGCAGAGCCCTCCGCAGCCAGGCCAGGGCTTGCAACTCCCCCCGGCAGCCCCCGCTGTCAGCCCGCTGCCCTCACTCACTCACCAGTGCAGATCAGCTGCAGCTCTTGCTGCTGCCCCCTCAGGTGCCGCCCGGCCATGCCTGTGAACACAGAGCCTGTCACGGCTCCAGCGGCACAGCTCCCTGCCAGCGGCGCTGCCGGCGCTGTGGCTACACGGGCTGCTGGCCCGGCAGGGCTCAGCCCGGCCCTTGCCGCACGCTGCCGCCCCAGGGCACGGCTGCCAGAGGGCGGCAGCAGCAACGCCCAGGCCAGGCGGGGCTCCACGGCGCCGGGGCAGCCGGCTGGCGCTGCCGGGGGGGCAGCAGGCGGGGCCGGGGCCGAGCTGCGGCGGGCCGGGCCGGGGAGGGTAAGGGAGCCCGGGCTCGTGGCTCACCCATGAACCTGATGGCCGCCTCTCGTAGGGGCTCCTGTGGGCTCCGCAGGTAGCGCAGGGCCTGGTGCAGGTGCTCGGCCGCTCGGCTCCTGTCCTCTGCCAGCTGGAGAGAGCGGCAGGAGGGAAGGGTTGGCGCGGGCTCAGCCCCTGGGCCGGGCGCTGCCTGCGCCCAGCCCCGGCCTCCCCTGGCCGCACAGCCCTAAGGCGCGGCCAGCAGCCGCTGGCCAAGGGCTCCCGAGGGCAGGGGGCAGAGGGCCGGCTGTTGCCCGGGGAGCCACGGTGCCAGCCTGCAGCCCCACCGGGCCGAGGCTCCATGGGCATCCGGCTGGGGCCCACGGGAGCCTGGAGAAGAGCCCGCGCAGCCTCTGTCTGCAGCAGCGGGCAGGGGCACAGCTGCCAACCCACACACTGAGCACCGCCCTCAGGGGCCTTCTCCGGGCTGAGGCTGGGGATTTGCAGCGGCTCTTACCAGGCCCTCGCCGAACCTCCATGTCTGATCCACCTGGAGCATTTGTTCAATATCCCTCCTTTTCAGGAATCTGGCTGCAGAATGCAGCGTTTCCCGAGAGGCCTGGAGAGCACCACAGAGGCACAGATGGCCCCACAGGCCAGGGCACAGGAGCATCCCAGTATCACAGCCAGGACGAGGCTGCAGCCCACAAGGTGCCAGGGCAGGAGGCAGCCCAGCCCCCTCCCAGGGGCAGCAGCTGGCCACAAGTGCTTACCTCAGCAACAATCTGATTCCCATCGTGGCAGTGGAAGGAGAGTGGGACCAGGCTCTGGCGCACGTGGCACTTCAAGGCCTTTCTTCCATCTTCTGTTACTAACTCCAGCATCTCTTGGAAGACACACATGGAGCTCAGCTGCACCTGGCTATCATCCTGAATGAAAGAAAAGGCAAAAGACCTCAGCATCAGCTGCTTCAGGCCCCCAGAGCACAGGCCTTCATCTCCACAGGGCACCAAGTGTCCGGGCAGCAGCCAGTGGCTGTGGCTGTGGGCACAGAGCCTTACATGGTCAAAAAGTGGCAGGAGCGCTTCAGCCAGCTGCAGGGCGATGGGGGTGGGTATTGGGGCACCATTATCCAGCAGCAAATATCTGAGTAGAAGAATGGTCATCCTGATCACATTGCTTTCATTTTCCTGTAGGAGCTCCACAAGCCTTTCAGTCAGGCTCCGCATTTTTTCAGCCTGTGTGGAACACAAGTTTGTGAAAGGCCACCCTGCTGCCACAGGGCCCAGAGGCCTAAGGCCTGTCCTGAAGCACTGGGGCAGCTGAAGCGGGAGGCAGGAGAGCTGGGAGCAGCTGCCCCAGCGCCCGAAGGCCAGGCAAGGCCAAGCAACTGCGTTGCCCAGCCCCACGCTGCCTGCACGGCTCCAGCCACTGCCCCCTTCTCACCATCAAGGCATTCTTGCCCAGCACTCTGAAGCCTCTGAGTGCCAAATGACGCCTCTCCCTCTGCTCACTCTGCAAGTTCTCTGATAGGATGTCCAGAACACTGTCACTGCATTCCTTCAAGCCGAGGCACTCGAGGACCTGAAAGGCACAGGGCTGTGACAGGGAGCCGGCCGGCAGGAGCCCAGAGCCGTGCCGGGCTGGGCCCAGGCAGCAGCACAGGGCACGGACACCCTCCTAGGAGCTGTGGACGTGAGAGGGCAGAGAGCTGGGAGACAGCTCAGGGAGGTAGTGCACCTGGAGAAGGCATGAGGGGACTTGGAAAGCTGTCAGATGGAGCAAAGTTTCCAGCTTCCCCAGAAAAGTGCTTCCCTTCCAAGTGCACTGCCATGGCCTCAAAGGCACCCAGGGACCAGCAGGCGTGGCTCAGGAAGCCATGTGATTCATGGGGGAATTGAAGCCTGGCCACAAGCTGCTTACTTGTTCTGGCCTGAAAACACCCTTCTCCACGAGCAAATGCAGCAGGGTGACACTGGTCTTAAGTTTGAGGAGCTGAGAGTTTGCTCTGAACCCAGTGCCCATAGTGCTGGCGTCTTCCTACTGAAAGCTCTTGGTGAATTTGCAAACGAGATGTAGGAAGGGGCAGGAAGCCGGGGAGGTTGCATGGAGTGCTGCACACACGGTGCTGGGCTGAGCAGAGACAGCAGGCCCAGCCCAGGTGGGGGTGGCTGCAGGTACCTGCGCTGTGCTGCAGAAGCGGCCACGGCTGGATTCCTGCTCTTGTGTGCGCTCCAGGGCTGCATCTGGCAAAGAGCGAGCGCAGCCAGAGCTGAGGGGCTGTGGCAGAGGCCGGAGAATACAGCCCAGCCCTGTGCCGCCCAGGCAGGGAGAGCCATGGCATGGCCCAGGGGATGGAGCACGGCCACTGCGGGGTTTCTGCCCGGCCCCTCTTCCGTCCTGTCCTTGGGCATGTCCCCAGGGGATTGCATGGCATGCCATGCCATGCCATGCCATGCCATGCCATGCCATGCCATGCCATGCCATGCCATGCCATGCCATGCCTTGCCATGGCGCCAACCTGGCTGCAGGCACCAGTTCTGCGGCCGAGCTCTGCTACTCACCCTCCTGCAGTGGATGGAATGGCACCACCTCCTCGGCCTCCACTGCTGGGGCAGCTCTAGGGCCTTCTTCCTCCTCCTCCACCCAGGCCAAGTTTGGCACTCTCGGCAGTCTCTGCTCCATATCTCTGATTGGATTTGTGGCCAATTGCAGGAGAGATGCCTTGGAAATGCTCCAAGTCACCAAGTCCTGCAGTTGTCCCTGAGAGCCACCTTCAAGAGAGAAGCCGCAGGAAGGCTGCAGGATAGCAAGTCTTCCACTTGGTCTCAAGGGCTCCTGCCACAAGGACAGGAGTCTTCTGTCAAGTATTGTGGTTTGCAGTAGAGGGCGCCTGCGGCAGGGATGGGAGATGCTTCCGAAAAATTCTGAGATACCAAGTCCCACAGTCTGGCCTTGCAGGCTCCTGCAAAAGAGAACCTCGGCAAGGCCACAGATCAGCAAGGCCCGCAGTCTTTCCACGAGGTCACCTTTGGGAGTAACACCTCGGATAAGCTCCGGGTAGGACACGAATGAGCGCGCTGTGCGGGGGCTCCTCACGGCACTGCTCTGTCCCGTCCTGTCCAGTCGCGTGCTCCAAGCACTGTGGCCTGCTCCTGTCACTGCCAGCTCCTTTGTCACCATGTGTCACAAAGGGCCCTTGGACACCCGGTTCCATGTCACAGTGACCGTGCTGCAGCGTGTCAGCAAGGGCCTTTGCACACACTGCCGCCTGCCCTGGGGCCGCCCCCAGCCCAGCCAAAGTGGCCCAGGCTGGAAGGAATGCCTGGCCCCAGGTGTCTAAGGCAGCCCCACACGATCTTTAGGAAGGGCTCAGAGCATCAGCAAATGCTGCCCTGCTCTGCGGGCTCAGGGCAGCAGAAGGAGCCCCCAGGGCTGCCGACGCAGCCGCGCTGGGAAGGGCACGGGGCCTTCCAGGGAAGCTGGCACGGCCTCCTTAGGACACGTCCCGGCCCGTGGCCATCCTAAACCCACGGGTGTGACTCGCACAAGGAACGTGTGGGCCCAGGCACCAATGCTGCTCTGAGGCCTGGGGCCCGGGCAGCGCTGACATCAGCAGCTGGGGCAGAATCCCTGCCCAAGCAGAGCTGCCACCCCCCGAGCCCTGGCAGCGCTGGTGCCCGTCTCCTGCCCCAGAGACCTGTGCCCCCGGGGGCTTCTGTGCCAGAAGGAGCCAAAGCCCACGTGCATTAGGGGCTGTGCTCCTTCCTTTAGGGGCTGATGGAAGAAGCACCTGGAGCAACTGCTGACACACTTGGTCTCTGTCAGATGATGTTGCTCCTTCCTGAAATGAATTTTTCTCATGGAAGGCATTGGCAGTAGCACCAGAGCACCATCCATTGCTGAGTTTCCCAGGGCAATTAGATTGCAAAGTAACAGTATGAAATTTCCTTGCACTTTTCTGACTCTCTTTCCCACATTCTGTGAAAAACGGAATCTGCCCAGCCTCTGCTATTCTCGGCTTAAGTTGCTGCATGTCTTGCTCTGGCAGCTCATGTCCAAACAAAACTGTGTCCCTGTTGAGCACAGCGACGAGCAGCCACAAAGTGTCAAGTTCCCCAGTGAACATCAAGGCAGACACGTGGAAGTGCAGAGGATAAGGATAACTTTGGGAGGAGAAGCTGTTCTGTGATGATGGTGCCCACACCCTGAAGCAGCAGCCAAGAGAAACGCTGGAAGCAGAGAGGCACAGTTTTGGGCAGCAAAATAAAAAAAGATATGAAGCCATTATCTAGAATGCAAAGGAGTACTGCTGTTGGTTTTATTCGCTCTCATTTCTGTTTTAGGAACTTCTTCTTCTCTGAGGCCTTTGGGATCTTTGTCCCTCCACGGGGAGGGAGCCGGGCAGTTTTTAGTGGCAGCGCACACACGAGTGGGTGCCCATGGGTGCGGACCCCTAGTGCTCCCCAGTTCCCCCCACTGTCACAGCACATTCCCGTAGATGGCACCGGGTTCCTGTGGTTGCCCCTGGGGTCCCTGCAGCTCCGTGTAGGTCACCTGGGGATCCTGGAGGGTGGTGGCACGGGAGGATGCTGCGAGAGACACAGGCTGTGGGATCTGGGTGCAGTGACACTCGTGGGTGAAGTGTCCCTCTGAATGTGTCCCCCGCTTCGTACTCACCCCCTGCCCTCTTGGTGACCACGACGTGGGTGTACAGCACCTCCCCCTCCTCTGGGGGGGCCGGGAGATCTGGAGGGGCCCTGAGGGAATAAAGGGGGTGTGTGGGAGGGAATGGGATATCTTGGGGTTGGGGTAAAATGGGAGAGTATTGTGTGAGTCCCTCACTCACCTTTCCTGGTACTTCCTGTCAGCTGCAAAGGAAAGAAGAGTGGGGTGACTGTAGGGTCCCCAAGGCCCTGACCCCTCTCAGGATTCCTGAACTCTGACAGGACCCTCAATTTCCCACAAGATGCCCAAGCATCCCTGAGGTCCCTGAATCCATGAACCTCTTTAGTGCCCCTGACGAACTCAGCCTCAAGAACCCAAAGCCTAGCAGGGACAGAGACACTCTCAAACACCACCAGGGCCCCTGAAAGAACCCCCAACATCCCTGCAGGACCTTCCAGTGTCTCCCCAGACTCTACAGCACCACCAGACAAAGTCACAATTCTGCAGCTGTGGGCACCGCCCTATCGCTCCCAAACTCTGGAGGCCTCTACAGCTCCCTGAGACCTCCGTTCCCCCATTGTCACCCACCCACACGGTGCCACTGGTGCCAGGCAACAATGACACCCAGGAGCAGGAGCAGGAACAGAAGGGCCCCACCAATGCCTGCGGCCACTGCAAGAAACAGAGGGGGACACATCAAGGTCACTCATCATCCCGGGGGTCCTGCACTCCCTGGTGACCCTCTGTGTCGCCACCTGTGTCCCTGTTTGTCCCTGTGTCCCGCGGTGTCACCTCCAGGGCCATCTCTGGGCTGAGTGCCCGGAATATGCGGTGCCCATCCTGTCCCAGCTGGTTGGTGGCCACGCACTGGTAGATGCCCGAATGTCCCACATCGATGTCCCTGAGCTCCAGGAGGGGACCCTGGGCCACCTCCTGCCCGTTGTGCAGCCAGGTGAAGGTGACAGGGGCTGAGCCCACCTGCACCGAGCAGCGCAGGGTCATGTTGTCACCTGCACGCACCTGGTGTGACAGGGGACTGAGGGTGATGGTGGCATTGGCCACGGGCACTGTGGGGACACAGACAGGGCTGACACCAGCCAAGGTGGGATGGGGGTGCCGTGGGTGGGGTCACTCCCAGCCCGAGGGTCCTGCTCACCCAGGACGGTGATATTCAGGGGGTCACTCTCGGCCATGTTGTCCCTGTCACTGACCAGGCACCGGTACTGGCCGCTGTCATTGTCTCAAAGATGGCGCAGATGCAGGCAAGGGCTGGTGCCCAGCAGTGCCCCCGAGCCCTCCCTGAGCCACGAGAAGGACAGGGGACCTGTCCCCGCGGCCACTGCGCAGCTCAGCACCAGGCTGTCCCTGAGTGCCACCTGTCCCCCTGGGGGCTGTGCTGACACGGACACCCTGGTGGGTGGGACCCCTGTGGATGGACACAGGAGGGATTGGGGACCCAGAAGGGATGGGGGACATGGGAAGGTAAAGAGGGGGATTGGAGGGGAGTGGAGAGAATCTAAGTGAGCAGAAGGGGACCTGGGAGGCATGTTGGGACCTGGGGACAATGGCAAGACCCCGTGGAAATAGGGAAAGACCCAGGCAGGGATGGGGAAAGGGGGAGAGGCTGATGAGACTCAGGGAATGATTTGAGGTTTAGAGATGGACACGTGGACCCAGGGAAGGAAGGGAGACCAGAAGGTGGAGCAGGGACCTTGGAAATGTTGAGGAATCCAGGGAGGGCTGGGGAGGACATAGAGAGGGATGAGGGATCTGCATGGGGGAACTGGGCAGTCCCGGGGGAAACCAAGAGGGACTTGGGAAATTTGGGGTGACCCAGGCCAGAGTAAAGGGAGGGATGAAGGATTCAGGCAGTGGTGGGGAAACCCTTGGAGGATGTCGGGCTTCAATGGCTCCATCCTTGCACTCACTGTGCACTGTCACTGTCACCAGATTGGACTCTCTCCATAGTGACAACACCCGGCCCTTGCAGCGGTACTTGCCACTGTGGCGCAGCTGCAGGGGGACAGGGACAGCTCGGTCCCATCGTGGAGCCCCCCCAGTTTCTTCCCATCATGGTAGAAGGACACCCTGGTGACCGGATTGTTTCGCCAGCCCCGGCAGCGCAGTGTCACTGTGTCCCCCTCCAGCAGCGCCCTTGTCGGCACCTGAAGGACCAGCTCATCTGGGGGACAGAGGAGTCCTATTACACTTTATGGCACTGAGTCCCCCGCATTGGGTCACAAGCAGCACACCAGGGGTCCCCAGTTCCAACACGTGGTTCCTCCCGTCCTGGGATGCTCTGGGATATCCCCAGAGCAGGAGACGGCTCCTGGTCACACAGGAGGTGACCCATTGATTGGAGCCCACCCAGAGCTCTTGGGATCCCTGCAGGTGCCAGCCTGGGGGCACCCACACCCCCCTCACCATATAAGACTGTCATGGAGAGGCTGAGCCCAGTTCTGGGTCTGTCACATGTGTAGGTGCCACTCTCAGTGACAGTAAAGTGGTCTGGTCCCTTTGGCCCCCAGCGCTGCCTGTCCTTGTACCAGATGGTGGCACCGGCCGTCCCCGAGCCCTGGCAGGTCAGTGTCACCCGGTCCCACAGCACCGCCGGCTTCCAGGGGGGCTCCACCAGGAGCTGGGTGGTCTGGGCACCTGTGGGTGACAGGGGACACCAGCCTGCCAGGACCAGCGTGAGGCTGGCGACAGCGGGGTGGGGCCATGGCATCCCCCGAGGACTAACCAGCGAGGCGAAGGGTCTGGGCTGGAAGGGAAAAGGGACAGGGCTGGGTGGGGGTAGCACCATGGGAACAGTGGCACAGCAGTACAGGGTGTGGAGGCTGTCCCTAACTGTCCCCATGGGGACAGCAATTCTTGTGGGAAAGTGTGTCTGGGTGGTCCCCAAAAGATTTTGAGAGGCAGGGGTACATGTCTGTGTCACAGCCACCCAAACACTATATTCCTGTGGCACAGATACCTTGGGAACAGGAACTGGTCCCCTTCTGTCCCTGCATCCCAGTTCCCTTGTCCCTACCCCCAGAGCTACCTGAGCCCAAAGGTGCCAGTCCCCACGTTCCTGTCCCCACATCCCCATCCCCAAATTCCTGACCCCTGTTCCTTTCCCCAAAGCCACCCCCACAACCCTTTTCCCACCCAGGTCCACTGTGGGTAACACGGACTGGCTCTGCTGCTATTGGAGATCTCAGGGGACCCCACAGCCCCCCTGTGCCCCCTCCCCTCCCCATCCCTGGGGTGTCAGGCCCAGGCCCGGGGCACTCACCCCACAGGAGCAGCGCCACCTTCCCGGCCATCCCGGTGTCCCCAGCCATGTGCACTGGCTGTCACTCGCTGCTGTGGCCACCACTCCCCTGGCTGGTGGCTCTTCGGATGAAGGGGAAGGAAGCGAGGTCACATCCGTCCCCACGTGTAGGTGGCCCTCAGTGGGGGCAGGGTGGCCACAAGTTGGGCACAGGCTGGGGGCATTCTGGGATAGTCTGGAGACATGGTGGGTGATGGTGTTGCCAGGAGTGGGGGGCTCAGGGAACATGGGGAATGATGGGTGCCCAGGAGAATGGGGGTCCAGGGGAATTGGGGTCTCCATGCCTGGGGGATTCAGGGATGGGGGTGCTGTGGGAACATGGTCCCCAGAGATTTGGGGTCATGGCATGTGGGTGCCAGGGTTGGGGGTGCAGAGGGAAAAAGAGGACTCTTGGGAATAGGGGTTCTGGGGGAAGAAGCAGCCCATGGGACGGGATCAAGGCAATGGTGGTGCTGGGCAATGGTGGTCCTGGGATGTGGTTCCCCAGGGAAGACAGAAACCAAGGTAATGGGGGTTCCATGGTTGGGTTGCCAGGGGAATGGGGGTTCCAGGGTTGGGCAGTAGCCGGATGGGCACAGTGGTCACAACTCCTTCATGGGGTGCTTCAGATTTTGGGGTGACCCAGGGCCCAGCACAGCTCCCCAGTGCTTATGGCCAGGGAGGCACCCCTGGGTTGTCCTGGGAGGCTCTGTGTCTCTGTCCCAGATACCCCTGTGCTTTTGCCTATGCCCTCCAATTTCCTGGCTCAGCCATCCCAGGGAGCACCTGAGCAGGTAACAGTGGTGTGGATCCCAGAAAGAGGAAAATGAGGGGGTAGGGGGTGCAGGCAGTGGCTGGGGGGCTGGGAGGGGGGGAGAATGGGTCCCTCTGGCTGGGACCTCAAACACTTTCATTTTCTCTTTCCTGCAGCAGAAAGAAGAGGTCATTGGTTCAGTTTAGAGAATCTTTTTAGCAGTTGTTGTCTCATTAAGTCACTCTCAAAAAAAACAAACACATCCTGAACAAACTGGACGTTTCTGTTACCTTTAGGAGCCCATTGGTGCAGCCCACAGCAGCATTTGCTTGTGGATAACACAGAGTGGGGAATCTCCCTGAGTGTCCAACAGCTCCATGGGATTGTTCCCTGCCTGCTGGGCAGCAGCCCAGCCCTGAAAGAAGCCTTTTCTTGGGCCACATTTAGGAACTCTCTCCATTTTGCTCAATCCCACCCTGAAACTTGACTGACTTCCCATGGAAGAAGGGGACAAGCTCTGTCCATCCCTGGGACAGTGCACAGGAATCTGTGGAAATGCCCGTGTGTGCCTCAGAGTCTGATTCCCTGGTAAATCCACTCCAGCCTGCCCTGAATTCCCCTGCCTGGGCACTCCCTGCTTCACTCTGACACCCCTGTTCCCCAGCCCCTTGTGTGCAGCCCCTGCTCAATATTTCCACACTTTTCCCTCTCTTCTGGTGTGCACATCCAGGACCCAAACATTCTTTCCATGAGGTTCCTAAGGGCTGACAGGTATTGTTCAAGAAGGAGGGTCCAGGTCAGGTTGTTGAGCAGATTGTTGTGGGATTTGGAGTAGTTTTGTGGTTTTCTCAGACCCTTGGGCAAAGGCACAAAATGATCAATTGCTGCATTTCCAGACAGGTTCCCTCACAGCTGCCCTTGCAGGGGGTGTTTCCAGTCAGCCCTGTTCTGAAAACCATGAAAGGCCCTCTCAGAGCCACTGCTTGAGCTCCCTTTGTGGTTTGTGCTTCTTGCAGAGCTGAGCAAACCACAGGCAGGCCTGTTTCCACCCACAGAATTCTCACCTCTGCAGCAGCTCTAAAGCTGCCAGAATCAAAGCCAGGGTGGCAGGGGGGACCCTCAGGTGCTGGCTGCCACCTGGGGCTGGGCAGAGCGGGGCTGGGCAATGGCCATCCCTGTGCAGTGGGGCTGGGCCATGGCTGGGCCCCACCCTTGCATTGACAGGGGACCCCAGGATGTGCCACCCCTGGGAAAGGCACCAGGAATGTGCAGTGACATTTCTGGAACCACCACTCCCCGGGACACGACCCTCTATGCCAGGATATGTCACCCCCTGAGACCGGATGCCCCCAGGACAGGAACCCCCTGGATGTGGCCCCCTCAGGACCGAACCGCCCCTTTCCCATCTGACTCTCAGCACAAATGGTCTCTTCCTTCTTGTCCAGGGAAAAGAAAGTGAAAGTGTTGAGGGGGCGCAGCCCAACACTTCCATCCTGCACAGCCTCCCCACCCTTCCCTGCACCCCCCACTCCCCTCGCTCCCCCCCACCCTTTCCCTGCTCAGGTGCTCTCCAGGATTGCTGAGTCATGAACTAGGGATGAGGGAATATGACACAAAAGGGAGGAAAATAAGGGAAAATAGAGAAATAAAGACATGAAAAAGTGAAGGGCAAGGGAGGCCACAGAGGCAGAGCTACCAAGGACCCCCATGCCCAGGAAATGAGCAACCCAGGGGGGCAGTGTTGGGCCCTGGGTCACCCCAAAATCTGAGGCAACCAGGAGGGGAGCTGAGACCCCTGGGCCTGACGAGCCACTGCCCATCCCTGGGACCTCCATTCCCCTGGAAATCAAATCATGGGACCTCCATTCCTTATATTCCTCCCTGTGATCCCCATCCCAGTACTGACATTCGCCAGGATCTCCATGGCCCAGGGCCCCCATTCCAAAGGAACCCTCTCCTGTTCATTCCATCCCCTGAAATCTTCCTTTCCCAAGAACCTTAAAACTCTCAGGAACCCCTCTTCCCACAGGAACCCCCATTCCCCCAGAATTCCCATCCCATGACCCCAAATCCCTGGAGCCCATGTTCCCCTGCGACTCCCATCCCTGAGTCCCCCCAGCCCTGTACATCTCCATTCCCACGGACCTCATCCCTAGGATCTCCCATTTCCCTGGACACCCTTACCCAGGTCCCCAAACGAACTGAGGTCCCCCACTCCTGGGAACCCCATGTCCCACTATGTCCCACCCAGCCTTGTCCCCAGCCTGTGCCCAGCTTGTGGCCACGCTTGCCCCCACCAAGGGCCACCTACACGTGGGGACGGATGTGACCTCACTTCCTTCCCCTTCATCCGAAGAGCCACCAGCCAGGGGAGCGGTGGCCACAGCAGCGAGTGACAGCCAGTGCACATGGCGGGGGACACCAGGATGGCCGGGAGAGTGGTGCTGCTCCTGTGGGGTGAGTGCCCCGGGCATGGGGCTCCCCGGGGATGGGGAGGGGGTACAGGGAGGCTGTGGGGTCCCCTGATGTCCTCAATGCCAACAGAGCCAGTCCATGTTATGCACACTGAACCTTGGTGGGACTGGGCATATAGGGTAGTTTTGGGGACAGGGAGAGGAGGGCAGGAATTCAGGGATGGGGATGTGGGGACAAGAATATGGGGACTGGCACCTTTGGGCTCAGGGAGCTCTGGGGATAGGGACAAAGGAACAGATGGGGACAAGAACGGTGAGGATGTGGCCATAGGGATGGGATCATGGGGATGGGATCATGAGCTGGTGGGGGTGACCTGGGCCAGCATGGGCTGTGTCCTTGGTGCCCTTGTACCCAGGGTGTTCACAGTGTCCCCATGTTCTGCCTCAGCCCCAAGTGGCCTTGGTGTCCCTGTTCCCAAGGTGTCTGTGCCAGAGGGATGTGGTGCATGGGTGGCTGTGACACAGACATGTCCCCTGACCATCCAATTAATTTGTGGCCACCCAGACACATTTTCTAACAAGAACTGCTGTCCCCATGGGCACAGTTTGGGGACATCCCCCACACCCTGTGCTCCAGGTGCTGCTACCCCTGCAGGGCCACCCCCACCCACCCACCCCCACCCACCCTTCTCCCTTCTCCCTTCCAGCCCAGACGCTCGGCCTCGCTGGTGAGTCCGCGGGGGATGCCATGGCCCCACCCCACTGTCCCCAGCCCCACACTGGCCCTGGCAGGCTTGTGTCCCCTGTCACCCACAGGTGCCCAGACCACCCAGCTCCTGGTGGAGCCCCCCTGGAGGCCAGCGGTGCTGTGGGACCCGGTGACACTGACCTGCCAGGGCTCGGGGACCACCGGTGCCACCACCTGGTACAAGGATGGGCAGCTCTGGTGGCAGGAGGGACCTGATAACTTCATTGTCACCCAGAGTGGCACCTACATGTGTACCCGGCCTGGCACTGGGCTCAGTCCCCCCATGATGGTCTCAGATGGTGAGTGGGGATGTAAATGATCAGGGTGACCCCTGACAAGTCAGAGTGGACTCCACTCCTTAGGTGGCATCACAACCTTTGTGTGGCAAGAGCCTGTGCCCTGCACACAGGGACATCCCCGTGCACCCAGATGTTCTCAGGGTCACAGGGACCACCTCGGACCTGTCTTGAGCCCCTTGATGAGAGGGGACCCTCCTGTCCCACAGATGATCTGGTGCTGCAGGTGCCAACAGGGGTGCTGCTGGAGGGGGACACGATGACACTGCGCTGTCGGTGCGGCCATTGGAACCACACAGTCACCAGGGTGCGATTTTACCAGGACGAGAAGTGAGGGGGTTCATCAATGGGACCGAGCTGTCCCTGTACCCCCTGCAGCTGAACCACAGTGGCCACTACAGCTGCGGGGGCTTGGTGGGGTCCTGGCAGTCATGGTCAGCAGCAGTGACAGTGACAGTGCATGATGAGCACTCCCATGGCTGGAACTCCAGTCTCCTGACACCCCCAATGACCCTTCCCAGCAGGCTCAGAGTCACAGTCCTCACCTCCCCTCTCCTACCCTGAGCTCTACCTGGTGCCACTGCTGGAGGGACCCCTGAACCCACCATGGGGTCCCTCCTGACTCGCAGCTGCCTCAGCACCCCCAGCCCCCTGTGGCCCCGAGCCCCCCTCCTGCACATGTTCTACAAGTACAGGCAGGTGGTGGGGGGCCCACAGGGGTCCCCGTAGCTGCTGGTGCCCGCTGTGGGGGTCTCCCACTCGGGGAATTACAGCTGCCAGGTGCGCTCCAAGTGGGGGCCGTGCGGAAGAGCAGCGCCCGGCTCCGTGTCACGGTGTGCAGTGAGTGTGGGGATGGGCACAGGGAACTCCCACATCCTGCTAGGGACCCCTGCCCTGGGAACCTCCATGTCCCCCAGACATATTTCTTGGGTCCTTCCATCACTCTACATGTCCCCTCACCCTTCTGTGGCGTGACACCATCCTAAACATCCCCCACCACACCAATCCCTGCCCATCCCCACGTCCCCACTCTGGCTGCCAGCCCCTCCCTGCGGCCTCAGCCCTGTCTCTGTCCCCGCAGTGCCTGTGGACAATGCCACCATCACCCCCGGTGTCCTGGAGGTGACACCACAAGATAAATGGACACACAGGGAAACAGGTGGGGTCCCTCAGGTTTGCAAGGGAGTGCAGGACCCCTGGAGTGATGTACGACCCTGATGTGTCCCCCTCTGTTTCTTGCAGTGGCCGAAGGGATCGGTGGAGCCTTTTTGTTCCTGCTCCTGCTCATGGGTGTCATTGTGGCCTGGCACCGATGGCACAGTGTGGGTAGGTGACAATTGGGGGCACAGGGGTCTCAGGGAGGTGTAGAGGCCCCCAGAGCTGGGGAGCAATAGGGCAGCACCCACAGCCCCAGAAGTGTGACCTTGTCTGGGGATCCTGTCGGGTTTGGGGAGGTGCTGGAGAGTCCTGGAGGGATGTTGGGTGTTCTTTCAGGAGCTCTGGGGATGTCGGGGGAGGGTTTCTGTCCTGCTGGGCTTTGAGTTCTTGAGGCTGAGTTGGTAGGGGACACTGGGGAGGTTCATGGATTCTGGGGGCCTTCAGGGATACTTAGGGGTCCTGAGAGAAATTGAGGGTCCTGTGGGGGTTCAGGAATCCTGAGCGGGTTCAGGGCTCTGGGACCCCGCAGTCACCCCATCCCTCTTTCCTTTGCAGCTGCCAGGAAGCAGCAGGAAAGGTGAGTGGGGGGCTCAAACCACACTCTCCCCTTTTACCGCAATCCCCAAGCCCTCCCATCCCCTCTCCCACATCCCCTTTATTCCCTCAGGGCCCCCCCAGATCCCCTGGCCCCCCCAGAGGAGGGGGAGGTGCTGTACACACACGTCGTGGTCACCAAGAGGGCAGGGGGTGAGTACGGGGAGGGACACTCGCAGAGGAACACGTCACCCACGAGTGTCACTGCACCCAGATCCCACAGCCTTTGTCTCTCTCAGCGCCCCCCCGTGCCACCACCCTCCAGGATCCCCAGGTGACCTACGTGGAGCTGCAGGGACCCCAGGGGCGACCACAGGAACCCGGTGACATCTACAGGAATGTGCTGTGACACTGTGGAAAACTGGGGGGCACTGGGGGTCCCCACCCATGGGCACCCACTCATGAGTGTGCTGCCACTAAAAACTGTCCCTCTCCCTCCTAGTGGGGGCACAAACATGCCAAAAGGCTAAGAGAAGAACAATTTCCTGCAACAGTAATGAGAGAAAATAAAACCAACACAAACTGGAACAAGGTTCAGCATCCAAATGGTCACACAGAGAACGATTTCCAGGCAAAGCCAACTGAAAAGGAACAAACCCTGAACACTTCCCCAAGCACGTTTCCTCCACCAGCGGAGCTGGCAGGGCCCTGGACTTTCTTTGCTCTGATGGCCAGAGCTGCCATCAGGAGGCTCTTGATTCTCTTGTCCCCTGTCCCTTACCCCTCCTCTGACATTTTCCCCACACGATGCTCTCACAAAGGCCGTTTGGGGGTTCCAGAGCCTCCCCCTTTTCCAGGGCAGTCGGGATCAGGCCATGGTGCAGGGTGAGGTGTCAGAGAGAGGAAAAGATTCATGTTTGGAGGCATTTTGGGGCAGTTGTGTGTTGCAGGGATGGGTCAGGCCTTGCTTTTGGTGAGATAGGGCTCCATCTGTCCATCATTGTGTCAGCCATGGCACACTGGGGACAGTGTGACGCTCTGCCAAAGCCAGCTCCTGAGTGGCTGGGTGACCAGAAGTGCCAGCTGGGGAGAGGGCCCTTGGTGGCCTAACTGCTTAAAAGCCAGAGTATTAGGCAGCCAAGTCCCTGACCATGTCTGTTTTTGGGGTGTCTGTCCCATCCACTCTGGAACCCAGGAGCTGGCAACTCATTCAAATGAGAAATATTTGCCAAGGAAAGTGGGAGCGTTCTCGGAATGGAAAGGAGACCCATGTCTAAAATTTTTAAATTTGAAAAATGATTTGGCTTTCAGGCAAAAGTGCAAGAAAAGAAATAACAGCTCTTTACTGGGAAATTTATAAACCAGAACAGAACAAACAACACAAACCCTGAACTTTCCCTCCCGCTCAGTGCTGTTGATTTTTGTGGCAGTTATAACCGCGGCCAGCAGGGGGTGCTGCAGGGAGCACTGCAAGCCAGCAGGGGGCTCCCCGGTCCAGCTCCATCCCCTCAGGGGCCATGGCGGCCTCGGACAGAAGGCAGGAGGGGAAATCGCTCCTTTTGCAAACTCAAGGGCTCCAATCGCTTCCGGCACCACCACCGGCAGCAGGCAGAAGGTGCCAAGGCAGCAGGTTGGATCCCAGTGCCCACTGGCAATGTAGCCATGTCCCAGGGCCAGGCACATGCCCTGCGTAACACCCATGACTGCTCTCCATGATCCCAAATGGAAGGAAGGCAGCGCCTGACACCAGGAAGGTATCAAGTCCACAGCAGCACCTCTGGTGGCTTTAGACAACAAATCCTGCAAACCCTCGGCCTTTCACTCCTTTTTCCTTTTCCAGCCCTGGTACAGCAGCTCTGTCAATGTTGATTTGCTTGGAACTGTCAGCACTGAGCACCTGAGGAAAGCTGGTGCTCAGTGCTGACTCTGCCAGAGCTTGTCCGGAGCCTCCAGAGCATGTTTGCAGTTCCTGCTCTTCCTTGGCCACTGCTGATCCCCACACAGTATCCCCACGGTGACGAGGAGTAGAGCAGACCCACAGCCCCAAGGGCTCTGAAGTTGCAGCTAGAGCACAGGGACCACCCAGGCTGGGAGCAGTGCCTTGGGACGACAAAATGGGGCAAACTTGGATCTGTGTAGGTCAATGCCCCTGTTCTGCTCTGGGAGCTGCAGACCCTTACAGAGTTGTTCTAATGAGGAACGGGATTCCTGTAATTTAACCATGCTCCTAAAGCATTCCTGTGCACAAACAGAGGGCTCCACTGCCTCCCCCGGGCATTTTGCAATTCTGTGGCTGAGGCGGGAGCGGTTGGATGAGGAGGCCCATGGGAACAGCACCTGGCCAGGCAGGTGGAGCAGGAGCGCTGCGAATTCCACAGGGTGCTCAGGTGAGGCCCACGGGACAGGGACATGTTGGGGCACTATTTGCCATTCCTGATCCACTCAGATTTTTGGACAGAGCAGTGACACCCATCGGGCTCCCAAACCCCTCAGGGCTTAGGCACAGCCTCACAGGAGGTCCTGGCCCAGGATTTGGGGATGATTCAGGTGCTCCTGGGCTCATTCCCAACAAAGGGCAGCACTCCGTGAGCAGTCAGCACATCCCGAAGGAGCAGCCCGGGGCTGCTGGAGCCCGAGTGCTGCGGGCAAGGACGGCCTGAGGGAGTCGCGTCCCGCTCAGCCGGCACTGCCCCAGGAACGTCTCATCCTGCAGGAGCTCGGCAGTCTCTGCCGGTGCCGGCCCCGGTGCTGTCCGGGGGTGCAGCCGGAGGGGCCGGGGGGCAGTGGGTGGGAAGGGCCGGGATGGAGGGACCGGGACCCCACTGGGGAGCCCCGAGCGTGGAGGGAGTGAAACGGCGGAGGGGAGACCCCGGGACAGGGGGAGCAGAGACCCTGCGGTGGGGTCTGCGGAAAGGAGGGACTGCAATGGTGGTCCGGGAGGACCGGGAAGGGCCCAGCTCACATCGTGCTGCGAGTGCCGGGATGGTCACGGGGTGTCCAAACTCACTGTGGCAGCGTGTCCGAAGCCACTGTCGCGATGTGTCGGGAACAGCTCCGGGAAGTGGAGGGGTACCCTGGAAGGTGTGCAGCTGGTGTGGGGCAGAGCCCCGTCTATTCCCTGTGCCCTGTGCAGGTGAGGAGGGAAGGGAAGGAGGAGCTTTGGGAACACCTGGAATCCAGACAGGGTCACTCCCCACAGCCCCACCACAGCTACAGGGCACAGCCACTGCTCAATATTTCCATACATTTCCCTCTTGTTTGGCAGCCGATTCCAGAACCCAAACTTTCTTTTCATGTGGTTCCATTGGGCTGCAGGTTTTGTTCAAGGAGGACCTAGTCAGGTTTTTGAACAGATTGTTGTGGCATTTGTAGTAGTTATGGGGCTGTCTCAGTCCCTTGGAGACAGGGATTAAATGATCAATGGCTGCATCTCCGAACTGGTTCCCCCACATCTGCCCCTGCAGGAGGCGATTTCCAGCCAGCCCTGATCTGAAAACCATCAAAAGCCCTCACAGAGCCACTGCTTGAGCTCCGTTTGGGTTTTGTGCTTCTTGCAGGGGTGAGCAAACCACAGGCAGGCCTTTTTCCACCCACAGAATTCTCACCTCGGCAGCAGCTCTAAAGCTGCCAGAATCAAAGCCAAGGGGGCAGGGGGACCCTCAGGTGCTGGCTGCCACCTGGGGCTGGCCAGAGCAGGGCTGGGCAATGGCTATCCCTGTGCAGTGGGGCTGGGCCATGGCTGGGCCCCACCCTTGGATGGCCACTGGCTTCAAGGAGCAGGAGTTTGGGAGCCCCTTCCTGGCTGGCTCTCCATTCCCCAGCTGCTCTTGCTGGCTCAGATCCTGCAGGGGATGAGCAAGAACAGAGAAATCTGGACCCCTCTGGAGCTGCCATGCGCCAGGACAGCACCCCCCTTATCCATCATGTGTCCCCCCTGGGACAGGATCCCCACAGGACAGAACACCTCCCCCCTCCATCCCCTCCCTTGTGTGACACTGAGCACAAACGGCCTCTTCCTTCTGCTGCAGAAGAGAAAGTGAAAGGCTTAGGGGGGCAGAGCCAGACATCCCCATCCCCCACAGCCTCCCCAGCCCTCCCTGCAGACCCCTCAGCCCTGCTTTCCCCACCCTGAGGTTCACCCAACCCGTTCCCTGCTCAGTTGTTTCCCAGAACCTTCAAGGAACAAACTGGGGCATTGTGAAATTGAGGGACCAAAGGGAGGAAATGGAAAAGAAGAGTGGAAAAAGCTCCTGGGAGCAGGGGGCACAGGGACTAGAGTACCTCAGAATCTCCCTGGGGTGACCCCCAAGCCATCAGGGGGGTCACTTTGGGAGCTGTGCTGGGCTGTGGGTCACTCCAAAATCTGAGGCACTCAGGGAAGAGATTGCAACCCATGGACCCACCAAGCCACTTCCCATCCCTGGCACCCCCACTCCCCTGGGAACCCAACCATGGGACCCCCATTCCTTTTGTCCCCCTTTCCTGGAGACCCCAACCCAGTACTCACATTCCCAGGATCTCCATGGCCCAGCATCCCATTCCCAAGGAACTCTCTCCCATTTATTCCATCCCCTGAAATCCTCCTTCTCCCAGAACCTTGATTCTCCCAGGACCCCTCATGCCCATGAGATGCTCCATTACCCTGGTACCCTCATCCCTATGACAACCATCCCCTGACCCCAAATCCCTGGAGCCGTCATTGTTCTGGGACTCCCATCCCTTAGTTCCCCCAGCCCTGGGTACCCTCATTCCCATGGCACCTCCATCCCTGGTGACTCATCCTCCCTAGGACCCCCATTCCCCTGGGACCTGTCCCTGGCTCTCCAAACTCCCTGTGCCACTCACTCCTGGGAACCCCATGTCCCAACTTCTGCCACTCAGCCTTGTCCCCATCCTGTCCCCACCCTCCCACAGCCTGTCCCCAGCTTGTGGCCACCCTGCCCCCACCAGGTGCCACCTACGCATGAGGATGAGACCTGACCTCGCTTTTTTTCCCTTTGGCCATAGAGCCACCACCCAGGGGACAGCCACCCTGGCAGTGAGTGACAGTCTGTCCACATGGCTGGAGACACCGGGATGGCCGGGATGTTGGCACTGCTCCTGTGGGGTGAGTGCCCCATGCATGGGACTGACACCCTGAGGATTGACCCCAGTTAGGCAGAGACCAGTGGGGAGGGGGCATAGGGGGGTTGCAGTGTCCCCTGGGGTCCCCAATGCCAGCAGGGCATGGAGCCAGTGTGACCAGAGTTGTGGGGAGGCCATGAGGACAGGAACAGGGGAACTGGGATTGGGGACAGAAACAGGGGGATGGAGATGTGGGGACAAGGATGTGGCAAAAGGAACTCTGGGGCTGGGACAGCTGTGGGGAGGGGGATAGGGAATCAGGGATGCAGAAACAGGGACAAGGGTCACACACCATGTGGATGGGCCATAGGGACAGGTGCCATCTCACTGGGATCATGGGCACAGGGCCATGGCTTGTGGCCGTGGGGACAGGCGCTGTAGGGCTGGTGGAGGTGACCTGTGCAAACATGGGGTGTCCACAGTGTTGCCATTTCCTGCGTCAACCCATGATGACCAAGATGTCTCTGTGCTCGGGATGTCCATGCCACACCAGTGTTCCCATGGGGACAGTTTGAGGACAGACGCCTCACCTCATACCCCGGGTGGTGCTGTCCATTCATTCACACCTCCACTGAGCCCTGTCCCTTCTCCCTTCCAGCCCAGACCCTCGGCCTCGCTGGTGAGTCCTCAGGGGATGCCATTGCCCCACCTTGCTCTCCCCAGCCCCACACTGGCCCTGGCAGCCTGGTGTCCCCTGTCACCCACAGGTGCCCAGACCACCCAGCTCCTGGTGGATCCTCCCTGGAGGCCGGCAGTGCTGTGGGACCGGGTGACACTGACCTGCCAGGGCTCGGGGACCGCCGGTGCCACCACCTGGTACCAGGATGGGCAGCATTGGTGGCAGGAGGGACCTGCCAACTTCACTGTCACCGTGAGTGGCATCTACACGTGTGACAGACCTGGCACCGGGCTCAGCCCCCCCATGAGAGTCTTAAATGGTGAGGGGGGTTTGGGTGTCTCCAGCCTGGCACTGTGGGGACCCTGAGGGCTCTGGGTGGGCCCCACTCCATGGGTCACCTCCTGTGTGACCAAAGCCCGTCCCCTTCTCTGGGGACATCCCAGAGCATCCAGTGTGGGGGAAACCATGCTGGAATTGGGGATACCTGGTGCGCTGGGTGAGACCCAATGGAGGGATCCCCATCAAAAGGGGATATTCCGGTGTGACAGGACCCCTCTCTCCCAAAGCTCGCTTGGTGCTGCAGGTGCCAGCATGGGAGCTGCTGGAGGGGGACACGATGACACTGCGCTGCCGGTGCTGGCGGGACATGTCGGTCACTGAGGTGCGATTCTACCATGAGGACAAGGAGGTGGGGAGGTCCCTCACTGGGACCAAGCTGTCCCTGTCGCCTCTGCAGCTGAACCACAGTGGCCGCTACCGCTGTGGGGGCCAGGTGGACTCCAAGGTGGCACCGTGGATGCTCTCAGCGCCGGTGACAGTGACAGTGCATGGTGAGCACCCCCACGGCTGGAACTCCAATCTCCTGACACCCCCAAAGACACCTCCCAGCAGACTCAGAGCCACAGTCCTCACCTCCCCTGTTCTTCCCTGAGCTCTTCCCTGTGCAAGTGCTGGAGGATCCCCCAAACCCACGGTGGGGTGCCCCCTGACTCTCACCTGCCTCAGCGCCCCCAGCCCCCTGTGGCCCTGAGCCCCCCTCCTGCACGTGTTCTACTGGGTTGGGCAGGTGGTGGGGGGCCCCGCAGGGGTCCTTGCAGCTGCTGGTTCCCGCCGTGGGGGTCTCCCACTCGGGGAATTGCAGCTGCCAGGTGTGCTCTGAGGGGGGGGGCTCTGCGGAAAAGCAGCATCCAGCTCTGTGTCATTGTACACAGTGAGTGAGGGGATGGGCACGGGGAGCCCCCACAGCCTCCTCGAGTGCCATGGTTGGGGACCTCCATGTACCCCAGGAATATTGTTGGGTCACTCCGCCTTTGCCCAGTGTCCCCTCACCCCTTCCTGGTGTGACCTCATCCCTGACATCCCCCCACCACACCCATCCCCCCCATCCCTATCCCCTCACACCGGCTGCCAGCCCCTTGCTGTGGCCTCAGCCCTGTCTGTGTCCCCGCAGTGCCCGTGGACATTGCCACCATCACACCCCGTGTCCTGGAGCTGACACCGCGAGACACAGAGACACAGAGGAACACAGGTGGGGTCACACAGTGTCACCAGGGAGTGCAGGACCCCTGGGGTCATAGGTGACCCTGATGTGTCCCCCTCTGTTTCTTGCAGTGGCTGCAGGGGTCAGTGGGGCCATTTTGTTCCTCCTCCTGCTTGTGGGTATCATTGTGGCCTGGTACCAGTGGCACCGCCTGGGTAGGTGACAGTGGGGGCACAGGGCTCCTGGGGATCACTGGGAAGGCCCCCAGAGAGGGAGGCCATAGGGCTGCACCCACAGCCCCTGGCTTGGGAGGAGCTGAGCCCCCAGTGACCATAGCTCAGAGCCCTGGGGAGCTGTTGGAGGGTCCTGCAGGGATGTTGGGGGTCCTATCAGGGGTCTCCCCCACTGCCAGGCTCGGGGCTCTGGGGGCTCAGGGTGTTGGTGCAAGTGTGGTGGGTCAGGGATACTGGGGGGGCATCAGGGATACTCAGGGGCCTGGGGAGAATTGTGTATCTGGTGGTGGTTCAGCATTCCCAAGGGTGAATGGGAGCCCCTGGGTCTCCAAAGTCACCCCTCCAGTTTTCTTTGCAGATGCCAGGAAGCACCAGGAAAGGTGAGTGCAGCCTCCAGCCCGAAGACACCTTTTACCCAAACCCCCAGCACCTCCCATCCCCTTCCACACACCCCCTTATTCCCACAGGGCCCCCCCAGACCCCATGGCACTCCCAGTGGAGGATCCTCAGGCGACGTACATGGAGCTGCAAAGGCACCCATGGGAACCCAGCGACATCTATGACAATCTACACCAAAAGTTGTGATGCTCTGGGAAGCAGGAGGCACTGGGTGACACTGGGGGTGCTCCCTCCACACCTCCTGTGGTTGCCCATCCTTCCAAGGGATGTGGCCATGAGTCAGTCAGAGGCTACACAGGGCATCCTGTGCTCCCCATTTCCTTTCCCAGTACCCCCAAGGGCTCCCCCACCCGTTTGCTGGTACCTGCAGGGGCTCCCCAGCCCCATCCAAGTGCCCAAGTACCCTCAGGGACTGCCCCATTCTCTCCCCACAGTGCTTGCAGTACACCCAGGGCTTCCCCATCCCTCCTCTCACCACTCCTGTCCCATCCTGCTGTAAAAGGGGGAGTCAGGGAGGATTCTTGCTGAAAGGTTTCTCATATGAAAATGAAATACAAAAGTGGCAATATTATATCTGAGAACTGTTTATTGGTAAAGGAGGGTAAGCGTTCATACTGAAGGAGGAGGGAAGGGAATAGAAAAGGAAAAGGACAGAGAGAGAAACAGAAGACAGGGACAGCGTTACCGCAAGGAGCCCAGGCACTCTGTGGGCATCAGCTCTGCAGATGGAGTGTGTGTGCTGCAAGCCAGGGTGAGCCCACATGGCTTTTGTGAGTGGCTGGGCGTGATTTCCAAGGACGGCACCTGCGTGTCTCTGGCAGGGGCGAGCGATGGCTGCAGGCTGGCTGCTGCGGGCTGGCTGCCGGCTGGTGCTGCAGCACTGGAGGGTCTGGGCTGGCTGCTGTGGGCTGGGGCTGCGGGGGCAGGTGCAGCAGGCTCGGTGCTGTGGGCAGCACGGGAAACGTGACAGAGGCAGCGGGTGGGTGCAGGCAGCATCCGCTCCATCGGGGAAAGCAATGAAGGAATGTCCAGGATGAGCAGGAATGAGCTGCCTCCGGGAAGCAGTGAAGCAGGGAAGAATGGGTGCTGACAGGGAAGAAGGACCACCGGTCGAAAAGGCAAGGGAGGGGAGTGTCAATGATATTTTTACCCGATGTCCAGCAGGAATGATGCATATGACTCCATCTTATCAGAAGGCTTATTAAGTACTTTATTTTACTATATTATTCTATATTATATTCCATTACATCTAAACTGAATCTGCCAAGCACTCAACTGCACTGCACTGAACACAATCTCATGACAGTCAGCTTACTGTCCGTCCACCCCACCCCCCTGGATTCAATTGGTCAGTGAATCAAAACACTCACAACAGAATCCCAATTACCAATTCCCTTCAGGTAAACAGTCTCCCACAATGCATTCCATTTGTGAAAAACACAGGAGCAGAAAATGAGATGAGAATTGTTTGGATTGTTTTTTGCTTTTCCCACTGCTTGTCCCAGGTTCAGAGAATGTGAATCCCACAGGGAAGGAGGGCCAAACTGACCCTCTGAGCAAGACCCTGATCCTCCAAGAAACTCAAAGCAAAACGCTCCTGTTGTGTCACAGCTTGCTGCTTTTCTTTGCAAAGGCTCCTCCCACAGGCTGATTTCCCGGACATTTTTTCCCAGACATTTTTCCCAGGCATCTGTCCCACCAGCCAGTGGGGGTCACTCACAGCCCAATCACCGAAGCTTTCTCTCCCCTCATTCTGTGATGTGAGAAGCCTCACTGGGGACAGGTTTCCCAGAACATGTACAACCCACAGAGTAGTTTTTCACCTTATGTGTAGCATATGTTAAGGCATAAATCCAAATCAGATTTTTTCCTCTTAACCCCCAGGTGCTTAGTGGCTCTGCAATCCCCCTAAGTGTGCACCCACTAAAGTGGCTTACTTGTGCCCATCCCAGTTCCAAGGGGGCACAGGACTGGGTTCCCTGCTCCTGGGACAAAAATGCAGCTCTTTGGTTAAACTAGGCAGAAATGATGTTTCTTTGTTTAGCTCAATCAAGGAAGCTGAACAAGGTGGGAACCTCCCTTGCAATGGAAAATACAACCCCAATCTCTCTGAAATATTATTACTTAGAAATTACAGAGCTTTAAGGCAAAGATGTGGGAGCAGGAATAAAAATTCTTTACTAATATGTATTGTGAGAAACAAGTTAATGGAAGTTGACTTTCGCTGGATATTATATGAATTGATATTACATTATTGATTATATTGTTGATTAAATATTGTGATGTTACTGCTGTGACAGTGATGTGGATGGTGGAGTGGCTGATGTTGTTGTGGTGGCCATCCAAGGGTGGGGCCCAGCCATGGCCCAGCCCCACTGCACAGGGATGGCCATTGCCCGGCCCTGCTCTGCCCAGCCCCAGGTGGCAGCCAGCACCTCAGGGTCCCCCCTGCCCCCTTGGCTTTGATTCTGGCAGCTTTAGAGCTGCTGCCGAGGTGAGAATTCTGTGGGTGGAAAAAGGCCTGCCTGTGGTTTGCTCAGCTCTGCAAGAGGCTCAAAACCCAAATGGAGCCCAAGCAGTGTCTCAGTGAGGGCCTTTGGTGGTTTTCAGAGCAGGGCTGGCTGGAAACCCCCCCCTGCAGGGATGGCTGTGGGTGACCCAGTCCGGAAATGCAACAATTGATCATCTGTTCCTCTTTGTAAGGGACTGAGAGAGCTCCAGCACTACTGCACGTCCCACAACAATCTGCTCAACAAGCTCACCTGGACCCTCCTTCTTGAACAAAACCTGCAGCCTTCTGGAACCTCATGGAAGGAATGTTTGGGCTCAGGCTGTGGTCATCAAAAAAGAGGGAAATGTTTGGAAATATCACACAGGGGCTCTGGCCCCGGCCGTGGCGGAGGTCTGGGGAGTGATTCTGTGTGGATTCCAGATGCCCCCAAAGATGGTCCATCCCTGCCCTCGTAACCTGAGGGAAAGGCTGAGGGGTTGCAGGATTTGTGGTGTGAAGCCACCACAGGGTTTTTTTGTGTACCTGAGACCTGCCTGTGGTCAGGCGCTGCCTTCCTTCCATTTGGGAGCATGGAGAGCAGACGCGAGTGATGCACAGTGTGTGTGCG
This sequence comes from Zonotrichia albicollis, assembly GCF_047830755.1. Classification (NCBI taxonomy): domain Eukaryota; kingdom Metazoa; phylum Chordata; class Aves; order Passeriformes; family Passerellidae; genus Zonotrichia; species Zonotrichia albicollis. The sequence continues at coordinate 11,621,374 of NC_133827.1, forward strand.
TGGCTCCGGGAAACTGCTACTCAGCCTGTGGGCACTGGGATCCAACCTGCTGCCTTGGCAGCATCTGCCTGCTGCCAGTGGTGGTGCCGGGATTGATTGGTGGCCCTGAGTTTGCAAAAGGAGTGATTTCCCCTCCTCCCTCCTGTCCGAGGCCGCCATGGCCCCTGAGGGGATGGAGCTGGACCGGGGCGCCCCCTGCTGGCCGGCAGTGTTCCTTGCAGTGCTCCCTGGAGCGCCCCTTGCTGGCCATGGTTGGGACTGCCACAAAAACCAACAGCGCTGAGTGGGAGGGAAATTTTGTGTTGTTTGTTCTGTTCTGCTTTATAAATTTCCCAGGAAAGAGCTGGTATTCCTTTTCTTACATTTTGCCTTTTGGCCCTATCATTTTTCAAATTAAGAAACCTTTTAGGCATGTGTCCTTTTTACATTCCAGGACAGTTCCCACTTTCCTTGGCAGATATTTCTCATTTAAATGAATTGCCAACTTCTGGGTTCCAGCGTGGATGGGACAGACACTCCCAGAGGAGAAAGGGTCAGGCACTTGGCCAGCTCATGCTCTGTCTTTTAAGCCAGCTGGGACACCAAGGGCCCTCTCCCCAGGTGGTACTTCTGCTCACACGACCACTCAGGAGCTGGCTTTGGCAGAGCATCACACTGTCCCCAGTGTGCCATGGCTGACAGACTGATGGACAGACGGGGCCCTGTCTCAGCAAAAGCAAGGCCTGACCCACTCCTGTCCCTCACAGGTGTTCCACAATTTCTCCAGACATCAAATTTTCCTGTCTCTGACACCCCACCCTGTGCCATGGCCTGATCTCGACATGCCTGGAAAAGAGAGAAGCTCCTGTACCACCAGAGGGCCTTTGTGACATCCTTGTGTTGGGAACTCAGCAGAGGAGGAGTTTGGGACAGGGGAGAAGAGAATCCAGAGTCTCCTGAAGGCCTCTTTGGCCATCAGAGACCAGAAGGTCCAGGACCCTCCGAGGTTCATCTGATGGAGGAAATGTGTGGAGGAAATGTCTGCAGTTTCTTCTTTGTTCTGTCTTTTGCAGGAAATCGTTCCTTTTGTGACCCTTTGGACTCTGGACCTTGTTGCTGTTACTGTTGGTTTTATTCTCTCTCGTTGCTGTTTCTTCTCTCAGCCCTTTGGGATCTTTGTGCCTCTATGGGGACGGAGAGTTCTTAGCAGCAGCACATACAAGAGTGGGTGCCCATCGGTGGGGACCCCCAGTGTCCCCTAGTTCGCCCCAGTGTCACAGCACATTCCCATAGATGTCACCAGGTTCCTGCAGTTGATCCTTGGGCCCTGCAGCTCTGCATAGGTCACCTGGGGATGCTGGAGGGTGGTGACACGGGGGGACGCTGCCAGAGAGACAGGCTGTGGGATCTGGGTGGGGTGTCACTCGTGGGTGACGTGTCCCTCTGCATTTTTTCCCCTCTGTACTCACCCCCTGCCCTCTTGGCTGTGACTGCCATGTCTGCCCTCAGCCTCCTCCAGCCGAACAGACCAAGTGCCCTCAGCTGCTCCTCACACGGCTTCCCCTCAAGGCCCTTCACCATCCTCGTGCCCTCATTTGGACACTCTCTAATGGCTTTATGTCTTTCTTACATTGTGACATTGGTGTACAGCACCTCCATCTCTTCTTGGGGGGCTGAGTGATCCGGGGGGGCCCTGAGGGAATAAAGGGGATGTGGGGGAGGGAATGAGAGGTCTTGAGGGTTGGGGTAAAAGGGGAGAATGTGGCTTGATCTCCCTACTCACCTTTCCAGGTTCTTCCTGACAGCTGCAAAGGAAAGAGGGGAGGGTTGACTGTGGGGTCCCAGGGCCCTGATCCCTCTCAGGATTCCTGAACCCCGATGAGACCCTCAATTTCTCACAGGACCCCTAAGCATCCCTGAATCACCTCAGAATTTGTTAGCTTCCCCAGTGGCCCCAAACAAGAACCCAAAGCCCAGCAGGGACAGAGACCCTCCAAACACTCACAGGGCCACTGAAAGAACCCCCAATATCCCTTCAGGACCCTCCAGCTACTCACCAAATTCTGCAGGGCTTCCAGCCAAATCACAATTGAAGGTCTTTGGGTCATTCCCTATGGTTCCCCATTTCTCTGAACCTCTACAGCTCCCTGGGATCCCCCATCCCTCATTGTCACCCACCCACACGGTGCCACTGGTGCCAGGCCACAATGACACCCATGAGCAGGAGCAGGAACAAAAGGGCTCCACCGACCCCTGCGGCCACTGCAAGAAACAGAGGGGGACACATCAGGATCACTCATCCCCTAGGAGTCCTGCACTCCCTGGTGACCCCACCTGTGACCCAGGGTGAGCAAAGTGTCACCTCCAGGGCCAGCTCAAGGCTGAGTGCCCAGAACATGAGGTGCCCATCCTGTCCCAGCTGGTTGGTGGCCACGCACTGGTAGATGCCCGAATTTCTCACACTGATGTCCCTGAGACCCAGGAGGGGACCCCGGGCCACCTCCTGCCCATTGTGCAGCCAGGTGAAGGTGACAGGGGGTGAGCCCACCTACCCTGAGTAGCACAGGGTCATGTTGTCACCTGCACGCACCTGGTGTGACAGGGGACTGAGGGTGATGGTGGCATTGGCCACAGGCACTGTGGGGACACAGACAGGGCTTGCACATGGTGAGGTGCGATGGGGATGCTGTGGGTGAGCTCACCCGCATCCTGAGGGTCCCGCTCACCCAGGACGGTGACATTCAGGGGATCACTCACAGTCACGCTGTCGCCATCACTGACCCAGCACTGGTACTGGCTGCTGTCATTGTCCCCAGCCTGGTGCAACTCCAGGTGGGGGCCGGTGCCTGACAGTGCCCCCAAAACATCCCAGTACCAGGAGAAGGGCAGGGGACCTGTCCCCACAGCCATTGTGCAGCTCAGCACCTGTCGGTCCCTGAGTGCCACTTGTCCCCCGGGGGGCTGCACTCACAGGGACACCCCTGTGGCTGGGACCCCTCCTGGAGAGGGGGACATCAGGTGACAATCAGGGACACAGGGGGTACAGGGAGGGGCAGGAGGACCCCCGTGAGGGAGAGATTGGGGTGGTGGGTCTTAGAAAAGAACCCCGAGGGGTGATGGGGACGTTAAGGGAGGGAACACCTGGAGAGGGAGGTGGGAAACACCAGGAAGGGTATGGGGACCCAAGGAAGGGGGATGGTGTGACCTGGGGAGTTTGCGAATATCTCAGAGAGGAGTGAAGGGACCCAGACAGGGGTGAGAGGACCCAATATGAGATGGAGGGAAACATGAGCCAAGAATGAGGGGACCTTGAGAGGGACCTGGGGCAGTGATGGCAAGACACAGAAAATGCGCCAGGGGAGGATGGGGGTACCCATGTAGGGGCTGGGCGACCCGGTGAGGGACCCGAGAAGGGATGGTGGGAGCCAGGGAGGGATCTGGGAAAGGTTGGATACCCCAGAGCAGGCGTCAGGGAGGGCTGGGTGATGCCAAGAAGTGCAGGGGGACCCGAGGCATCTGTGGGGGCTCCCCGTGCCCATCCCAGCACTCACTGTGCACCGTGACGTGGAGCCGGGCACTGCTCTTCCACATGGCCCCACCCTCGGAGCACACCGGGCAGCTGTAATTCCCTGAGTGGGAGACCCCCACGGCGGGCACCAGCAGCTGCAGGGACCCCTGTGGACTCCCCACCACCTGCCTGTCCTGGTAGAACACGTGCAGGAGGGGGGCTCGGGGCGCAGGGGGCTGGGGGTGCTGAGGCAGCTGAGAGTCAGGGGGGACCCCTCGGTGGGCTCAGAGGGACCCTCCAGCACTGGCACCAAGAAGAGCTCTGGGAAGGAGAGGGGAGGTGAGGACTGTGGCTCTGAGTGCACAGGGAAGTGGCTTTTGGGGGTGTCAGGACATTGGAGTTCCAGCTGTGGGGGTGCTCACCATGAACTGTCACTGTCACTGCTGCTGACTGTGACTGCCAGGACCCCACCAAGCCCTCACATTGGTAGCGGTCGCTGTGGTGCAGCTGCAGGGGGGAGAGGAACAACTCAGTCCTCCTAAGGGACCCCTTGAGATCCTTGTCCCCCCGGTAAAATCGCACCCTGGTGAGATGGATATCCTGCCAGCACCGGCAGCGCAGTGTTAAGGTGTCCCCCTCCAGCAGTGCCTGTGCTGGCACCTGCAGCACCAGTGGGTCTGTGGGACAGGAAGATCACATCTCACTGATGAGACTGTTCTGAGGTGGGTGCCCATAGCACTGGGGACATCCAGACGCACTGGGGTGCTCTGGGGTGCACTGGGTTGTCCCTGTGTGGAGGGCACAGGCCCTTGCCACATGAGGGGTGTGAGGCCACCCACGGAGTGGAGCCCACCCTGACCTCTCAGGGGCCACCCTCATATTTTAAGATCCCCCCTCACCATCTACTACTGACACTGGGGGCCTGCGCCCGGTTCCATGTCTGTCACATGTTTGTAGGTGCCACTCTCGGTGACAGTGAAGTTGACAGGTCCCTCCTGCCACCAGCGCCACTCATCCTTGTACCAGGTGGTGGCACCGGTGGCCCCTGAGCCCTGGAAGGTCAGTGTCACCCGGTCCCACAGCACTGCCAGGAGCTGGGTGGTCTGGGCACCTGTGAGTGACAGGGGACACGAGCCTGCCAGGGCCAGTTTGGGCCTGGGTATAGTGGGGTGGGGCCATGGCATCCCCTGAGGACTCACCAGAGAGACGAAGGGCCTGGGCTGGAAGAGACAAGGGACAGGGCTCAGTGGGGGTGTGGCACTGCAGGGATGGTGGCACCAGGGTAAACAGTGTGTGGTGGCTGTCCCCAAACTGTCCCTGTAGGGACAGCAGTTCTTGTGGGAAAGTGAGTGTGGATGGTCCCCAAAAGATTTGGAGAGGCAGGGGGACTTGTCTGTGTCACAGCCACCTGTGCACCACATATGTGTGGCACAGACACCTTGGGAACAGGGACACTGAGGCCACCTCGGGCTGAGCCAGAACATGGGGAAACTGTGGACATCGCAGGCAGGAGGACACCACGGACACAGCCCATACTGGCCCAGGTAACCCCCACCAGCTCACGATCCCATCCCCATGATCCCATCCTCATGGCCACATCCTCACTGTTCTTGCCCCCTTCTGTCCCTGCATCCCAGTTCCCTTGTTCCTATGCCCAGAGCTACGGGAGCCCAAAGGTTCCAGTACCCATATTCCTGTCCCCATATCCCCATCCCCAAATTCCTGTCCCCCCTGCTCCTTTCCCCAAAGCCACCCTACATCCCCAGTCCCACCAAGGTCCACTGTGGGTAACATGCACTGACTCTGCTGGCCTTGGGGACCTCAGAGGACCCCACAGCCCTCCTGTGCCCCCTCCCCTCCCCATCCCTGGGGTGTCAGGCCCATGCCCAGGGCCCTCACCCCACAGGAGCAGCGCCATCTTCTCAGCCATCCCGGTGTCCCCAGCCATGTGCACTGGCTGTCACTCACTGTTGTGGCCACCGCTCCCCTGGCTAGCGGCTCTTCAGATGAAGGAGAAGGAAGCGAGGTCACATCCATCTCCACGTGAAGGTGGCCCTTTGTGGGAGCAGGGTGGCTGCAAGCTGGGGACAGGGTGGGGAAGCGAGGTCAGGTCTTGTCCTCATGCGTAGGTGGCCCTTGGTGGGGGCAGGGTGGGGACACGGGTGGGTGGGACACAGTGGAACCTGAGGTTCCCAGGAGATGGTGGCTTGGTGGGTTTGGGGAGGCAGGAAGGGGGTCACTGAGGAATGGGGATGGTGAGTAGGGGAAATGTCCGGTGATGGGGGTGCCATGGGAATGGGCATCCCCATAGCTGGGCAGACTGAGGGATTTGAGTTCATGTGATGGAGGAATGGTGGATCCTAGGAGGATTTCAAAAGATGGAATGAACGGAAGGGGGTTCCTTAGGAATGAGGTCCTGATCCATGGAGATCCTCAGGAATGTCAGTACCGGGATGGGGGTTGCAGAGAGGGTGGGAACTAAGGAATGGTGGGGTTCCCAGGGGAATGGGGTTCCAGGCATGGGCAGTGGCAGGGTGAGCCAGTGGGTCTGAGCTGCTTTGGGTTTGTGTCCCCCAGCCTCCAATGACTTTTCCCTCTCTTTATTCCATTTCCATCATTTTACCCCTCAATTTCACAAGCCCAAAGTTCGTGCCTTGATGGTCCTGGGGGGCACAAGAGCAAGGAACAGCTTGGGGGAACCTCAGAGTGGGGGAAGCAGGGCTGAGGGGTCTGCAGGGAGGGCTGAGGAGGCTGTGGGGGATGTGGGTGTCCAGCTTTCACCTCCCAACATTTTCAGTTTCTCTCTCTTGCAGAAGATGGAAGAGGCAGTTTGACACATTTCTCACATGGGGGGGTGGGTTCTCTCTTGGTGGGGCAGATCCAGAGGGCTCCTGTCCTGGAGGGATCCTATCCCAGAGGGGAGACACATGCTGGACAAGGGGCTCCTGTCCTGGTGCATGGCAGCTCCAGGGGGCTCCAGACTTCTCCATTCTTGCTCGTCCCTGCAGGATCTGAGCCGGCAAGAGCAGCTGGGGAATGGAGAGCCAGCCAGGAAGGAGCTCCCAAACTCCTGCTCCTTGAAGCCAGTGGCCATCCAAGGGTGGGTCCCAGCCATGGCCCAGCACCACTGCACAGGGATGGCCATTGCCCAGCCCTGCTCTGGCCAGCCCCAGGTGGCAGCCAGCACCTGAGGGTCCCCCCTGCCCCCTTGGCTTTGATTCTGGCAGCCTTAGAGCTGATGGAGAAGTGAAAATTCTGTGGAGGAAAAAGGCCTGCCTGTTGTTTGCTCAGCCCTGCAAGAAGTACAAACCACAAAGGGAGCCCAAGCAGTGGCTCTGTGAGGGCCTTTGGTGGTTTTCAGAGCAGGGCTGGCTGGAAACTGCTGCTGCAGGGGCAGCTATGAGGCGACCAGTCCAGAAATGCAGCAATTGATCATCTTGTCCCTTTGCCCAAGGGACTGTGAGAACCCCAGCACTACTGCAAATCCCACACCAATCTACTCAACAACCTGACCTGGACCCTCCTCCTCCTCCCTGCCTTGCCGTGGATGGACAGTGGCCGGATGCCCCGCACCCACCACAGCCACTCTCTCACTGCCCTCCACACCTGGATGGGGAGAGAAAATTGAGCAAAGGGTTCCTGGGTTGAGACAAGGACCAGGAGAGATCACTCATCAAATCCTGTCACAGGTAAAAGTGCTTCAGAATTAGAGATATGAATTGAATTTATTGCTGACGAAAATCAGAGCAGGATAAGAAGTCAAATAAACCCTTCCATACACCTTCCCCCTGATATGAATAACTATGTAGTCATTGGCTTTCACTATTATATTGATTTTCCAAATGATTTTGATATAATACAGTTTGTATCAGTTTTTAACTGCTTTTGATACACTACAATTTGTCAGCCTTTTTACCCTGTCTGCGTAGATTATATATTTTAGTGTCATAAATATATTATAGTTTAGGCTCTTCCAAAAGATCAAGATCGAGACAATGTGCTGTGTATTACAACATTAACTGTTTCAGAAGTAGCTAATGCCTTTATTTGTGTAACTAAGTGACAATGGTGAGAATACCTCAGATAATTTTGTGAAATAGCTAATGTTGATATAACGTACTGGTGGACTACATGATCTTTTTGAGAAGAACACATTGAAAAGTAGCAAGTGAAAAAGCATCAAAAAAAAAATGCAAAGAGGAATTTACCACTGACACTTCTGACTGTCACACCACAGAACAGGGGGGGCTTCTGAGGACATAAAATATATAAATTTAATCTGCAGTATGGTGTTTACTTTATGAAAATGAATCAAGGGTCAAACCAAGCAAAAGAATTCCCAGATCACCTGAAATAGAAAGAACGTTTGAATATGTTATACAAACCCTCCTGAGTATTTATTTCACCAATACAATGAAAATGTATGTATGAAGAATTGTTCTAGTTATCTGTGTGCCTCTGGCAGCTGCACAACACCCAGCATGCTGTTTACTGTCCCTTTTATCCCTTATTGAATACATACAAATTTTATAGAGTGAGCCTTGTTTCTCACACAGTTTGACCAAAAAACTGCATTTTGGGTACAATAAGAGGGAAAAACGTCGTGTGCTCCCCCAGCACTGGGAGGGGGAATGAGGAGCCCCGTGGGGTGCTGTGAAGAAGAAGAAGAAGAGATCCCTGAGGGGAATCGATGCCTACCAGTTCCGCCAGAGTCACAGCACAGCATGTCATCGTAGTCACGGGGTTCCCACTGTCCCTCGTTGGGTCCTGACAGCTCCTTGTTGGTCACTTGTGGATCCTGAGGTGGGGCAGGGCTGGGGGACACCCATGGGGGCCCTGAGAGTGATGCCGGTTGTGGGGACCTGGGTGGGGGGTGACACTCATGGGTGATGTGTCCCTGTACCCCCCCGTACTCATCCCCTGCCCACTCAGTCCCCATGATGTGGGTGTTGAGCACAGCCCCCTCCCCCTGGGGGTTCCTGTGGGGATAAGGGGGTTTGGGAGGTGTCTGGAGAGGGGTAAAGGGGAGTCCCAGCCTGAGCTCCCCACTCACCTGTTCTGGAGCTTCCTGGCAGCTGCAAAGGAAAGGGGAGGGGGTGACCGTGGGGACCTCAGCCGCTCCAATCACCCACGGGACCCCCAAATCCCCACTGCAGTCCCGATTTCCAATGAATCCCTGATTCCCTTCAGACACTCTGAGCACCCCTGAACCCCCCCCCCCCCAGAACCTCTGCACCACCTCAGGATCCCCAACCCCCTGGTGACCCCAACCTTCTGGGTCTCCAGAACCCCAAGCCTGACAGGAAGGGGCACCCCCAAACTCCCCCACGACCCCGGAAAGATCCCCCAACATCCCTGCACATCCCTCCAGGACCTCCACACACTCTCCAGGACCTCCCAGTGCCACCGCAATGTTCCTCAAAGCCCAGCCAGAAAAGGCCTGGAGCCCAACAAAGACTCTCCAAATTCCCCCCAAATCCCCCAGGACCCCCAGCCAAGGTCACTGTGGGCTCAGTTTCCCCCAGCTCAGGGGCCCTGAGTGCTCCTGATCTCTGCCCCTACTCTGGGGGCTCCTCCTCACTCCAGGACCCCCATCTCCCCCATTGTCACCCACCCCTGTGGTGCCACCAGTGACAGCCCCGACGACAGCCAGGAGCAAGAGCAGGAATAGGAGGGTCCTGCTGACATTCACAGCCACTGCTGGGGACAGAGGGGGACACACTGGGGTCACCCTAAACCTTGTGGATCCTGAGCACCCCGGTGACCCTGTGTGACCCCACCTGTGACTCCTGATTCCTCCCAGGGTGAGCCAGGTGTCACCTCCAGGGCCAGCTCAGGGCTGACTGCCTGGAACACGCGGTGCCCATCCTGTCCCAGCTGGTTGGTGGCCATGCACTCATAGGTGCCTGAATGTCCAACATCGACGTCCCCGAGCACCAGGAGGGGACCCCGGGCCACGTCCTGCCCATTGTGCAGCCAGGTGAAGGTGACAGGCTGAGCCCACCTGCACTGAGCAATGCAGGGTCACGTTGTCACCTGCACGTACCTGGTGTGACAGGGGACCAGGGGTGATGGTGGCATTGGCCACAGGCACTGCAGGGACACAGACAGGGCTGAGGGCACAGGGAGGGGCTGGCAGTTGGTGTGAGGGGATAGGGATGGGTGTGGTGGGGGATATTGGGTGATATGGTCACAACACAGAGGGGTGAGGGGACTGAGGGCGGAGGCGAAGGAACACAATAAAGGTGTCAGGGGGACATAGACATACCCAGGAAGGGGACCCGGGGGGGGTCTCTGTGGGCTCCCCGTGCCCATCCCAGCACTCACTGTGCACCGTGACGTGGAGCCAGGTGCTGCTCTTCCACACAGTCCCCCCTCGGAGCGCACCTGGCAGCTGTAATTCCCCGAGTGGGAGACCCCCACGGTGGGCACCAGCAGCTGCAGGGACCCCTGCAGGCCCCCCACCACCTGCCTGTCCCGGTAGAACACGTGCAGGAGAGGGGCTCGGGGCTGCCGGGGGCTGGGGGTGCTGAGGCAACTGAGAGTCAGGAGGGTCCCCTCAGTGGGCTCGGGAGGATCCTCCAGCACTGGCACCAAGAAGAGATCAGGGAAGGGGAGGGGAGCTAAGGACTGTGACTCTGAGTCTGCTGGGAGGTGGGGTTGGTGGTGTCAGGAGATTGGAGTTCCAGCCGTGGGGTGCTCACCGTGCACTGTCACTGTCACCGGTGCTTGGAGCACCCACGAGGACATGTTGGAGCTCACCCAGCCCCCACAGCGGTAGCGCCCACTGTGGTTCAGCTGCAGAGGGGAAAGGGACAGCACAGTCCCATTGAGGGCCCCCTACACCTCCTTGTCCTCATAGCAGAATCGCACCTCAGTGACCGACATGTTCTCCCACTCCCTGTGCCCCCTCCCCAGTGGTCTCTGCCTCACTGGGGTCAATCCCCAGGGTGTCAGGCCCGTGCCCAGGGCACTCACCCCACAGGAGCAGCGCCTCCTTCCCGGCCATCCTGGTGTCTCCAGCCATGTGCACTGGCTGTCGCTCACTGCCAGGGTGGCTGTCCCCTGGGTGGTGGCTCTATGGCCAAAGGGGAAGGAAGCGAGGTCAGGTCTCTTCCTCATGTGGAGGTGGCACCTGGTGAGGGCAGGGTGACCACAAGCCGGGGACAGGGTGTGGGAGGGTGGGGACAGGATGAGGACAAGACAGAGTGGCAGAAGGTGGGACATGGGCTTAGCAGGAGTCAGGGGCACAGGGTGTTTGGAGAGCCAGGGATAGGTTCCAGGGGAATGGGGAGCCCTGGGATTGGGTCCCTGGGAATGGGGGTTCTGAGGAGGGGGAGTCACCAGGGATGGAGGTCCCATGGGAAGGGGGTGCCCAGGGCTGGGGGAACTAAGGGATGGGAGTCCCAGAACAATGAGGGCTCCAGGGATTTGAGGTCAGGGGATGGTTGTCCTAGGTATGAGGGTACCAGGGGAATGAGGGATCCAGTGGGCATGAGGGTTTCTGGGAGAATCAAGGTACTGGGGAAAGAGGAATTTCTGCGGATGGAATGAATGGGAGAGGGTTCCTTGGGAATGGGGTGCTGGGCCATGGAGATCCTGGGGAATGTGAGTACTGGGATGTAGTCCCTGGGACAGGGGCACTGAAGCAATGGGGGTCGCATGGTTGGGTTCCCAGGCGAATGAGGGTGCCAGAGATGGGCAGTGGCTCGGTGGGTCCATGGGTTGGAGCCCCTTCCCTGAGTGCCTCAGATTTTGGGGTGACCCAAAGCCCAGCACAGCCCCCGAAGTGTGCTGATGGCCTGGGGGTCACGCCAGGGAGATTCCAAGGGGCTCTGAGTCTGTGTGCCCCCAGCTCCCAGGGACTTTTTCCACTTTTCATTTCCATTTCCTCCCTTTGATCCCTCAATTTCACAACGCCCCAGTTTGTTCCTTGATTGTTCTGGGAAACAACTGAGTAGGGAATGGGTTGGGGAAACCCCAGACTGAGGCAAGTAAGGGTGAGGGGTCTGCAGGGAGGGCTGGGGAGGCTGTGGGGGATGGGGGTGTCTGACTGTGTGCCCCAACACTTTCACTTTGCCTCTCCTGCAGAAGAAGGAAGAGGCCGTTTGTGCTGAGTGTCAGATGGGGGGGGGTGGCGGGGGGGATGTTCTGCGATGGGGGGATCCTGTCCCATGGGGGACACATGCTGGACAAGGGGCTCCTATCCTGGTGCATGGCAGCTCCGGGCGCTCCAGACTTCTCCATTCTTGCTTGTCCCCTGCAGGATCTGAGCCTGCAAGAGCAGCTGGGGAATGGAGCCCTGGGCAGGAAGGAGCTCCCAAACTCCTGCTCCTTGAAGCCAGTGGCCATCCAAGGGTGGGGCCCAGCCATGGGCCAGCCCCACTGCACAGGGATGGCCATTGCCCAGCCCTGCTCTGCCCAGCCCCAGGGGGCAGCCAGCACCTGAGGGTCCCCCCTGCCCCCTTGGCTTTGATTCTAGCAGCTTTAGAGCTGCTGCAGAGGTGAGAATTCTGTGGTGGAAAAAGTCCTGCCTGTGGTTTGCTCAGCTCTGCAAGAAGCAGAAAACCCAAAGGGAGCTCAAGCAGTGGCTCTGTGAGGGCCTTTGATGGCTTTCAGAGCAGGGCTGGCTGGAAACCACGCCTGCAAGGGCAACTGTGAGGGAACCATTCTGGAAATGCAGCAATTGATAATTTAATCCCTGTCTCCAAGGGACTAAGAGAGCCCCATAACTACTGCAAATGCCACAACAATCTGCTCAACAACCTGACTGGGTCCTCCTTCTTGAACAAAACCAGCAGCCCTTTGAAACGTCATGGAAAGAAGGTTCGGGTTCTGGCTCGGCTGCCAGACAAGAGGGAAATGTGGGAAATATTGAGCAGTGGCTCTGCCCTATGGCCATGATGGCGCTGTGGAGAGTGATCCTGTCTGGATTTTAGGTGGCCCCAAAGCTGCTCCATCCCTGCTCTCCTCACCTGCACAGGGCACAGGGAATAGACAGGGCTCTGCCCCACACCTGCTGCACCCCTTTCCAGGGTACCCCTCCACTTCCTGGAGCAGTGGGAGCCTTACCCTGGCAACGCTCGGTCCCGACACATCGCGACAGTGGCTTCAGACACGCTGCCACAGTTGGTTCGGACACCCCGTGACCGTCCCGGCACTCGCAGCGCGATGGCAGCTGGGCCCTTCCCGGTGCTCCAGGACCACCATTGCGGTCCCTCCTTTCCACAGACCCCACCGCAGGGTCTCTGCTCCCCCCTGTCCCGGGGTCTCCCCTCCGCCGTTTCGCTCCCTCCACGCTCGGGGCTCCCCAGTGGGGTCCCGGTCCCTCCATCCCGGCCTCTCCCACCCGCTGCCCCCCGGTCCCTCTGGCCGCGCCCCCCGACAGCCCCGGGGCCGGCACCGGCAGAGGCTGCCAAGCTCCTGCAGGATGAGACGTTCCTGGGGCAGCACCGGCTGAGCGGGGCCCAGCTCCCTCAGGCCGTCCTTGCCCACAGCCCTCGGCTCCAGCAGCCCCAGGCTGCTCCTTCGAGATGTGCCAACCATTCCCGGAGCGCTGCTCTTTGTCGGGATCGAGCCAGCGAGCACCCGAATCATCCCTAAGGCCTGGGCCGGGACCTCCTGTGAGGTTGTGCCTGAGCCCTGAGAGGTTTGGGAGCCTGATGGGCATCACTGCTCTGTCCCAAAATCTGGGTGGAGCAGGAATGGCAAGTGGTGCCCCACCATGGCCCAGCCCCTCTGGGCCTCCCCTGAGCACCCTGAGGAGTTCCTGGCGCTCAGGCTCCATCTGCATGGCCAGGCGCTGCTCCCGTGGGCCACCTGCTCCAGCCGCTCTTGCCTCAGCCCCAGGATCCCAAAATCCCGAGGAGAGGCAGCGGTGCTCTGTGATTTGCACGCCGTTGCTGTAGGAATGCAGCGGAACTTCAGGAACTCCAGCACTAATTACAACACCTCCTTAAGGGTCTGCAGCTCCCAGAGCAGCACATGGACATTGGCCCAAACAGCTCCAATTTAGCCCCATCTTGCCCCCCCAAGACACTGCTCTCAGCCCTGGCTGTATCTATAGTCCAGTTGCAGCTGCAGAGCCCTCAGGGCTGTGCCTCTGCTCTCTTCTTCCTCCTCCCCTGGGACTGCTGTGTCAGAACCAGCAGTGGCCCAGGAACAGCAGGAACTCCAAATGTGCTCTGCAGCCACCTGAGGAGCCCTGGCAGAGTCAGCACCGAGCACCAGCTTTCCTCAGCATCCCAGGGAACTTCAACATTCCCAGAGCTGCTGTGCCGAGGCTGAAGGAGGAAAAGGGAATGAAAGGCTGTAAAGCGACCAGAAGTGATGTTGTGGACCTGAGACCTGCCTGGGCACTGACTTCCTTCCATCCGGGATCATAGAGAGCTGTTGCGTGTATTGCACAGGGCATTTGCCTGGCTGTAGTTATAACTGCCACAAAAACCAACAGCACTGAGGAGGAGGGAAAGTTCTGGATTTGTCTTGTTTGTTCTATTCTGGTTTATAAATTTCCTAGTAAAGAGCTTGTGGTGGTTTGACCAGGAAGAAGTGGGAATTCTGGGAAGCTGTGGTCAAACCAATGAAGGTTTTGGGTTTGAGACTGACACCTGGTGTAGCCAGTGGGGTTTGGACACACCTCCGAGAATACACAGGGGTTAAAAAGCAGGGCACTGCCCTTGGATCTCTCTCTTGGGACGTCGCAGCGCAGAGGTCAGATCTCTTCCCCCGTCCAGCCTCTGCTGCTGGGCGGGGGGAGGGGCAGCCATGCGGTAGGCCCGGGGCCTGGACAGAGATGGGGGTGAGAAAGCTCTCAAGGATGGAAGGGTGGGGGAGCCCCAAGAGACATCGGGCAGCCATTCCCCCCCCAGGAGGGAGAGAGAGGAGAGCCGGCGTCTGAATGTGATAGCAGCCGCCCAGGAGGAGAAAGGGGAGGGAAGAGTGCAGCCTGGCCGGCGGAGCAGCAGCACCTGTGGGAGTACCAGCATTCTGAGATAGACAGAGACTGAAAACTTTTAACCCTTTCTTTCATGATTGGGGCCTTGCAAAAATGCTAATCCTCCTCGAAGCTGAATAAGAAGGGAGATAAGAGATGAGATGAGACAAGGACCTGGCCCGAAGAACGTGGAGATGATTGAATGGGGAGAGATGATTTGGAGTGGCCTTTTGGCTGGACTTTTCTTGTGGCCATGGACTCAGTTGTTCCTGTGACACAGATTGCATTTAGGGGGAGGCAGTGCCTCAAAACCAGGAGGGTTCATTCGTGAGGACCCCCTGGCCCCAGGGGGTTGGAAAAATATGGGGGGGACAGATGTCCCAAAGCAGAGACTGTGCCTTTTTGGAGTGAGACAAGGCATCCTTGAAAGACAACCCTAAAAGCAGCTCTGGCCATGCGTCAGTGGTGAGAGCACTGGGCATGGAAGGAAGATGTCACAAGCGGCAAAAGGACTTTTTTTTTTCCCGGGCGGTGCCGAAGTGACAAGGAAGCACACGAGGTTTCAGTGTGTTTCCAGGAGAAGCCTATGGAACAAGAAGGACTCCTTTCCTCTTCATGAACTGCAGTTTGAGTATACTAAAGTGTGGGGCCAAGGCTGGGCAGTTGATGATTTGGGAGAATGTATCGGATTGGGAAAGTCAGGTAGTGGGGAAGAGGAAAATGGTTTTTGTAAGGTTTTCAATTTTTTTTTCTTTTCCTTATAGTCTTTCCCTATTTTCCTGTAGTTTAAGTAATAAAGTGTTCTTTATGTTTAAGTTGGAGCCTGTTTTGCTTATTCCTGGTCACATCTCACAGCAGACACCAGGGTGAAGGCATTTTCATGGGGGGCACTGGCTCTTTTCTTACAGTTCTGCCTGGAAGCCCCATCATCTTTGAAATCAAAAAATGGTTTTTGACCTTGGGCCAACTTTCCATTCCAGGAACGTTCCCACTTTCCTTGGCAGATATTTCTCATTTAAATGGGTGGCACACTCCGGGGTTTCAGTGTGGATGGGACAGACATGCCAAGAAGAGTCAGTGTCAGAGACTTGGCGACCTCATGCTCTGCCTTTTAAGCCAGTTGGGCCACCAAGGGCCCTCTCCTCAGATGGCACTTCTGGTCACCCAGCCACTCAGGACCTGGTGCATCACACTGTCCCTGCGTGCCATGGCTGAAAGACTGATGGACAGACGGGGCCATGTCCCTCCAAAACCAAGGCCTGACCTACCCCTGCCACACACAGCTGTTACAAAATATCTCCAGACATCAAACTTTTCCTGTCTCTGACACCCCACACTGTGCCATGGCCTTACCCCGACTGCCCTATGAAAGGGGGAGGCTCTGGAATCCCCACATTTTGAGATCCTTTGTGAGGATCTCACAGACTTTGTGAGATCCTGGGGTGGGAAACACGGCAGAGGAGGGGTTTGGGACAGGGCACAAGAGAATCCAGAGCCTCCTGAAGGCTGCTTTGGCCATTAGAGCAAGGAAGGTCCAGGGCCCTGCCAGGTTCCTTTGGTGGAGGAAACGTGCAGGGGGAAAAATCGGGTTTGTTCCTTGTTATGTCTTTCCCAGGTAATTTGCCCATGTGTGACGATTTGGACTCAGAACCTTATTGCTGTTGCTGTTGGTTTTATTCTTTCTGGTTGCTGTTTCAGGAAATTGTTCTTCTCTCAGCCCTTTGGCATATTTGATCCTCCACAGCAAGGGAGAGGGGCAGTTTTTAGTGGCATCACACACACGAGTGGGTGCCCATGGGTGGGGACCCCCAGTGCCCTTCAATTCCCCCCAGTGTCACAGCACATTCCCGTAGATGTCACCGGGTTCCTGCAGTTGCCCCTGGGGTCCCTGCAGCTCCACGTAGGTCACCTGGGGATCCTGCAGGGTAGTGGCACGGGGGGACACTGCGAGAGACACGGGCTGTGGGATCTGGGTGGGGTGACACTCGTGGGTGACGTGTCCCTCTGAGTGTGTCCCCCCTGTACTCACCCCCTGCCCTCTTGGTGCCCAGGACGTGGGTGTACAGCACCTCCCCCTCCTCTGCGGGGGCCAGGGGATCCGGGGGGGCACTGAGAGAATAAAGGGAATGTGGGGGAGGGAATGGGAGATCTTTGGGTTTGGGGTAAAAGGGAAGAGTGTGGTTTGAGCCCCCCACTCACCTTTCCTGGTTCTTCCTGGCAGCTGCAATGGAAGCAGGGGAGGGGTGACTGTGGGGTCCCAGGGCCCTGACCACTCTCAGGATTCCTGAACTCCCATGGGGCCTTGTAGCATCCCTGAAGTCCCCAAGAAGTCATGAACCTCCCCAGTGTCCCCAACCAACTCAGCCTCAAAAACCCAAAGCCTTCCAAGGACAGAGAGTCCACAAACGCCTCTGAAAGAACCACTAAAATCCCTGCAGGACCCTCCAGCACCTCCCAAAACTCTAAAGGACTCCCAGAAAAGGTCACAGTTCTGGGGCTGTGAGTGCTTCCCTTTCGCTCCCCAACTCTGGAGGTCTCTACATTTCCCTGGGCCTCCCATCCCCCCATTGTCACGCACCCACACGGTGCCACCAGTACCAAGCCACAGTGACACCCATGAGCAGAAGCAGGAGCAGAAGGGCCCCACCGACCCCTGCGGCCACTGCAAGAAATGGAGGGGGAACACATCAGAGTCAGCCATCACTCCAGGGGTCCTGCACCCCAAAGTGACCCCGTGTGATCCCCACCTGTGTCCCTCTGTGTCCCTTTGTTTTGCAGTTTCAGCTCCAGGGCCAACTCTGGGCTGAATGCTCGGAACACGCGGTGCCCGTCCTGTCCCAGCTGGTTGGTGGCCACACACTGGTAGGTTCCCGAATGTCTCACATTGACAGCCCTGAGCTCCAGGAGGGGACCCTGGGCCACCTCCTGGCCATTGTGCAGCCAGGTGAAGGTGACAGGGGCTGAACCCACCTGCACTGAGCAGTGCAGGGTCACAGGGTCACCTGCATGCACCTGGTGTGACAGGGGACCAGGGGTGATGGTGGCATTGGCCACAGGCACTGCAGGGACACAGACAGGGCTGAGGGCAAAGGGAGGGGCTGGCAGATGGTGTGGGGGGATAGGGACGGGGAGAAGGGTGTGATGGGGGATGTTGGGAATGGGGTCACAACATGGAGGGGTGAGGAGACAAGGGGAGGGATGGAAGGGCCCGGGAAAACTGTCTGGGAGATGTGGAGGTGCCCAACCAGGGGACCTGAGAGGGCCATGTGGACTCCCCATGCCCCTCCCCGCACTCACTGCGCACCATGACGCGGAGCTGGGTGCTGCTCTTCCTCACTGACTCCCCTTGGAATGCACCTCACAGTCATAATTTCCCAAATGGGAGACCCCCACGGTGGGCACCAGCAGCTGCAGGGACCCCTGCTCGCCCCCCCCCCCCCGAGTCCCAGTAGAACACGTGCAGGAGGGGAGCTCAGGGCCGCAGAGGGCTGGGGATACTGAGGCAGCTGAGAGTCAGAGTCAGGGGGGACCCGTCAATGGAATCAGGGGGACATTCAAGTACCGGTACCAAGAAGAGCTCTGGGAAGGAGAGGGCAGGTGAGGACTGTAATTCTGAGTCCACTAGGAAGGGGCTTTGGGGATATCAGGTGATTGGAGTTCCAGCCATGGGGTGCTCACCGTGCACTGTCACTGTCACTGCCACTGCTGCTGACTGTGAGATAAAGGACCTCACCAAGCTCCCGCAGCTGTAGCGACCGCTATGGTTCAGTTGCAGGGGGGACAGGGACAGCTCGGTCCCATTGACAGGCCCCGTCAGATCCTTCTCGTCCTGGTAGAATCGCACCCTGGTGACCGTGTTGTTCCACCATCCCCGGCAATGCAGTTTCACCGTGTCCCCTTCCAGAAGTGCCCGTGCTGGCACCTGCAGCACCAGACTGTCTGCGCGACAGAGGAGTCCCCTCTCACTGAGGGGCTCAAGACAGGTCCATGGTGGGTGCCCATGGCACTGGGGACATCTGGGTGCACTGGGGTGCACTGGGATGTCCAGGTGTCCTGTAGACAGGCTCTCCCACACACGGGGTGTGAGGCCACCCACAAAGTGGATCCCACCCAGACCTGTCAGGGGTCACCCTGATCATTTAAGATAACCCCTCACCATCTAGCACTGTCACAGGGGGGCTGTGCCTAGTGCCAAGTCTGTAACACGTATAGGTGCCACTCTCGGTGACAGTGACGTGGCGTGGTCCCTCCTGCCTCCAGCACTGCCCGTCCTTGTACCAGGTGGTGACACCGGCAGTCCCCAAGCCCTGACAGGTCAGCGTCACCTGGTCCCACAGCACTGCTGGCCTCCAGGGGGGCTCCACCAGGAGCTGGGTGGTCTGGGCACCTATGGGTGAGAGGGGACACCAGCCTGCCAGGGCCAGTGTGGGGCTGGGGACAGCGGGGTGGGGCCATGGCATCCCCCGAGGACTCACCAGCGAGGCCGAGGGTCTGGGCTGGAAGGGAGAAGGTACAGTTCTGGGTGGGGGTGGCACCATGGGGACAGGAGCATGCGGGCACAGGGTGTGGAGGCTGTCCCTAAATTGTCCCCATGGGGACAGCAATTCTTGTGGGAAAGTGTGTCTGGGTGGTCCCCAAAAGATTTGGAGAGGCAGGGGGACATATCTGTGTCACAGCCACCTGTGCACCACATCCATGTGGCACAGATGCCTCAGGAACAGGGACACCAAGGCCAGCCTTGGCTGAGGCAGAAAATGAGGACACTGTGGATACCCCGGGCACTATGACACCAGGGAAACAACCCATGCAAGCCCAGGTCATCTCCATCTGCTCATGATCCCATCCCCATGGCCACATCGTCATGCTTCTTGTCCACTTCTGTCCCTGCATCCCAGTTCAATTGTCCGTATCCCCAGAACTCCCTGATCCCAAAGGTGCCAATCCCCACATCCCTGTACCCACATCCTCATCCCTAAATTCCTGCCCCCTCTTCCTGTCCCCAAAGCCACCCTACATCTCCAGTCCCAGCAAGGTCCACTGTGGGTAACATGGACTGGAACTGCTGCCCTTGGGGACCTCTGAGGACCCCCTGTGCCCCCTCCCCTCCCCATCCCCGGGGTGTCAGGCCCAGGCCCGGGGCACTCACCCCACAGAAGCAGCGCCACCTTCCCGGCCATCCCGGTGTCCCCAGCCATGTGCACTGGCTGTCACTCACTGCTGTGGCCACCGCTCCCCTGGCTGGCGGCTCTTCGGATGAAGGGGAAGGAAGCGAGGTCACATCCGTCCCCACATGTAGGTGGCCCTTGGTGGGGACAGGGTGGCCACAAGCTGGGCACAGGAAGGGGATGAGTGTGGGTGGGACACAGTGGGACATGTGGTTCACAGGAGTGGGGGGCTACGTTGGTTTTGGGTGCCAGGGCTGAGTGTCCAGGGGAATGGGGTTCCTAAGGAGGGGGAGTCATGGGTCTGGGGGTGCCCAGGGCTGAGGGGACTCAATCATGGGAGTCCCAGGGGAACATGGGCTCCAGGGATTTGGGGTCATGGGATAGGGATGCTAGGGGAATGGTTGATCACATGGGAATGGGTTTCCTGAGAGAACCAAGGTCCTGGTGGAAGGGGGATTTCAGGGGATAGAATTAACAGGAGAGGGTTCCTTGGGAATGGGGTCCGGGGCCATGGAGATCCTGGAGAATGGCAGTACTGGGATGGGAGTCCCAGGGATGAGGGGACATAAGGAATGGGGATCCCATGCTTGGGTTCCCAGGGGAATGGGGGTGCCAGAGATGGGCAGTTGCTGAATGGCCACAGGGTCTCACCTTCTTCCCTGGGTGCATCAGATTTTGGGATGACCCAGAGCCAGCCAAGCTCCCCTGGGAAGCTCATGGGCTGTGCAGGCTTCACATGGTGGTCCTGGGTAGCTCTGACTCTGTGCCCTCCCCTGCCCTTGACTTTAGTGTCTTTATTGCTTTTTTTCTTTATTTTGCTCACTTTTGTGCCAGGTCCCCTCACCCCTAGTTCTTAGCTCAGCAATCTCATGGAGCACCTGAGCAGGGACCAAGGTGGGGGGACTGAGGGAAGGAGGAATGGGAAGCAGGAGTTGCAGGGAAGGGTGGGGAGGCTGTGGGGGATGGAGGTGTTGGGCTGTGCCTCCACAACGTTTTCACTTTCTTTTTCATTGAAAAGAAGGAAGAGGCCATTTGTGCTGAGAATCAGATGGGAAAGGGGGGCAGTCTCTGTTCCTGGGGTGGCACATCCAGGGGTCCTGTCCTGGGGGGATCCTGTCCCGGGGGGTGACACATCCTGGCATGGGGGATCCTGTCCCAGGGGATGGCGGTTCCAGAAATGTCCCTGCACATTCCTGGCCGGGTGCCTGTCCCAGGGGTGGCACATCCTGGGGACCCCTGTCAAGGCAAGCGTGGGGCCCAGCCATGGCCCAGCCCCACTGCACAGGGATGGCCATTGCACAGCCCTGCTCTGCCCAGCCCCAGGTGGAAGCCAGGACCTGAGGGTCTCCCCTGCCCCCTTGGCTTTGATTCTGGCAGCTTTAGAGCTGCTGCAGAGGTGAGAATTCTGTGGGTGGAAAAAGGCCTGCCTGTGGTTTGCTCAGCCCTGCAAGAAGCACAAACCACAAAGGGAGCTCAAGCAGTGGCTCTGTGAAGGCCTTTGATGGTTTTCAGAGCAGGGCTGGCTGGAAACACCCCTCTGCAGGGGCAGCTGTGAGGAAATCAGTCCGGAAATGTATCAATTGATCATTTTGTCCCCGTCCCAAGGGGTCTGAGAGAACCCCAGCACTACTGCAAATCCCACACCAATCTACTCAACAACCTGACCTGGACCCTCCTCCTCCTCCCTGCCTTGCCGTGGATGGACAGTGGCCGGATGCCCCGCACCCACCACAGCCACTCTCTCACTGCCCTCCACACCTGGATGGGGAGAGAAAATTGAGCAAAGGGTTCCTGGGTTGAGACAAGGACCAGGAGAGATCACTCATCAAATCCTGTCACTGGTAAAACTGCCTCAGAATTAGAGATATGAATTGATTTTATTGCTGACAAAATCAGAGCAAGATAAGGAGAAGTCAAATAAACCCTTCCATACACCTTCCCCCTGTTACAAACAATTTTGTAGTCATTGGCTTTCACTACTATATTGGTTTTTCCAAATTATTTTTATATAATACAGGTTGTAATCACTTTTTAACTGCTTTTGACACACTACAAATTGTCAGCCTTTTTACCCTAATCCCTGTGTAGAATATATATTTTAGTGTGATAACTACATTATAATTTAAGCTCTCCCAAAATATCAAGATAGAGACAATGTGCTGCATATTACAGCATTACCTGTTGCAGAAGTAGCTAATGCCTTTATTTGTGTAACTAAGTGACAACGGTGAGAATAACTGAGATCATTTGTGAAATAGATATTGTTGATTTAATGTACTGGTGGAGTATCTCATCTGTATGAGAAGAACACATTGAAAAGTAGCAAGTGAAAAAACATCAAAAGGAAGAATGCAAAGAGGAATTTACCACTGACCCTTCTTTTCTCAAGAACTGTCAAACCACAGAACAGGGGCCTTTGTGAGGACAAAAAAATAGATAAATTTACTTTGCAGTATAGCATGTAGTTTATGAAAATGAATCAAGAGTTAAACCAAGCAAAAGAATTCCCAGAACATGTAAACTGGAAAGAATGTTTGTGTATGTTTAAGCCTCCTGAGTATGTATTTAACCATTACAGTGAAAAGCTATGTAAGGAGAATTGCTGTAGTTAAAAGTGTGCCTCCGGCAGTTGCCAAGCACCCAGCACACTGTTTACTGTACCTTTTATTCCTTATTAAACATTTACAAAATTTAAAGAGTGAGCCTTGTTTCTCACACAGTTTGACCAAAAAACTGAATTTTGGGTACCATAGAATGGAAAAACGTCGTGTGCTCTCCCATCACTGGGAGGGGGAATGAGGAGCCCTGTGGGGTGCTGTGAAGATGAAGAACAGACCCCTGAGGGGAATCAATGCCCCCCAGTGCCACCCAGTGTCACAGCACATCATCATAGTCACAAGGATCCCACTGTCCCTCATAGGGTTCCAACAGCTCCACTGTTGACCCGTGTTGGTCACTTGTGGATCCTGAGGTGGGGCAGGGCTTGGGGACATCCATGGGGGCCCTGAGAGTGACATCGGTTGTGGGGACCTGCTTGAGGGTGACACTCGTGTGTGACGTGTCCCACTGTCTCCCCCTGTATTCACCCTCTGCCCACTAGGTGCCCCTGATGTGGGTGTTGAGCACAGCCCCCTGCTCCGGGGGGTTCTTGAGGGGATGGGGGTGTCTGGATGGCGTCTGGGGAGGGGGAGAGAAGAGTCCCAGCCCAAGCTCCCCACTCACCTGTCCTGGAGCTTCCTGGCAGCTGCAAGGAAAGGGGAGGGGGTGACCAAGTGGAAACCGGGACCCCTGAACCTTCCTGGAACCTTGGCAGCTCCAACCACACACAGGACACCCAAATCCCCACTGCAGCCCTGAATCCCAGTGGATCCCTGACTCCCCCGGACACTCTGAGCACACCTGAAGCTCCCAGAACTTCTGCATCACTGAAGTGCACCCAGTCCCCCTGATGCCTCGAACTCTCTGGGTCCCCAGAACCCCAAGCAGTGAGGGGTACCCCCAAACTCCTCCAAGACGCCAGAAAGATCCCCAAACATCCTTGCACATCCATGCAGGAGCTCCCCAGATCCTCCAGGAACTCCCAGTGTCACCCCAATGTTCCTCAAAGTCCACCCAGGGAAGGCCTTGGGGCCCAACCAAGACTCTCAAAATTCCCCCCAAATCCCCCAGAACGCCCAGCTGAGGTCACTGCAGGCTCAATGTCCCCCAGCTCAGGGGCCCTGGGTGCTGCTGATATCTGTCCGAACTCTGGGGGCTTCCCCTCTCTCCAGGATCCTCTTATCACCTCCACTGTCACCCACCCCAGAAGTGCCACCAGTGAGAGCCCCTGATGACAGCCAGGAGCAGGAGCAGAAACAGGAGGGTCCTGCCGACATTCACAGCCACTGTTGGGAGCAGAGGGGACACATTGGGGTCACCCTGAACTGTAGGTGTCCTGAAACCCCAGCAACCCTGTGGGACCCCACCTGTGACCCAGGGTGAGCCAGGTGTCACCACCAGGGCCAACTCTGGGCTGAGTGCCCGGAACACGCGGTGCCCATCCTGTCCCAGCTGGTTGGTGGCCACGCACTGGTAGGTGCCCGAATGTCCCACATTGACGTCCCTGAGCTCCAGGAGGGGACCCTGGGCCACCTCGTGCCCGTTGTGCAGCCAGGTGAAGGTGACAGGGGCTGAACCCACCTGCACCAAGTAGCGCAGGGTCACATTGTCACCCGCATGCACCTGGTGTGACAGGAGACCAGGAGTGATGGTGGCATTGGCCACAAGCACTGGGGCGACAGAGACAGGGCAGAGGGCACAGGCTAGGACTGGCAGCCAGTGACGGGTTAGGGACTGGCAGGAAAGGTTGTGATGGGGCATGTTGGGGAAGGGGTCACACCATGGACGGATGAGGGGACACAGGGGGGAGGTGAAGGGACAGAAGAAAGGTGTCTGGGGAACATGGAGATGCCCAGGCAGGGGACTGGAGGAGGATGTGGGAGTTACCTGTGCCCATGCCAGCACTCACTGTGCACCGTGACATGGAGCAGGTCGCTGCTCTTCCACACGGTCCCCCCTCAGAGCGCACTTGGCAGCTGTAATTCTCCGAGTGGGAGACCCCCGCGGTGGGCACCAGCAGCTGCAGGGACCCCTGCAGGCCCCCCACCACCTGTCTATCCCGGTAGAACACGTGCAGGAGGGGGGCTCAGGGCCGCAGGGGGCTGGGGGTGCTGAGGCAACTGAGAGTCAGGAGGGACCCCACGGTGCACTTGGGGGGCCCTCCAGCACCGGTACCGAGAAGAGCTCTGGGAAGGAGAGGAGAGCTAAGGACTGTGACTCTGAGTCTGCTGGGAAGTGGCTTTGGGGGTGTCAGGAGATTGGAGTTCCAGCCGTGGGGTGCTTACCGTGCACTGTCACTGTCACCGGTGCTTGGAGCACCCACGAGGACATGTTGGAGCTCACCCAGCCCCCACAGCGGTAGCGCCCACTGTGGTTCAGCTGCAGAGGGGAAAGGGACAGCACAGTCCCATTGAGGGCCCCCTACACCTCCTTGTCCTCATAGCAGAATCGCACCTCAGTGACCGACATGTTCTGCCACTCCCTGTGCCCCCTCCCCAGTGGTCTCTGCCTCTCTGGGGTCAATCCCCAGGGTGTCAGGCCCGTGCCTGGGGCACTCACCCCAGGATCAGCGCCACCTTCCCAGCCATCCCGGTGTCTCCAGCCATGTGCACTGGCTGTCACTCGCTGCCAGGGTGGCTGTCCCCTGGGTGGTGGCTCTATGGCCAAAGGGGAAGGAAGCGAGGTCAGGTCTCTTCCTCATGTGGAGGTGGCACCTGGTGGTGCCAGGGTGGACACAAGCTGGGGACAGGCTGTGGGCAGGGAGGGGACAGGGTGGGGACAAGACAGAGCGGCAGAAGGTGGGACATGGGCCTGGCAGGAGTCAGAGGTACAGGGTGTTTGGAAAGCCAGGGATGGGTTCCAGGGAAATGGGGAGCCCAAGGCATTGGGTCCCTGGGAATGGGGGTTCTGAGGAGGGGGAGTCACCAGGGATGGAGGTGCCATGGGAATGGGGGTGCCCAGGGCTGGGGGAACTAAGGGATGGAAGTCCCAGAACAATGAGGGCTCCAGGGATTTGGGGTCAGGGGATGGTTGTCCTAGGTATGAGGGTACCAGGGGAATGAGGGATCCAGTGGGCATGAGGGGTCCTGGGAGAATCAAGATTCTGGGGAAAGGGGAATGTCTGTTAATGGAATGAATGGGAGAGGGTTTCTTGGGAATGAGGTCCTGGGCCATGGAGATCCTGGGGAATGTGAGTACTGGGATGTGGTCCCCGAGACAAAGGGACTGAAGGAATGGGGGTCCCATGGTTGCGTTCCCAGGGGAATGAGGGTGCCAGATATGGGCAGTGGCTCAGTGGGTTCATGGTTTGGAGCCCCTGCCCTGAGTGCCTCAAATTTTGGGGTGACCCAGGGCCCAACACAGCCCTTCAAGTGTTCCGATAGCCTGGGGGTGATGCCAGGGAGATTCTGAAGGGCTCTGAGTCTGTGTGGCCCAAGCTCCCAGGGGCTTTTTCCACTCTTCATTTCCATTTCCTCCCTTTGATACCTCAGTTTCACAATGCCCCAGTTTGTTCCTTGATTATTCTGGGAAACAACTGAGCAGGGAATGGGTTGGGGAAACCCCAGAGTGAGGCAAGTAAGGGTTAGGGGTCTGCAGGGAGGGCTGGGGAGGCTGTGGGGGATGGGGGTGTCTGACTGTGTGCCCCCCAACACTTTCACTTTTTCTGTCCTGCAGAAGAAGGAAGAGTCCGTTTGTGCTGTGTCAGATGGGGGGGTGGGGGGGGATGTTCTGCTCTGGGGGGATCCTGTCCCAGGGGTGACACATGCTGGACAAGGGAGTCCTGTCCTGGGGGATCGCAGCTCCAGGGGCTCCAGATTTCTCCATTCTTGCTTGTTGCCTGCAGGATCTGAGCCACCAAGAGCAGCTGGGGAATGGAGCCCCAGGCAGGAAGGGCCTCCCAAACTCCTGCTCCTTGAAGCCAGTGGCCATCCAAGGGTGGGGCCCAGCCATGGCCCAGCCCCACTGCACAGGGATGGCCATTGCCCAGCCCTGCTCTGGCCAGCCCCAGGTGGCAGCCAGCACCTGAGGGTCCCCCTGCCCCCTTGGCTTTGATTCTGGCAGATTAAGAGCTGCTGCAGAGGTGAGAATTCTGTGGGTGGAAAAAGGCCTGGCTGTGGTTTGCTCAGCCCTGCAAGAAGCACAAAACCCAAAGGGAGCTCAAGCAGTGGCTCTGTGAGGGCCTTTGATGGCTTTCAGAGCAGGGCTGGCTGGAAACCACCCCTGCAGAGGCAGTTGAGAGGGAGCCAGTCTGGAAATGCAGCAATTCATCATTTACTCCCTATCTCCAAGGGACTAAGAGAGCCCCATAACTACTGTAAATGCCACAACACTCTGCTCAACAACCTGACTGGATCCTCCTTCTTGAACAAAACCAGCAGCCCTTTGGAACCTCATGGAAAGAAAGTTCGGGTTCTGGCTCAGCTGCCAGGAGAGAGGGAAATGTGGGAAATATTGAGCAGTGGCTCTGCCCTATGGCCATGATGGCGCTGTGGGGAGTGATCCTGTTTGGATTCCAGGTGTTCCCAAAGCTGCTCCTTCCCTGCCCTCCTCACCTGCACAGGGCACAGGGAATAGACAGGGCTCTGCCCCACACCAGCTGCACACCTTCCAGGGTACCCCTCCACTTCCCGCAGCTGTGGGGGCCTTACCCTGGCAACGCTCGGTCCCGACACATCGCGATAGTGGCTTCAGACACGCTGCCACAGTTGGTTCGGACACCCCGTGACCGTCCCGGCACTCGCAGCGCGATGGCAGCTGGGCCCTTCCCGGTGCTCCAGGACCACCATTGCGGTCCCTCCTTTCCACAGACCCCACCGCAGGGTCTCTGCTCCCCCCTGTCCCGGGGTCTCCCCTCCGCCGTTTCGCTCCCTCCACTCTCGGGGCTCCCCAGTGGGGTCCCGGTCCCTCCATCCTGGCCCCTCCCACCCACTGCCCCCCGGCCCCTCCGGCCACGCCCCCCGACAGCCCCGGGGCCGGCATCGGCAGAGGCTGCCGAGCTCCTGCAGGATGAGACGTTCCTGGGACAGCGCCGGCTGAGCGGGGCCCGGCTCCCTCAGGCCGTCCTTGCCCGCAGCACTCGGGCTCCAGCAGCCCCAGGCTGCTCCTTCAGGATTTGCTGACGGCTCCCGGAGTGCTGCCCTTTGTCGGGAAGGAGTCTGGAAACATCCAGATCATCCCCGGGACCTCCTGTGAGGCTGTGCCTGAGCACTGAGAGGTTTGGGAGCCGATGGGTGTCACTGTTCTGTCTCAAAATCTGGGGGAAGCAGGAATGGCAAGTGGTGCCCACCATGGCCCAGCCCCTCTGGGCCTCATCTGACCACACTGCAAAATTTTCGGCACTCCTGCTCCACCTGCATGGGCAGGTGCTGTTCCCGTGGGAAAGCTTCTCCTCCAGCTGCTCCCACCTCAGCCACTGCTCCAGCTCAGCCCTCCTGGAAGGCCAGCAGGAAGCACCAGCCACAAGGCACAGGCACTGAATCATCCCCAGCACCAGCAAAAATCTTCTGGGCAGTAAAGAAAGGTTCTTGTGGGCAGAGCTGGCAGCATCTGACCCCCAAATGGTATCAAATACTACCTTGTGTAGCCCAAAATCCCTGGAAGAGGCAGCAAAGCCATCGGTTTGTGCACCGGGATGATTTAGGAGCACAGCTGAACTTCAGTAACACCAGCTATAATTACAACACCTCCTTAAGAGTCTGAGCTCCCAGAGCAGAACAGGGGCATTGGCCCAACCAGCTCCAGTTTTGCCCCATTTTGGCCTCCCAAGGCACTGCTCCCAGCCCGGGCTGTCCCTGTGCTCCAGCTGCAGCTGCAGAGCCCTCAGGGCTGTGGCTTTGCTTTCCTCCTCTTCCTCCTCCCGCTGTGGCTTCTGTGTCAGGACCAGAAGTGGCCCAGGAAGAGCAGGAACTCCAAAAGTGCTCTGGAGCCCCCTGAGGAGCCCAGGCAGAGTCAGCACCGAGTACCAGCTTTCCTCAACATCCCAGGGCAATTCAACATTTCCAGAGTGGCTGTGACAGGGCTGAAAGAGGAAAAGGGAGAGAAAGTCTGAGGACTTGCAGGAATTGTGGTTTAAAACCACCAGAGCTGCTGCTGTGGACCCGAAACTTGCCTGGGGTCAGGCACTGCCTTCCTTCCATTTGGGATCATGGAGAGCAGTGGCTAGTATTCTGCAGGGCATATGCCTGGCCCTGGGACACTGCTACGCTGCCAGTGGGCACTGGGATCCAACCTGCTGCCTTGGCAGCTTCTGCCTGCTGCCGGTGGTGGTGCCGGGAGCGATTGGTGCCCGTGAGTTTGCAAAAGGAGCGATTTCCCCTCCTCCCTCCCGTCCGAGGCCGCCATGGCCCCTGAGGGGATGGAGCTGGACCGGGGCGCCCCCAGCTGGCTGGGAGTGCTCTCTGCAGCGCCCCCTGCTGGCCGCGGTTATAACTGCCACAAAAACCAACAGCGCTGAGCGGGAGGGAAAGTTCTGGGTTTGTGTTGTTTGTTCTGTTCTGGTTAATAAATTTCCCAGTAAAGAGCTGTTATTTCTTTTCCTGCACTTTTGCTTGAATGCCAAATCATTTTTCAAATTTAAAAATTTTAGACATGGGTCTCCTTTCCATTCCGAGAACGCTCCCACTTTCCTTGGCAAATATTTCTCATTTAAATGAGTTGCCAAATCCTGGTAACTCATTTACCAGGCAGCCAAGTCCCTCATACTCTGGCTTTTAAGCAGTTAGGCCACCAAGTGCCCTCTCCCCAGCTGGCACTTCTGGTCACCTGGCCACTCAGGAGCTGGCTTTGGCAGAGCGTCACACTGTCCCCAGTGTGCCATGGCTGACACAATGATGGACAGATGGAGCCCTATCTCACCAAAAGCAAGGCCTGACCCATCCCTGCAACACACAACTGCCCCAAAATGCCTCCAGACATGAATCTTTTCCTCTCTCTGACACCTCACCCTGCGCCATGGCCTGATCCCGACTGCCCTGGAAAAGGGGGAGGCTCTGGAACCCCCAAAGGGCCGTTGTGAGAGCATCGTGTGGGGAAAATGTCAGAGGAGGGGTAAGGGACAGGGGACAAGAGAATCAAGAGCCTCCTGATGGCAGCTCTGGCCATCAGAGCAAAGAAAGTCCAGGGCCCTGCCAGCTCCGCTGGTGGAGGAAACGTGCTTGGGGAAGTGTTCAGGGTTTGTTCCTTTTCAGTTGGCTTTGCCTGGAAATCGTTCTGCGTGTGACCATTTGGACGTTGAACCTTGTTCCGGTTTGTGTTGGTTTTATTTTCTCTCATTACTGTTGCAGAAAATTCTTCTTCTCTTAGCCTTTTGGCACCTTTGTGCCCCCACTGGGAGGGAGAGGGACAGTTTTTAGTGGCAGCACACTCATGAGTGGGTGCCCATGGGTGGGGACCCCCAGTGTCCCCCAGTTTCCCCCCACTGTCACAGCACATTCCTCTAGATGTCACCGGGTTCCTGTGGTTGCCCCTGGGGTCCCCGCAGCTCCACGTAGGTCACCTGGGAATCCTGGAGGGTAGTGGCACAGGGGGACCATGCGAGAGACACATGCTGTGTGATCTGGGTGGGGTGACACTCGTGGGTGACGTGTCCCTCTGTGTGTGTCTCCCCCGTACTCACCCCCTGCCCTCTTGGTGACCACGACGTGGGTGTACAGCACCTCCCCCTCCTCTGGGGGGGCCGGGGGATCCAGGGGGGCCCTGAGGGAATAAAGTGGATGTGAGAGAGGGGATGGGAGGGCTTGGGGGTTGTGGTAAAAGGGGAGAGTGTGGTTTGATCCCCCCACTCACCTTTCCTGCTGCTTCCTGACAGCTGCAAAGGAAAGAGGGATGGGGTGACTGCAGGGTCCCAGAGCCCTGAACCCGCTCAGGATTCCTGAACCCCCACAGGACCCTCAATTTCTCTCAGGACCCCTAAGTATCCCTGAAGGCCCCCAGAATCCATGAACCTCCCCAGTGTCCCCTACCAACTCAGCCTCAAGAACTCAAAGCCCAGCAGGACAGAAACCCTCCCCCGACATCCCCAGAGCTCCTGAAAGAACACCCAACATCCCTCCAGGACTCTCCAGCACCTCCCTAAACCCGACAGGAACCCCAGACAAGGTCACACTTCTGGGGCTGTGGGTGCTGCCTTATTGCTCCCCAGGTCTGGGGGCCTCTACAGCTCCCTGGAACCCCTGTGCCCCCAATTGTCACCTACCCACACTGTGCCATCGGTGCCAGGCCACAATGACACCCATGAGCAGGAGCAGGAACAAAAGGGCTCCACTGATCCCTGCGGCCCCTGCAAGAAACAGAGGGGGACACATCAGGGTTGCCCATCACCCCAGGGGTCCTGCACTCCCTTGCGAACCTGAGGGACCCCACCTGTTTCCCTGTGAGTCCATTTATCTTGTGGTGTCACCTCCAGGACACCGGGGGTGATGGTGACATTGTCCACAGGCACTGCGGGGACAGAGACAGGGCTGAGGCCGCAGGGAGGGGCTGGCAGCCAGAGTGGGGACGTGGGGATGGGCAGGGATTGGTGTGGTGGGGGATGTTTAGGATGGTGTCACGCCACGGAAGGGTGAGGGGACATGTAGAGTGATGGAAGGACCCAAGAAATGTGTCTGGGGGACATGGAGGTGCCCAGGGCAGGGGTCCCTAGCAGGATGTGGGAGTTCCCTGTGCCCATCCCCACACTCACTGCGCACCGTGACATGGAGCCGAGCGCTGCTCTTCCGCACCGCCCCCACTTGGAGCGCACCTGGCAGCTGTAATTCCCCAAGTGGGAGACCCCCACGGCGGGCACCAGCAGCTGCGGGGACCCCTGTGGGCCCCCCACCACCTGCCTTTCCTGGTAGAACACGTGCAGGAGGGGGGCTCGGGGCCACAGGGGCTGGGGGTGCTTAGGCAGCTGAGAGTCAGGAGGGACCCCATGGTGGGTTCAGGGGTCCCTCCAGCACAGGCACCAGGTAGAGCTCAGGGTAGGAGAGGGGAGGTGAGGACTGTGACTCTGAGCCTGCTGGGAAGGGTCATTGGGGGTGTCAGGAGACTGGAGTTCCAGCCATGGGGGTGCTCACCATGCACTGTCACTGCCACTGCTGCTGACCGTGACTGCCAGGACCCCACCAAGCCCCCGCAGCTGTAGTGGCCACTGTGGTGCAACTGCAGGGGGAACAGGGGCAGCTCGGTCCCATTGATGAACCCCCTCACTTCCTTCTCGTCTCGGTAAAATCGCACCCTGGTGACTGTGTGGTTCCAATGGCCGCACCGACAGCGCAGTGTCATCGTGTCCCCCTCCAGCAGCACCCCTGTTGGCACCTGCAGCACCAGATCATCTGTGGGACAGGAGGGTCCCCTCTCATCAAGGGGCTCAAGACAGGTCCGAGGTAGTCCCTGTGACCCTGAGAACATCAGGGTGCACTGGGATGTCCCTGTGTGCAGGGCACAGGCTCTTGCCACACAAGGGTAGTGATGCCACCTAAGGAGTAGAGTCCACTCTGACTTGTCAGGGGCCACCCTGATCATTTAACATCCCCACTCACCATCTGAGACCATTACAGGGGGGCTGAGCCCAGTGCCGGGTCTGTGACACATGTAGGTGCCTCTCTCGGTGACAGTGAAGCTATCAGGTCCCTCCTGCCACCAGAGCTGCCCATCCTTGTACCAGGTGGTGGCACCGGTGGTCCCCAAGCCCTGGCAGGTCAGTGTCACCTGGTCCCACAGCACCGCCGGCCTCCAGGGAGGATCCACCAGGAGCTGGGTGGTCTGGGCACCTGTGGGTGACAGAGGAGACCAGCCTGCCAGGGCCAGGGTGGGGCTGGGGACAGCAGGGTGGGGCCATGGCATCCCCCGAGGACTCACCAGCGAGGCCGAGGGTCTGGGCTGGAAAGGAGAAGGGAGAAGGGTGGGTGGGGGTGGGTGGGTGGGGGTGGCCCTGCAGGGGTAGCAGCACCTGGAGTAGAGGGTGTGGGGGATGTCCCAAAATTGTCCCCATGGGGACAGCAGTTCTTGTTAGAAAATGTGTCTGGGTGGCCACAAAAGAATTGGATGGTCAGGGGACATGTCTGTGTCACAGCCACCCATGCACCACATCCCTCTGGCACAGACACCTTGGGAACAGGGACACCAAGGCCACTTGGGGCTGAGGCAGTACATGGGGACACTGTGAACACCCTGGGTACAAGGGCACCAAGGACACAGCCCATGCTGGCCCAGGTCACCCCCACCAGCTCATGATCCCTTCCCCATGATCCCATCCCCATGGCCACATCCTCACCGTTCTTGTCCCCATCTGTTCAGGCATCCCAGTTCCCTTGTCCCTATCCCCCGAGCCACCTGAGCTCAAAGGTGCCAGTCCCCACATTCCTGTCCCCACATCCCCATCCCTGAATTTCATGCCCCCCTCTCCCTGTCCCCAACACTACCATATATGCCCAGTCCCACCAAGGTTCAGTGTGCATAACATGGACTGGCTCTGCTGGCATTGAGGACATCAGAGGACCCCACAGCCCCCCCGTGCCCCCTCCCCTCCCCATCCCAGGGTGTCAGGCCCATGCCAAGGGCACTCACCCCACAGGAGCAGCGCCACCTTCCCGGCCATCCCGGTGTCCCCAGCCATGTGCACTGGCTGTCACTCGCTGCTGTGGCCACCACTCCCCTGGGTGGTGGCTCTTCGGATGAAGGGGAAGGAAGCGAGGTCATGTTTTGTCCTCATGCGTAGGTGGCCCTACAGTGGGGGCAGGGTGGCCACAAGCTGGGCACAGGCTGGGGACAAGGGTGGGACATAGTGGGACATGGGGGGCCTCAGTTCGTTTGGGGATCTGGGTAAGGGTGTCCAGGGAAATGGGAGATCCTAGGGATGAGGTCCGTGGGAATGGAGATGTACAGGGCTGGGGGGACTCAGGGATGGGAGTCGCAGGGGAACATGGGCTCCAGGGATTTGGGGTCATGGGATGGGAATTCTGGGGGAATGGGGGTTCCTGTGGGAAGAGGGGTTCCTGAGAGTTTTAAGGTTCTTGGGAAAGGAAGATTTCAGGGGATGGAATGAACAGGAGAGGGTTCCTTTGGAATGGGGGCCCTGGGCCATGGAGATCCTGGCGAATGTCAGTACTGGGATGGGGATCACAGGGAGGAATATAAGGAATGGAGGTCCCATGATTTGATTTCCAGGGGAATGGAGGTCCCAGGGATGGGCAGTGGCTCGTCAGGCCCAGGGGTCTCAGCTCCCCTCCTGGTTGCCTCAGATTTTGGGGTGACCCAGGGCCCAACACTGCCCCCCTGGGTTGCTCATTTCCTGGGCATGGGGGTCCTTGGTAGCTCTGCCTCTGTGGCCTCCCTTGCCCTTCACTTTTTCATGTCTTTATTTCTCTATTTTCCCTTATTTTCCTCCCTTTTGTGCCATGTCGCCTCCCTCCCAGTTCGTGACTCAGCAATCCTGGAGAGCACCTGAGCAGGGAAAGGGTGGGGGGAGCGAGGGGAGTGGGGGGTGCAGGGAAGGGTGGGGAGGCTGTGGGGGATGGAAGTGTTGGGCTGCGCCCCCTCAACACTTTCACTTTCTTTTCCCTGGACAAGAAGGAAGAGGCTGTTTGTGCTGAGAGTCAGATGGCAAAGGGGCAGTTCGGTCCTGAGGGGGCCACATCCAGGGGGTTCCTGTCCTGGGGGGATCCGGTCCCAGGGGGTGACACATCCTGGCATGGACGGTCCTGTCCCGGGGAGTGGTGGTTCCAGAAATGTCACTGCACATTCCTGGTGCCTTTCCCAGGGGTGGCACATCCTGGGGTCCCCTGTCAATGCAAGGGTGGGTCCCAGCCATGGCCCAGCCCCACTGCACAGGGATGGCCATTGCCCAGCCCTGCTCTGGCCAGCCCCAGGGGGCAGCCAGCACCTGAGGGTCCCCCCTGCCACCCTGGCTTTGATTCTGGCAGCTTTAGAGCTGCTGCAGAGGTGAGAATTCTGTGGGTGGAAAAAGGCCTGCCTGTGGTTTGCTCAGCTCTGCAAGAAGCACAAACCACAAAGGGAGCTCAAGCAGTGGCTCTGAGAGGGCCTTTCATGGTTTTCAGATCAGGGCTGGCTGGAAACACCCCCTGCAAATGCAGCTGTGAGGGAACCTGTCTGGAAATGCAGCAATTGATCATTTTGTGCCTTTGCCCAAGGGTCTGAGAAAACCACAAAACTACTCCAAATCCCACAACAATCTGCTCAACATCCTGACCTGGACCCTCCTTCTTGAACAATACCTGTCAGCCCTTAGGAACCTCATGGAAAGAATGTTTGGGTCCTGGATGTGCACACCAGAAGAGAGGGAAAAGTGTGGAAATATTGAGCAGGGGCTGCACATGAGGGGCTGGGGAACAGGGGTGTCACAGCAGGAGCAGGGAGCGCCCAGGCAGGGAAATTCAGGGCAGGCTGGAGTGGATTTACCAGGGAATCAGACCCTGAGGCACACACGGGCATTTCCACAGATTCCTGTGCACTGTCCCAAGGATGGACAGAGCTTCTCCTCTTCCTCCATGGGAAGTCAGTCAAGTTTCAGGGTGGGGCTGAGCAAAATGGAGAGAGTTCCTAAATGTGGCCCAAGAAAAGGCTTCCTTCAAGGCTGGGCTGCTGCCCAGCAGGCAGGGAACAATTCCATGGAGCTGTTGGACACTCAGGGAGATTCCACACTCTCTGTTATCCACAAGCAAATGCTGCTGTGGGGTGCACCAATGGGCTCCTAAAGGTAACAGAAACGTCCAGTTTGTTCAGGATTTGTTTGGTTTTTTTGAGAGTGACTTAATGAGACAACAACTGCTAAAAAGATTCTCTAAACTGAACCAATGACCTCTTCTTTCTGCTGCAGGAAAGAGAAAATGAAAGTGTTTGAGGTCCCAGCCAGAGAGACCCATTTCCCCCCACCAGCCCCCAACCATAGCCTGCATCCCCCATCCCCTCATTCTCCTCTTTCTGGGATCCATGCCACTGTTACTGCTCAGGTGCTCCCTGGGATGGCTGAGCCAGGAAATTGGAGGGGATGGGCAAAAGCACAGGGGTGTCTGGGACAGAGACGCGGAGCCTCCCAGGACAACCCAGGGATGCCTCCCTGCCCATAAGCACTGGGGGGCTCTGCTGGGCCCTGGATCACCCCAAAATCTGAAGCACCCCATGAAGGAGTTGTGACCACTGTGCCCATCCAGCTACTGCCCATCCCTGGAACCCCCATTCCCCTGGCAACCCAACCATGGAACCCCCATTACCTTGGTTTCTGTCTTCCCTGGGGAACCCCATCCCAGGACCACCATTGCCCAGCACCACCATTGCCTTGATCCCATCCCATGGGCTGCTTCTTCCCCCAGATCCCCTATTCCCGAGAGTCCTCTTTTTCCCCCTGCACCCCCAACCCTGACACCCACATGCCATGACCCCAAATCTCTGGGGACCATGTTCCCACAGCACCCCCATCCCTGAATCCCCCAGGCATGGAGACCCCAATTCCCCTGGACCCCCATTCTCCTGGGCACCCATCATTCCCCATGTTCCCTGAGCCCCCCACTCCTGGCAACACCATCACCCACCATGTCTCCAGACTATCCCAGAATGCCCCCAGCCTATGCCCAACTTGTGGCCACCCTGCCCCCACTGAGGGCCACCTACACGTGGGGACGGATGTGACCTCGCTTCCTTCCCCTTCATCCGAAGAGCCACCAGCCAGGGGAGCGGTGGCCACAGCAGTGAGTGACAGCCAGTGCACATGGCTGGGGAAACCGGGATGGCCGGGAAGGTGGCACTGCTCCTGTGGGGTGAGTGCCCCGGGCCTGGGCCTGACACCCCAGGGATAGGGAGGGGAGAGGGCACAGGGGGGCTGTGGGGTCCCCTGAGGTCTCCAATAGCAGCAGAGCCAGTCCGTGTTACCCACAGTGGACCTGGGTGGGAAAAGGGTTGTGGGGGTGGCTTTGGGGAAAGGAACAGGGGTCAGGAATTTGGGGATGGGGATGTGGGAACAGGAATGTGGGGACTGGCACCTTTGAGCTCAGGTAGCTCTGGGGGTAGGGACAAGGGAACTGGGATGCAGGGACAGAAGGGGACCAGTTCCTGTTCCCAAGGTATCTGTGCCACAGGAATATAGTGTTTGGGTGGCTGTGACACAGACATGTACCCCTGCCTCTCAGAATCTTTTGGGGACCACCCAGACACACTTTCGCAGAAGAACTGCTGTCCCCATGGGGACAGTTAGGGACAGCCTCCACACCCTGTACTGCTGTGCCACTGTTCCCATGGTGCTACCCCCACCCAGCCCTGTCCCTTTTCCCTTCCAGCCCAGACCCTCAGCCTCGCTGGTGAGTCCTCGGGGGATGCCATGGCCCCACCCTGCTGTCGCCAGCCCCATGCTGGCCCTGGCAGGCTGGTGTCCCCCTGTCACCCACAGGTGCCCAGACCACCCAGCTCCTGGTGGAGCCCCCCTGGAAGCCGGCGGTGCTGTGGGACCGGGTGACACTGACCTGCCAGGGCTCAGGGACGGCTGGTGCCACCACCTGGTACAAGGACAGGCAGCGCTGGGGGCCAAAGGGACCAGACCACTTTACTGTCACTGAGAGTGGCACCTACACATGTGACCGACCCAGAGCCGGGCTCAGCCTCTCCATGACAGTCTTATATGGTGAGGGGGGTGTGGGTGCCCCCAGGCTGGCACCTGCAGGGACCCCAAGAGCTCTGGGTGGGCTCCAATCAATGGGTCACCTCCTGTGTGACCAGGAGCCGTCTCCTGCTCTGGGGACGTCCCAGAGCATCCCAGGACGGGAGGAACCACGTGTTGGAACTGGGGACCCCTGGTGTGCTGCTTGTGACCCAATGCGGGGGACTCAGTGCCATAAAGTGTAATAGGACTCCTCTGTCCCCCAGACGAGCTGGTCCTTCAGGTGCCGACAAGGGTGCTGCTGGAGGGGGACACAGTGACACTGCGCTGCCGGGGCTGGCGAAACAATCCGGTCACCAGGGTGTCCTTCTACCATGATGGGAAGAAACTGGGGGGGCTCCACGATGGGACCGAGCTGTCCCTGTCCCCCCTGCAGCTGCGCCACAGCGGCCAGTACCGCTGCAAGGGCCGGGTGTTGTCACTATGGAGTGAGTCCAATCTGGTGACAGTGACAGTGCACAGTGAGTGCAAGGATGGAGCCATTGAAGCCTGACATCCTCCAAGGGTTTCCTCACCACTGCCTGAATCCTTCATCCCTCCCTTTACTCTGGCCTGGGTCACCCCAAATTTCCCAAGTCCCTCTTGGTTTCTCCCGGGACTGCCCAGTTCCCCCATGAAGATCCCTCATCCCTCTCTATGTCCTCCCCAGCCCTCCCTGGATTCCTCAACATTTCCAAGGTCCCTGCTCCACCTTCTGGTCTCCCTTCCTTCCCTGGGTCCACGTGTCCATCTCTAAACCTCAAATCATTCCCTGAGTCTCATCAGCCTCTCCCCCTTTCCCCATCCCTGCCTGGGTCTTTCCCTATTTCCACGGGGTCTTGACATTGTCCCCAGGTCCCAACATGCCTCCCAGGTCCCCTTCTGCTCACTTAGATCCTCTCCACTCCCCTTCAATCCCCCTCTTTACCTTCCCATGTCCCCCATCCCTTCGGGGTCCCTAATCCCTCCTGTGTCCATCCACAGGTGTCCCACCCACCAGGGTGTCCGTGTCAGTACAGCCCCCAGGGGGACAGGTGGCACTCGGGGACAGCCTGGTGCTGAGCTGCGCAGTGGCCGCGGGGACAGGTCCCCTGTCCTTCTCGTGGCTCAGGGAGGGCTCGGGGGCACTGCTGGGCACCGGCCCTTGCCTGCATCTGCGCCATCTTGGAGACAATGACAGCGGCCAGTACCGGTGCCGGGTCAGTGACGGGGACAACATGGCCGAGAGTGACCCCCTGAATATCACCATCCTGGGTGAGCAGGACCCTCGGGCTGGGAGTGACCCCACCCACGGCACCCCCATCCCACCTTGGCTGGTGTCAGCCCTGTCTGTGTCCCCACAGTGCCCGTGGCCAATGCCACCATCACCCTCAGTCCCCTGTCACACCAGGTGTGTGCAGGTGACAACGTGTCCCTGCACTGCTCGGTGCAGGTGGGCTCAGCCCCTGTCACCTTCACCTGGCTGCACAACGGGCAGGAGGTGGCCCAGGGTCCCCTCCTGGAGCTCAGGGACATCGATGTGGGACATTCGGGCATCTACCAGTGCATGGCCACCAACCAGCTGGGACAGGACGGGCACCGCATATTCCGGGCACTCAGGCCAGAGATGGCCCTGGAGGTGACACCGCGGGACACAGGGACAAACAGGGACACAGGTGGCGACACAGAGGGTCACCAGGGAGTGCAGGACCCCCGGGATGATGAGTGACCTTGATGTGTCCCCCTCTGTTTCTTGCAGTGGCCGCAGGCATTGGTGGGGCCCTTCTGTTCCTGCTCCTGCTCCTGGGTGTCATTGTTGCCTGGCACCAGTGGCACCGTGTGGGTGGGTGACAATGGGGGAACGGAGGTCTCAGGGAGCTGTAGAGGCCTCCAGAGTTTGGGAGCGATAGGGCGGTGCCCACAGCTGCAGAATTGTGACTTTGTCTGGTGGTGCTGTAGAGTCTGGGGAGACACTGGAAGGTCCTGCAGGGATGTTGGGGGTTCTTTCAGGGGCCCTGGTGGTGTTTGAGAGTGTCTCTGTCCCTGCTAGGCTTTGGGTTCTTGAGGCTGAGTTTGTCAGGGGCACTAAGAGGTTCATGGATTCAGGGACCTCAGGGATGCTTGGGCATCTTGTGGGAAATTGAGGGTCCTGTCAGAGTTCAGGAATCCTGAGAGGGGTCAGGGCCTTGGGGACCCTACAGTCACCCCTCCCTTCTTTCCTTTGCAGCTGACAGGAAGTGCCAGGAAAGGTGAGTGAGGAACTCACACAATACTCTCCCATTTTACCCCGACCCCAAGATATCCCATTCCCTCCCCCACACTCCCTTTATTCCCTCAGGGCCCCTCCAGATCTCCCGGCCCCCCCAGAGGAGGGGGAGGTGCTGTACACCCACGTCGTGGTCACCAAGAGGGCAGGGGGTGAGTACGAGGCGGGGGACACATTCAGAGGGACACTTCACCCACGAGTGTCACTGCACCCAGATCCCACAGCCCGTGTCTCTCACAGCATCCTCCCGTGCCACCACCCTCCAGGATCCCCAGGTGGCCTACACGGAGCTGCAGGGACCCCAGGGGCGACCACAGGAACCCGGTGACATCTACGGGAATGTGCTGTGACAGTGGGGGGAACTGGGGGGCACTAGGGGTCCGCATCCATGGGCACCCACTCGAGTGTGTGCTGCCACTAAAAACTGCCCGGCTCCCTCCCCGTGGAGGGACAAAGATCCCAAAGGCCTCAGAGAAGAAGAAGTTCCTAAAACAGAAATGAGAGCGAATAAAACCAACAGCAGTACTCCTTTGCATTCTAGATAATGGCTTCATATCTTTTTTTATTTTGCTGCCCAAAACTGTGCCTCTCTGCTTCCAGCGTTTCTCTTGGCTGCTGCTTCAGGGTGTGGGCACCATCATCACAGAACAGCTTCTCCTCCCAAAGTTATCCTTATCCTCTGCACTTCCACGTGTCTGCCTTGATGTTCACTGGGGAACTTGACACTTTGTGGCTGCTCATTGCTGTGCTCAACAGGGACACAGTTTTGTTTGGACATGAGCTGCCAGAGCAAGACATGCAGCAACTTAAGCCGAGAATAGCAGAGGCTGGGCAGATTCTGTTTTTCACAGAATGTGGGAAAGAGAGTCAGAAAAGTGCAAGGAAATTTCATACTGTTACTTTGCAATCTAATTGCCCTGGGAAACTCAGCAATGGATGGTGCTCTGGTGCTACTGCCAATGCCTTCCATGAGAAAAATTCATTTCAGGAAGGAGCAACATCATCTGACAGAGACCAAGTGT
The DNA here is from genome assembly GCF_047830755.1 of Zonotrichia albicollis. Classification (NCBI taxonomy): domain Eukaryota; kingdom Metazoa; phylum Chordata; class Aves; order Passeriformes; family Passerellidae; genus Zonotrichia; species Zonotrichia albicollis. The sequence goes on from NC_133827.1 coordinate 11,661,453, forward strand.
GTCAGCAGTTGCTCCAGGTGCTTCTTCCATCAGCCCCTAAAGGAAGGAGCACAGCCCCTAATGCACATGGGCTTTGGCTCCTTCTGGCACAGAAGCCCCCGGGGGCACAGGTCTCTGGGGCAGGAGACGGGCACCAGCGCTGCCAGGGCTCGGGGGCTGGCAGCTCTGCTTGGGCAGGGATTCTGCCCCAGCTGCTGATGTCAGCGCTGCCCGGGCCTCAGGCCTCAGAGCAGCATTGGTGCCTGGGCCCACACGTTCCTTGTGCGAGTCACACCCGCGGGTTTAGGATGGCCACGGGCCGGGACGTGTCCCAAGGAGGCCGTGCCAGCTTCCCTGGAAGGCCCCGTGCCCTTCCCAGAACGGCTGCGTCGGCAGCCCTGGGGGATCCTTCTGCTGCCCTGAGCCCGCAGTGCCGGGCAGCGTTTGCTGATGCTCTGAGCCCTTCCTAAAGATCCTGTGGGGCTGCCTTAGACACCTGGGGCCAGGCATTCCTTCCAGCCTGGGCCACTTTGGCTGGGCTGGGGGCGGCCCCAGGGCAGGCGGCAGTGTGTGCAAGGGCCCTTGCTGACACGCTGCAGCACGGTCACTGTGACATGGAACCGGGTGTCCAAGGGCCCTTTGTGACACATGGTGACAAAGGAGCTGGCGGTGACAGGAGCAGGCCACAGTGCTTGGAGCACGCGAGGGACAGGACGGGACAGAGCGGTGCTGTGAGAAGCCCCCGCACAGCGCGCTCGTTCGTGTCCTACCTGGAGCTTATCCGAGGCGTTGCTCCCAAAGGTGACCTCGTGGAAAGACTGCGGGCCTTGCTGATCTGTGGCCTTGCCGAGGTTCTCTTTTGCAGGAGCCTGCAAGGCCAGACTGTGGGACTTGGTGACTGAGAATTTTTCGGAAGCATCTCCCATCCCTGCCGCAGGCGCCCTCGACTGCAAACCACAATACTTGACAGAAGACTCCTGTCCTTGTGGCAGGAGCCCTTGAGACCGAGTGCAAGACTTGCTATCCTGCAGCCTTCCTGCGGCTTCTCTCTTGAAGGTGGCTCTCAGGAACAACTGCAGGACTTGGTGACTTGGAGCATTTCCAAGGCATCTCTCCTGCAATTGGCCACAAATCCAATCAGAGATATGGAGCAGAGACTGCCGAGAGTGCTAAATTTGGCCTGGGTGGAGGAGGAGGAAGAAGGCCCTGGAGCTGCCCCAGCAGTGGAGGCCGAGGAGGTGGTGCCATTCCATCCACTGCAGGAGGGTGAGTAGCAGAGCTCGGCCGCAGGACTGGTGCCTGCAGCCAGGTTGGCGCCATGGCAAGGCATGGCATGGCATGGCATGCCGTGCCGTGCCATACCATGCCATGCCGTGCCATGCAATCCCCTGGAGACATGCCCAAGGACAGGACGGAAGAGGGGCCGGGCAGACACCCCGCAGGGGCCGTGCTCCATCCCCTGGGGCATCCCGGGGCTCTCCCTGCCTGGGAAGCACAGGGCTGGGCTGTATTCTCCGGCCTCTCCCACAGCCCCTCAGCTCTGGCTGCGCTCGCTCTTTGCCAGATGCAGCCCTGGAGCGCACACAAGAGCAGGAGTCCAGCCGTGGCCGCTTCCGCAGCACAGCACAGGTACCTGCAGCCACCCCCACCTGGGCTGGGCCTGCTGTCCCTGCTCAGCCCAGCACCGTGTGTGCAGCACTCCATGCAACCTCCCCGGCTTCCTGCCCCTTCCTACATCTCGTTTGCAAATTCACCAAGAGCTTTCAGTAGGAAGACGCCAGCACTATGGGCACTGGGTTCAGAGCAAACTCTCAACTCCTCAAACTTAAGACCAGTGTCACCCTGCTGCATTTGCTCGTGGAGAAGGGTGTTTTCAGGCCAGAACAAGTAAGCAGCTTGTGGCCAGGCTTCAATTCCCCCATGAATCACATGGCTTCCCGAGTCACGCCTGCTGGTCCCTGGGTGCCTTTGAGGCCATGGCAGTGCACTGGGAAGGGAAGCACTTTTCTGGGGAAGCTGGAAACTTTGCTCCATCTGGCAGCTTTCCAAGTCCCCTCATGCCTTCTCCAGGTGCACTACCTCCCTGAGCTGTCTCCCAGCTCTCTGCCCTCTCACGTCCACAGCTCCTAGGACGGTGTCCGTGCCCTGTGCTGCTGCCTGGGCCCAGCCCGGCACGGCTCTGGGCTCCTGCCGGCCGGCTCCCTGTCACAGCCCTGTGCCTTTCAGGTCCTTGAGTGCCTCTGCCTCGGCTTGAAGGAATGCAGTGACAGTGTTCTGGACATCCTGTCAGAGAACTTGCAGAGCGAGCAGAGGGAGAGGCGTCATTTGGCACTCAGAGGGTTCAGAGTGCTGGGCAAGAATGCCTTGATGGTGAGAAGGGGGCAGTGGCTGAAGCCGTGCAGGCAGCGTGGGGCTGGGCAACGCAGTCGCTTGGCCTTGCCTGGGCTTCGGGCACTGGGGCAGCTGCTCGCAGCTCTCCTGCTTCCCGCTTCAGCTGCCCCAGTGCTTCGGGACAGGCCTTTGGCCTCTGGGCCCTGCGGCAGCAGGGTGGCCTTTCACAAACTTGTGTTCCACACAGGCTGAAAAAATGCGGAGCCTGACTGAAAGGCTGGTGGAGCTCCTGCAGGAAAATGAAAGCAATGTGATCAGGATGACCATTCTTCTACTGAGATATTTGCTGCTTGATAATGGTGCCCCAATACCCACCTGCATCGCCCTGCAGCTGGCTGAAGCGCTCCTGCCACTTTTTGACCATGTAAGGCTCTGTGCCCACAGCCACAGCCACTGGCTGCTGCCCGGACACTTGGTGCCCTGTGGAGATGAACGCCTGTGCTCTGGGGGCCTGAAGCAGCTGATGCTGAGGTCTTTTGCCTTTTCCTTCATTCAGGATGATAGCCAGGTGCAGCTGAGCTCCATGTATGTCTTCCAAGAGATGCTGGAGTTATTAACAGAAGATGGAAGAAAGGCCTTGAAGTGCCACGTGCGCCAGAGCCTGGTCCCACTCTCCTTCCACTGCCACGATGGGAATCAGATTGTTGCTGAGGTAAGCACTTGTGGCCAGCTGCTGCCCCTGGGAGGGGGCTGGGCTGCCTCCTGCCCGAGCACCTTGCAGGCTGCAGCCTCGTCCTGGCTGTGGCACTGGGATGCTCCTGTGCCCTGGCCTGTGGGGCCATCTGTGCCTCTGTGGTGCTCTCCAGGCCTCTCGGGAAACACTGCATTCTGCAGCCAGATTCCTGAAAAGGAGGGATATTGAACAAATGCTCCAGGTGGATCAGACATGGAGGTTCGGCGAGGGCCTGGTAAGAGCCGCCGCAAATCCCCAGCCTCAGCCCGGAGAAGGCCCCTGAGGGCGGTGCTCAGTGTGTGGGCTGGCAGCTGTGTCCCTGCCCGCTGCTGCAGACAGAGGCCGCGCGGGCTCTTCTCCAGGCTCCCGTGGGCCCGAGCCAGGTGTCCATGGAGCCCCGGCCCGGTGGGGCTGCGGGGCGGCACCACGGCTCCCCGGGCAGCAGCCGGCCCTCTGCCCCCTGCGCTCGGGAGCCCTTGGCCAGCGGCTGCTGGCCGCGCCTCAGGGCTGTGCGGGCAGGGGAGGCCGGGGCTGGGCGCAGGCAGCGCACGGCCCAGGGGCTGAGCCCGCGCCAACCCTTCCCTCCTGCCGCTCTCTGCAGCTGGCACAGGACAGGAGCAGAGCGGCCGAGCACCTGCACCAGGCCCTGCGCTACCTGTGGAGCCCACAGGAGTCCCTGCGAGAGGCGGCCGTCAGGTTCATGGGTGAGCCACGAGCCCGGGCTCCACCTCCTCCTCCGGGGAGCCGCAGCTCGGCCCCGGCCCCGCCTGCTGCCCCGGCAGCGCCAGCTGAGCCTGGCGCCGTGGAGCCCCGCCTGGCCCTGGGCATTGCTGCTGCCGCCCTCTGGCAGCCGTGCCCTGGGGCGGCAGCGTGCGGCAAGGGCCGGGCTGAGCCCTGCCGGGCCAGCAGCCCGTGTGGCCACAGCGCCGGCAGCGCCGCTGGCAGGGAGCTGTGCCGCTGGCGCCGTGACAGGCTCTGTGTTCACAGGCATGGCCGGGCGGCACCTGAGGGGGCAGCAGCAAGAGCTGCAGCTGATCTGCACTGGTGAGTGAGGGCAGCGGGCTGACAGCGGGGGCTGCTGGGGGGAGCTGCAAGCCCTGGCCTGGCTGCGGAGGGGTCTGCTCCCGTGGGCAGAGCACACTGACATTTCAGGGCCACCTTGGGGATTTGTGGCCAGCAGCTTCGGGCTGATCCCCTTGCTCCCTGCTCCCTCCTGGCCATGGCAAGAGCCGGCTGGGATGGCCCTTGCAGGGGTCTCTCCTCGGCTTCCCGCAGATGCGGGATATGATCGTGGCTCTGTTCCTCTCTCTTGCAGCCCTGGAAGAAATGGCATATGACAGCAGTCCTGCCATCAGAAGTCTGTCAGCTGAAGCTGGGTTCGTTCTGCGGGCTGTACAGAGGGCTCCCTACTCCACGTGGCGTAAGCTGCGAGATGAATTCCGCAGCGCATGGAAGAAACAGCCTCGCCTGTGCCACAGAGCCTTGCTGTTCTGCTGGAACTCTGTGTAAAGTTGATCTGGAAGAGTCTTGTCTGCTGGGGCCACTTGAGCCAGCAGGGATTTTCTTTTTATTCAAGATTTTTGTGTTCATATCTTAATTTTTCTATTGTATGTAAATAAAAATATGTATAGTAGACAGACTCCCAGGATCTTTTCCTTGCGAGGATCGGCAGGGCTTAGGGGAGGAGGATGAAAAGGGTGCTTGCACTCAGCCAGCTGCCCAGGCGTGCAGTGCTGCAGGGGAAATGGCCAGAAGCCCCTTGGCCTTTGGTGGTTCTGCTGAAGCCTTTGTGCTGCCCACAGAGCGGCTGGGCAGGGGCCGGAGCAGAGGGGATCCCTCTCACAGCGGAGCCTGGAGATGGCCACAAGCCCTGTGCCAGGCAGGAAGCGCCAGCTGTGTCCTCCTGCCCGTGTGCTGCCGGCTGCCTTGCAGAGGGCTCCCAGGTGCCTCTGGACGGGGCTGCTCTGGAGCTGCTGAGGGGCTGGGGCGCTGGCAAGCCCTGAGCAATGGGCTGTCAGAGGCCACAAGCAGCCCCCTGGCAGCCGCCTTGATCCTGACAGAGCTGACTTGCAACACACATCCTGGGCACTCTGGAACTGACAGCATCAGTGTTGTTGGAAACTGAAATGCAGGGGCTTCTCAGATCTTTGGGCCTGTTAGCCAAGGCCTAGAGTTAAACACAGGATTTGAGCTGAGACCTTGCAAAGGGCTTCCAAACTTAGGCGCACAAGCGAGATTGCAGATTTATAATATAAAGCACAGGCATATTAAGCTAATTGGAGTAAAGTTTCACCTTCTAGAATTTAAGATGTAGAAAAAATAAAAGTTTTAAATATAAACACCAAGGTGAAAATGCACTGCTTTGTGTTTCTATGTCACAAACTCATGATTAGCTAAGAAAGCTTACACTGTAGCATGAGTCCATAAGATGAAATATTGAAGGATTGGGTCAGAAACATACATATCCTTGTTGGCAATGTTTTATTGGCCAATAAATACTTAAAAGGTCTTTAAACTACAAGTCTTGTGACCTTCTGAGCCTTGTAGTGGAGATGTGAGCCAAACTCACCCTTCCTATCTATGTAGAAGATAAGAAAAAGAAATGTCATCATCTAAAACACTCAGAGATCCGGTCTCTCGCTCGTTCCTAACCCCTTCAAATGCTCCTAAGTGTGATTTAGCTGGAAATAGATGACAAGGACTATTAATGCTGGCTCTTTGACTCCAAAGCAGCTGTTTTAGAAGCTTTCACATAACCCTGTTTGAAATAAACAGGGCCAGGAGACTTCTTCTCCTTTTTAATGCCTTTATTAAAAGTGATCAGCTCAGGATTGGGCGGCTCGGCAGGGCTGCAGTCCCCGTCGTGTCTCCCAGGGCGACTCAGAGGAGGAGGATATGCGCAGCTCTGTCCCCTAGGGGCAGAGCCGGGGGATCCAGTCCTCGTGGGAGCCTTTAGGGCGTGATGTCCCCATCAGATCTTGCTTTCTCAGCGTTCAGTCTTGCCTAGTCCCGGCATTTGGACGACTCTTGCTCAGGGCGAGAGGGGCTCTGCATCTCTGCAGGCTCAGCACTTGGCTCCTCACGTCCAGACATCACTTTAGTCTCTCAACTCTTATTTGGCTCATTGTTTTTGGGGTTTTCTCTCTGGGTTTGGAGTCGGGGTCCCACAAAGCATTCTGGTCTTTGGAGTCACTTTGCATAACCCCTCCCCCTCCAGGTCTCTTCTCTTCACTGTTCTGGGAAAGGTACAACTTAGCCTCGGGCAAGGCTCTGCTGATACAAAGGGAGCGATAAGCCACAAGGACCCCTGATTTCAATAACAAAGCACTAAGAACCCTGGCAGAGACAGATCTGGCTGCGTCCCTGTAACTCTTTTTCACAAAAAAAAAATTAACCAAATTTTTGTTCATAACAGTCCCCCCTCTTTTTCTTTGATCGAGCTTAAATTCTTAAGCTCACATCAACTCACAATTTTTTGTTTTGAATCTACTATAAATCTCTTGTGCACTTTGGTAATCATGGTTACTTAACCTTGTTACTTTTCTTGGTTTCTTCAGGTTGGTTTGCACAGCCAATACTGTTTTACTAAAACAGATAAATAAGCATAGTAAAAAGAGCAATCCTCCAAGTACACACACAGTGAGAAAAACTACCTTTTCCCATACATTTCTTCTGAAAATTTGCAAGTTCTCCCACCCACTGGGATCAAGTGTAGGAGTTTGATATTGATCATTTGCACATGCTAATCTTTTTATTTTGTTTGAAATGTCTCTAATAATTGAATTCTTAATTTTTAGTACTGCCTGGAGCCGGATGACTTTGTTCAACACAGATATTGGGGTCTGAACTTGGCTTTTACAATTTTGGATTTTCTTAATTTCTATTTCACTTTCCTGGTTTTGTTTCATTTCTCCCAAATCATTACATATAGGAACTCCCAAACTTGATCCAGTTTCTTTGGGTAATAAGAAAATTGGTTTTATCACTCTAACAATGCAGTTGCCAGATGAGATTAAACTTAGGGGTTTAGAGCTCCCCTGAAATGTGTTCCAAAAAGGGGTTTATCTCTTTTCCAGTACACTCATATAAATACTTGTAACAAACAATTTTTTTTACCATTTTCACCATTTCTTTGCTTTTTACTAGATCTACTGAGCTTGTTTCAGCAGCATCACATTCAAAGCACAACCAGGTTTCTCCTATAGGGCACTCTCCTAGGAGTGGCTGCCTAAAAGTGGCAATATTCTGGGCTATCCTATACACTCTCTTATTTTTCTGATAAAAGACCATTTGGGAGGGGTTAACACAATCAGGGTTAGAACTGATGTGGGCTCTCGACAAGGAGCTCACTTCTTCCTCATAGCAGGGTTGGTAGCATTCACTGCACAGCTCAGCTGGGCTTCCTAGAGCAACACCAGCAGTTAGAGCTATCAGTACTACCCTTCCCAAGAGTCCGGTATGGGTCATCTTGCACAGCCTGCCCACCCAGCCTTGCCTCTTGGGGAATTTTTTACTGAGAAGAAGCTTCCAAGCTCTTTAGAGTCCCTTCTACCCGCTTCTCTGGTTAAGCCTCTCTTGGTCTGTTCCCTACAAATTTTAGTTTCCTCCCCCCCAGGGGAGTGTTCTGTAGAGGATTAACCTGGAGTCTTTAGAAATATATTGGGGAACTTAACCAGAATTACTTATTTACAGCCTTAAACTTTTTACCAACATAATTTACACAGAACAGTTTTGAAGCATTTTAAGCAATGTTGGAACTCTGATACCAATTTTTCCCATACAGTTCAGTCTTTTTGACTCTTCCTCTTGAGAGCCAACTTTAAATCACAGTATACCCAGGTGAATTAACTTGTGATGTGGATGAATCTTTATCCAGTGCCCGGAGGTGAGTGGTGTGGACTCTGGCTCAATGCCAGAGGGAAAAACTGGGAGTCTGGCCCAATGCCAGAAGGAGAATGGAGTGGAATCCGGTCCAATGCCAGAGGGAGAATGGGGTGCAGTCCGGTCCAATGCCAGAATGCCAGAGGGAAAAAACCTGATGTTGAATCTTGGTCCAATGCCAGAGGGAGAATGGGGTGCAGTCCGGTCCAATGCCAGAGTGCTAGAGGGAAAAAACTGGTGTTGAATCCTGGTCCAATGCCAGGGGATGAGAGTGATGTGAGTCTAACCGTGTTAGTAATGAAGAGTACCTGAAACGGGCTTTCAAACACAGGCATTAATGGTCTGATGTTAATGATTTTATCAAAACTCAGTTTCTCTGTTTAATGTTATCAGTAATTTCTCTTTTTCTATAGCTAGTGTGTTTCTCTTATCAACTTCTACATACTCTGTATTTTGCAAGGAGTTGTATTTCTCAGCTAACTTAACTCGTAAAAGTACTTTTATTCTCTTATTTTTCTGTGTATTTAATTCACTGGTTTTCTGTTCTATTTTCAAGATCTTATCTATTTATCCCTTGCTTCTGTTTTTTACTTTCACTTACAGCTTAAATACTTCTTTCGACCCCTTACACTTATTTTTTTTTTTTCCTTACACTATTCTTCTACACAATACACTTCTTTCTAAGGAGATGTGGTAAAACTTATAATGCACAATCTACATTACTTCTATTCTAACTCGTCTATATTCATGTGCCTCTGGTGCACATTCACCTGTAAGGCTGCCTGTGTGTCACTCACGCTCTTACAGCTACGGCTCCACCACGCATCTGGGGAGCACTAGTCTGGTTTGCAGGTCACACACACACACACACTTTGGTCACAGCCCCCACCCGCCCGGGGGACACAAGCCTGGTTTGCAGGTCACACACACACTTCCACTGCCCCCTTCCCACCTGCCCAGGAAGTTGAGGCTGACTTTACTTGTGACTCATTCTCACACACACAACAAGACAACAATAAGGTACCTTTTACTTTCACACCACTTATTACAAGTTTAGACTTACTGGCCAGTTTTGGTGCTATTGGATATCCTTTCTGCCTAGCTGGTTTTTTGTCTCACTTCAGATGTTACTTTGTTGAGACAGGACTTATCTGTTCCTGTATCTACTCAAAAATTCTAATTCTTCATTTAGGGGTCCCACCTCAGAGTTTACCAAGGGCTCTTCTAGATGTTGCATCAGGTCCCCTAAAGTGTAAAGCCCCTGACCCTCTACTCGTCACCTCTAAGGATCTTCTCTAAATTATCTTGTTCCCTGGCTATTGCCTCATCGAGACTGAGCTTTCTACAAAACCTCCTGACATATCCTGGCTCTCCACAGTAATAGCAATGTCATTCTCATAAAGGGACTTGAAGTGTCTCCATCCCTCTTGTACCTGACAGTACTGACCTATCCTTGCCTCCTCCTGGTGGTGGACCTGCCCACCCTGCACTTTCTCTAGCTACAGCAACCATGATCTTACCCTTGGCCTTTGCTTTGTCTTCCTCCCTCCTTAAATGCACCTTCAATGCCTCTCTTAGTAACTCATTAATGTCCTTCTCTTGCCAATCTTCCATCTTTTCCAGTTTTCTCCGTATGTCAGGCCAAGATTTGGTAACAAATTGGACTTTTAGTAGCATTTGACCTTCTAGGGTGTCTGGGTCTATTCTAGAGTACAACTGGAAGTTCCGCTTTAGGCGATTAAGCCAGGCAGCAGGAGCTTCTTCTTTCTCCTGTGTACTCTCAAATGCCAATTGGCTGTTAGTTCCTTTGGGAACTGACTCTTTGATCCCCCGTATTATCAAAGATCTATATTCCATCATGGCCTTCCTCCCCACCTCCTGGTTAGGGTTCCAGCTGGGATCCGTTAGTGGCAATTTCTGTTCGCCTGATGGCACCTGGGGTCCTGGATGGTTATCTTTCTCCCAAATTCTTATGCCAGCCACCCTAATCATCTGGACCTCTTCTGGAGAAAATAATATACTCAGGATGGAATTCATCTCCCCCCAAGTGTAGATATTTGGACCTAGAAATTGATCTACTTGGTTGCTGTGCCCACTGGGTCCTCAACTAAATGCCCCAACTCTTTCTTGAATCCTCTCACCTCAGAAGCAGTTAGGGGAGCATTCACAAAGCCAACACCTCCTGCTACTCCTCCCATAGGAACCTCTCTGAGGGGAAAGAGTCTCTCTGCCTTGGAGGTCTTGGATCTGGTGCTACAGTACGGCCCATCTTCAGATGCCAAACTACTTTGAGGGATATCTGGGTTACCTTGAACTTTCTGCCCATCAGCAGGTGTATTTGCTGATAGCTGTTTATCGGGAGAGGAGACATTTGTGCCCCAACTAGGAGGAGGTAAAGGGACAGCAATAGGAGGGGGAGAAGAGCCTGAGTGAATATTAAGTGGAGCTGGAGAAGGGGTGGAGAATGCAGCAGGTGGAGTAGGCACTTGTGGTGGTGCAGAAGGAGCTGGAGGGGATACTGGGTTTATCATAGCGGAAGCTGAAGAGGTAGAAGGAGGAGTCTGAGCAGGTGGTAGTGAGATGGCAGCCAGGGGAAGAACCGGACCTGCCATTTGAGGTGCTTGAAGAAGAGGATTATAAGGTGGAGGGGCAGAAGGAGGCAGATAATCAAGGGGATCCCATCTTTTACTAGTCCTATCATCCCCTCCTTCACTCCCCTCTTTCTTCCTCTGTACCTTACAAATTCGCACCCCTTCATCCCCAACAGCGCTCTTTAACCAGCAAGCTACATACAAAAATTGCTCAGGATCAGTATCTCCTCGAGCTGTCAGATAATTATTTAATAGCTGGCACATCCATTTATCCTTTGTCCCACACCAAGGCCATCCTCCTTGTAACTCTAATTCTGGCCACACTTCCATACAATAATGGATCATTTTCACTTTATCTAATCCCTCTGTGGCCTCTATAGAATCCCATTTTACTAACAGTTCTCCTAAGGGACTACTGGGATGTATGTACCTCAGTCTCTTACCTGTCTTTCTACTATTACACCCTCCCATTTTACAGGTCTCAACAGTAAAAAATCCCAAAGGTGCCTTTACTGACCGGTGATTTCAAAAAGAACCTTCTTTGATGAGCTTCAGTCTCCTCCACTGAACTTCAAAATTTCTGCCTGATGCTCAGGACTTTATACTGAAACAACTGCCCAATCTCTTGATTGCCCAACTTTCCCCACGTCAGGTCTTACATCTATCGGGACTTGAACACACGAAGCCTCGGCCTAAGAATCCAGGTCATGCCTGACTCCCTCAGTCAGGAAAAACAACTGCCTGATTTTTAGTTTGCCTAACCCGCCAATTTTTAGGCTTCACCGTATCAGGACTTAAAAGCAAACCACAGCCTCCTTCGCTGGGGTTTGTGCCTGGCTCCTGTGCCAGGACTTACTTTTGCCTGCAGGGCTTGTGAGCTACCCAAATCCTTCTCGGGACTGACAAATCTTACGCGAATCCTTCTCGACACTTACAAATGCTACCCGAATCCTTCTCGGGACTGACAAATCTGCCTGATTCCCCTCTGTCAGGACTTACTTTAGGTGCGTGCCATTCATACACAGTAATTCTCTCCACACGCCTAGAGGCGGGGGGCCCTTTATTCCCCCTTGGGAGACGACTCACTCATACTAATTCCAAGCACTTCCCCCTGTTCCTTGCCGGGTTTCTCGCGAAAAGCCAGAAACACAGTACTAAGGGGGTCTGCTCTCACTTCGAGGGTCCGGCTGCCGGCCCCGTCTCACTCACACACACATGCGCACATCTCCCGCTCCCACTGTTGCCCGATTGATAAAGGACACAAAACTCGGATAAGTTTTGTGCGGCGCTTTATTGAAGGGCCTGGGGGCCTGCGGACTAGCATCCCCAAAAACAGAGCCCCGAAATTCACACATGGGTGTTTTCCTTTTATATACATGGCAATTCATAACAAAGTCTCCAAGAAACAGTGGCCCTTTGCCAAACTACGGACCCTTGTAATATATTCCCTAGTTCACGAGCAAAATCATAAATCTTCTACCTGTCCTATTGTAATGCTATCCCCAAACCGGTTAGTCTTCTTTATTCTCCTACCCTGCCTTAATGTTTATTGAGTTCCTAAGGCTACTTGCCAGGGTTACACAGAACTCAACACATAATGTCAACGGCTACAAAATTATTTTTACAAACCAATTCACACAAAACTCATAACTAAACTATAGTAAAACATTTTGCTAAATTTCATTTCTTTTCCAACATTTCCCCCCTTTTGAGCATCCTTCAGTCCTGCTGCAAGGATGCTCAACCAACGGTATTGACAGTAACATCTTCATAACAAGGTGGGGCATGTTCTTCGTTCTGCCGCCCACGGGTCATCACCTTCAGCAACCGGAGAGATTGCTTCTTTTCCTTTTCGATCACACCTAAAAGACATCTATATACAATCCATATAGTCACCAAAAATACCAAAAGCATTAGTACATACTGTATAACGGAAGTAATCCAGCCAGACAGGTGAAGCCCCAAAGAATCAAATACTGCTCCTATCCAATTATGCTGTGCTTCCCTTTCAATTTCCTTGGTTTTTGTTTCCACTTCTGCCAATTGGGAAATATCTTTCTCCACTTCAAGTGTAACATTTGGAATGTGTACACAGCAATGATCTACTCTCCTACTCAGGTAACCACAAACTCCATGTTCCTTTAACAGTAGCAAATCCAATGCCATTCTGTTTTGTAAGGTCATTCTTGATGTAGCTTGCAATTGCAAATTTAGATCTTTAAATCCCTTCTTAGTGGCTGCTGCCAATCTTTCTGTCCGTCCTAACAAGTTGTTGAGCATTTCCCTATTTTGATATGTTGCTATCGGAGGGGATAATGACTCTAATATCCACCCAAATTGTACTCCTGCGCCAGGTTCATGCCACTGCTCCTCTAGGGATTCTTTCCTCTTTTTGAGTCCTTTCCTTTGAATCAATCTATTCTGTTTCCAGTATGGACACAATGTGGGAACCCCTAGGGTAATTTGTGTTACTGATCCATCTAAAGATAAATGTATGGTCCACTGTCCGTGTCCCAACACCCAGACTAGATTTCCAGGACTGTGCACAGTAGTATATCTGCAATCTATAGGTCCATCCATGGACTCTCTGCTAACCGTGTGATTATACCCCCTACACTCACATCCCCATTTTAATGCCATTTTCACCGGTACCAATCCAATTCGGTCTTCTGGTGTATCACATGTAAAAACCACAGTACAATTCCAATCCTCCTTCTGTGGTCTGAACTCTCGGGAAGATGTAGACGTGATGATGGCCCTATAATGTGACTGATTCTTTACCCCTGACCATTAGATGCACCATTGTACTTCCCCAAGGTAATTATAGTGTTCCAAAACACTGGGTCCCCATAATGTCTTCCAACTTTTCCAGGTGTCAAAATTCTGTGTAATATTCTGACAACTCATCTCATTTCGTTGGGATTTTGTTCTTATTCATACTGTATTGCATGGCTCATCTACTGGGGTTGCAATCAAAGACCTCCTGGTATTTTGCATCCAACCATAATGATTGGGTTTCATTTCACATTCCTCTTTAGTCATAGCCCGAGTGGTCATACACAAATCCCTCCATACCTCTACTTGTTTGGGAACTGACTGGCAGGACCATGAAACATTCTTGAATGATTCAGGCATTTTGGTTACCAGTATTATTCCCCAGGGAATTGGTTCACCTGCAGCCTGTGGTAATGGCAGACAAGCTGTTATTTTAGTCACGTTCTCCATGATCCCAAAATCTCTAATTAATCCTACCACTAGGTCTTCCTGCTCAACATTTCCTTCTATTGTATCATTAGCCTCCCGTCTTATCCTTCTACCGTGTCTCTGTGAGGATGACATCATTCTGTCATGCCTCCACCATGCATTCCCTATTCTAGGATTAGTGACATTCAACCACCTTTGCCTCCCTTCTCCCACCAGCTAGTCCCGTCCTCTACTCTGTCCCAGGTCAGTTCCCTATTTTGCTTCCTCCCAGCACGATCCCCTGTCCATGGCAAAACCCTCATACTCACTCTTTTGTAATCAAAATTATCCAGTATTTTGACCAAGCATGTATATTCTCCCGTATCGTTTGTGGTTACCTTAGTAATATTCAGTACCGTGCTTCCTTGTTGTTTATCCTGATCCCAACCGACTTCTATCTCGCCTCGGCTTCTTTCAGCCGCCCGTTGCCATATTGCAATAACTTCACCGGCCTCAACTTTCTGGCTGTGAAACATAACACAAGTTAATTGAACATCCATCCCTTCCATGGCTGTAACCTTTGTTTCTTTAACCTTTACTAAAATAGACCCTTGAACGGGTACCAGTCTCATGATTACTAGCAGCAATATAATTAAGAAGGCGGCTTTGCGCGGAAGATCATCCGGGTTGGAGACACTATCTGGGTTTCCCATTGGAACGGTGCCTTCTTTACCCTGGTGTAATGGATCCAAGCATCCATCCCCTGGACCTTCACCGCCGTGTAGGTCGTCATCATCACCTGGTGGGGTCCGCTCCATGATTCCCGTAGCGGATCCGCAATCCACTTCTTGACGTACACCTGGTCCCCAGGCTGGATGTCGTGGACAGAGTTCTCCAGCGTGAGCGGTTTATTCCACTGTAACGTATTTCTTAAAGAATTCAAAATCTTATTAAGTGACATAACATACTCTGCAATTGCCTGATCCCCACTCACAAGTACCTCCCCTTTTAATACAGTTGCATGATATGGTTTGCCATATAGTATCTCATATGGACTTACGCCTACCTTTTCCCTCAGTTTAATTTGAATCCTGAGTAGGGCCAAAGGCAAAGCCTGAGGCCAGTGCAGTTTAGCTTCCTGGCAAATCTTTTTGATTTGTCCTTTCAGAGTTTGATTCATTCTTTCCACCTGCCCACTAGACTGAGGTCTCCAGGGAGTATGCAAATTCCAGGTTATATCTAACATCCGTGCTAATTCCTGCACTACCCCGGCTATAAAATGAGGACCCCTATCTGACGACAATCCTAAGGGTACTCCAAATCTTGGTATTATTCCTTTTAACAAGGTTTTTACTACCTCCTTAGCCTGATTAGTTCTACATGGAAAAGCTTCTGGCCACCCTGAAAACGTACATACGTACACTAACAAGTATCTGTATCCTTGTGCCCTAGGCAATTCAGAAAAATCAACTTGCCAATAATCTCCTGGTTGTGGCCCAATTTGCAACTTTCCCATTTGTATTTGTCTCCTAACTACTGGATTATTTTTCAAACATACCGGGCACATTGCATTAACTCTTTTTGCCATTGTTAACATCTGATTAGAGATTATCTCATTCTTTAAAAATTTTACCAATGCTTCTGCCCCCCAATGGCATTTATTATGTTCTGATTCCAAAATAAATTTCATTATGCGAGTAGGTACCACTATTTGTCCCATCGGTGTAACATACCACCCGAGCTGATTCCTCTGTGCCCCTAGCAAGTTTATTAGTTTTCCATCTTCTATTGAATATTCGGGCTCCTGATTCAGGTATGGGGTAGCCGGATTTGTTCTTACTGGTACCAATGCCA
This sequence comes from Zonotrichia albicollis, assembly GCF_047830755.1. Classification (NCBI taxonomy): domain Eukaryota; kingdom Metazoa; phylum Chordata; class Aves; order Passeriformes; family Passerellidae; genus Zonotrichia; species Zonotrichia albicollis. The sequence continues at coordinate 11,677,005 of NC_133827.1, forward strand.
TTTGAGTCCATACTTCCCGTGCCACTTGCCGTGCTGTAACATCAGCAAATCGATTTCCTCTGTAAACTTCTCCTTCCGCATTCTGATGTCCTTTAACATGCATTACTGCAACTGCTTTGGGACTATGTACCACATCCAGTAGCTGTAGCACTTCCTCCCGGTGCTTGATGTTGGTTCCCTGTGAATTCAAAAGCCCCCTTTCTTTCCATAACGCCCCATGCACATGAACCACACCAAAGGCATATTTAGAATCTGTCCAGATATTAACCCTTTTGTCCTTACTCAAGTACAGAGCTCTGGTGAGTCCAATCTCCTCTGCCTTCTGGGCCGAAGTTCCAGGTAACAAAGCCTTTGCTTCTATTACCTGATCCGATGTTACCACTGCATACCCAGCATAGCGAGTCCCATTCTCGACAAAACTGGATCCATCAGTGTATAGTTCCCATTCAGGGTCTTCCAATGGTTCATCCTTTAGGTCGGTTCTGCTGGCATACACTTGTTCAATTACCTCCACGCAATCGTGCACCAGTCCCCCAGCCTCCTGGTCACTGCGTAAAAACTCTGCTGGATTAACATGGTTAGTAGTCTTTATTTCAATATCATCCTGTTCTCTCAGGATAGCCTGGTATTGCAACATTCGACTTGATGATAGCCAGTGACCCCCCTTTTGCTCCAAAACAGCCATGACCATATGGGGAACAAACACTTTCATTTTTTGCCCCCAAAGTCAATTTCCAGGCCTCTTGAATAAGGATTATTGTTGCCGCCATGGCTCGTAAACACGAGGGCCACCCGGAACTTACCAAATCCAGTTGTTTAGAGAAGTAACCTACTGGCCTCTTCCATGATCCCACCTTCTGGGTGAGGACCCCCAATGCCAGTTTTTGCCTCTCATTCACATACAACTGGAATTCCTTGGTCTGGTCAGGGAGTCCTAGGGCTGGGTCCTCTTTTAGTGCCTGCTTCAATTTCTGGAGGGCCTTAATTTGTTGTGTCGTCCATTCCAACCGATGCTGCTTCAAGGCCTCATACAGCGGCTTGGCTAGGAGACCGAAATTCATGATCTACAGTCGACACCATCCCACCATTCCTAGAAAAGATCTCAATTCCTGATGGTTACGAGACAAAGGAATAGCACATATTACCTCTATTCGGTTAACTCCCAAACGTCTCTGCCCTTGTGTGATCTCACAACCGAGATAAATAACGCTATTTTTGATCAATTGAGCCTTTTTCTTAGAGACCCTATACCCTGCCTGGCCAAGCATATTAAGTAATTTAATTGTTAATTCCACACACATGTCCCTTTCCTTAGTGGCCAGAAAAATGTCGTCCACGTACTGCAGGACTACATACAAGGATGGAGATATTGTTACCTGGGTTGTCTTCCATTCCTCCAGCTCCTTGGCCAGTTGATTTCCAAAAATAGTGGGGCTGAGCTTAAACCCTTGTGGGAGTCTGGTCCACGTAAGCTGCCTCTTTCTCCCAGAATCAGGACTTTCCCACTTGAAGGCAAAATATTTCCTACTCTCTACTGCCAGTGGGATGCAGAAGAAAGCATCTTTAAGATCAGTCACAGAGAACCATTTTAACTCCTCTGATACAGATGTTAACAATGTATAAGGATTAGCAACAACTGGACGTATGTCCTTTACTATTTCATTAATAGCTCTCAAGTCCTGTACCAAACGATATTTACCATTAGGCTTTTTCACTGGAAAAATTGGAGTATTATATTCCGATTCACATTCCTGTAATATTCCTTGAACCAAAAATTGTTTAATTAACGGGGCTACTCCCCTCCTTGCCTCAAGCTTCAAGGGGTGTTGCTTTACCCTCACTGGTCGGGCCCCTTCCTTTAGTTCCACCTTTACTGGCTGGGCAGCTTTAGATTTTCCGGGGACCCCTGACTCCCACACCCAGGGTACTACAGCCTGCTCAATTTCTTCTGGAATAGGAGAGGCATCCACTTCCTTAATCACAAAAATGCCTGCTATTTGTTCCTCAGGTATCTCCAATTTCACCCTTCCCCCTTCAAATATTATTTTCACATTAAGTCGGGACAATAGGTCTCTGCCAAGAAGGGGTGTGGGGCAATTTGGCATATACAAAAATTGATGCTCTAATTCCTTCCCCCCAAACCTAAGATTTAAAGGTTGTAAAAATGGTTGTTCCTCTAGCTTCCCTGTTGCCCCCACCACCTGTACAGTTGTGTCACTCAAAGGCCCTAATAGTCTATTAAGTAAAGAATATGTAGCTCCAGTGTCTACCATAAATTCCTGACCTTTCCCATTTATCTCTAAAACTACCCTTAAACCTTGGTCTAGTCAGCTTTGATTCTGACAATTTCCCAAAACTAGTGCTCGAGCAGTCTCTGCTGGTCCTCCTGTAAATCCTCCCACATGAGTGTTCCCTACTAATCCCATATTACCCCCTCTAACCGGGCATTCATTTTTCCAGTGCCCCAATTGTCGGCAAAATGCACACTGGTTTGGATCTAACCTCCCCGTGTTAGGTGCAAACCCAAATCCTCCCCGACCTCTCATCATCCCCCTCTGTCCACGATTAGCTCCTCCCCGACCTCGTCCCCTAATGAATTTTCCTCCTGCCCCTGTCTGTTGCATTACAGCCAAAATACTAGCTTGTTGTCTTTTTGCAGTTTCTTTTTCCCTGTTATTGTATACCTTCCATGCTACCTCCAACATTTTATCCAAATTCCGAGTATCCTCCCCTTCCAGCTTTTGTAACTTTTTCCTAACGTCCTCTTGTGATTGTCCTAAAAACAATAATGCCAATTGAAGTTTCCCTGATTGATCTTCTACATCTACATTAGTAAACTTCCGAGCCATGTCTTTTAATCGTTCCAAAAAGGCAGACGGAGACTCATTCTTGTCCTGCTTGACCGAATACAGCTTAGACCAATTCATAGTCTTAGGTATTCCTGTTCTAATTCCTTCCACCAACAATTCCTGATATCGTTTTACAGCCCTTATTCCTCTCGTAGAGTTTGGATCCCACCTGGGTTCCTCACTTGGCACCAATTCATCAACTGTTTCATTTAGTTGTCGCAACCTAATCTCCTCACGAGCCTTTTCTCTCATGGCTTTAATAACCATTTCCTTTTCTGTGGAATCCATTATAGTATCCAATAATACCTGTAAATCATTCCAGTCCGGATTCTGAGTTTTTATCACCATTTTAACCACCCTTGCTACTCTTTCAGGGTCCTCTCGGTAACTACCAGCCAATTGTTTCCATATTACCAAGTCCTCTGGAGAGAAAGGCACCTTTATAACTATCCTTTCTCCCTGTGGTCCCACAGCTTCCCTTAACGGTGCAATTAACTGTGGCCCCTTCTGCCCCTTCCTTCCTTGGCGAGTCTGCTCTGCTAACGGAGTCCTTTTAACACTTTCACTCTTTTCACTATCAATGTCACTCTCGCTAGACCCCATTTTTATAGTTATGTCAGCAGGGGGAGCAAAAGGTACATTAGGAACAACTGGACCCCTCGGAGGTGCTACACAATAGGACAAATCTTCCTCAATCGGGGGATATAAATCACGCTCCTTTCTTCCTTTACATCCAACACACCCGCTCTCATCATTCATCTGTAAAACCAAAATACCACACTCCTTTTGCCATTCTTCTTTCCGATATAAAACGAAAAACAAATCTAAATATGGTATTTTATCCCATTTCTCATTCCTCCTTAAAAATTGCATCAAAGATTCCATTATCCCCAATTCCAGTGTACCATTCACCGGCCATCCCGCTTCCCCAATCTCATATTCAGGCCACCAACGGTTACAGTAATCTATCATTTTGTTCTTATCTAACTCTTGAGAAAAGCCTTCGCCTTTCCACCTTTTCAATATACAACCTAATGGCGTATTTCCAGATATTTTTCCATTGGCCTGCACCAAAGTTTTAAAAGTTTTAAAAGACATCATATTACAGCCTTTAATTTTTAATTTCACCTTTAGTCCCAATAAACCTATATACCTTTTTGCCGTCCTTCCCCCAAAAAAAACCAATAGGAGGTGAATTCCGGACCTGCGTACCCTAGACGTCTTATGGCCGGAGCCTAGGCTTTTTCCATTAACCACCAAACCAAATCCAATTATCCCCTTTTTCCAATATAAAGCGCCTTCTGGCTTACCTTATGCAGTTGTCCGACAAGCGCGGGGGAGTCGGGCATGACCGATGACTCCTCCGAGAAATGCTCGGCGCCGGCTTGGAGTATCGAGAGCGAGCGAGCCGCCCCAGCTGCCCTTGGAGTCCTGCCGTGGTCACCAGAAAACTGTTGCCCGATTGATAAAGGACACAAAACTCGGATAAGTTTTGTGCAGCGCTTTATTGAATGGCTCAGGGGCCTGCAGACTAGCGTCCCCTAAAACAGAGCCCCGAAATTCACACATGGGTGTTTTCCTTTTATATACATCCAATTCATAACAAAGTCTCCAAGAAACAGTGGCCCTTTGCCAAACTACGGACCCTTGTAATATATTCCCTAGTTCACGAGCAAAATCATAAATCTTCTACCTGTCCTATTGTAATGCTATCCCCAAACCGGTTAGTCTTCTTTACTCTCCTACCCTGGCTTAATGTTTATTGAGTTCCTAAGGCCACCTGCCAAGGTTACACATAACTCAACATACTATCAACGGCTACAAAATTATTTTTACAAACCAATTCACACAAAACTCATAACTAAACTATAATAAAACATTTTGCTAAATTTCATTTCTTTTCCAACACCGCCACCAGGTTTCTCACCAGCCCGGTGCTCCGGTGCTCCTCTGCGTCACTGTCCCTGAGCCAATCCCTCTGGTCCTGATAGCCAGCTGTCCTGAAGTTCCAAGATGGCCAGTCTTGAGTCTTCTTGCGGCGTGGCTATTCCGGACGAGGGCCCCCAGCTGAAATAAGCAAGGCCAGGAGACTTCTTCTCCTTTTTAAGGCCTTTATTAAAAGTGATCAGCTCAGGATTGGGCAGCTCGGCAGGGCTGCAGTCTCCCGTTGTGTCTCCCAGGGCGACTCAGAGGAGGAAGATATGCGCAGCTCTGTCCACTAGGGACAGAGCTGGGTGATCCGGTCCTCGTGGGAGCCTTTAGGGCGTGGTGTCCCTGTCAGATGTTGTTTTTGCTGGCGCGGTCCCCCTCAGTCTCAGCGCTGGGGGCGACTCCCGTGGTCAGGGCGAGAGGGACTCCACATCTCTGCAGGCTCAGCACTTGGCTCCTCACGTCTAGACATCACTCCAGTCTCTCAACTCTTATTTGGCTCGTTGTTTTTGGGGTTTTCTCCGTGCGTTTGGAGTCGGGGTCCCACAGAGCATTCTGGTCCTTGGAGTCACTTTGCATAACCCCCCCCTCCAGGTCTCTTCTCCTCACTGTTCGGGAAGGTCTCCACCCGTTACTGTCTCGGAGAAGGGCCATTACCTCGCCCTAGCCAGAGCCTTTACTAATACAAAAACAACCATTGACACCAACGACCCGTAATTACCATAACACAGGCAGCAGCCCAGCAGTAGTGGTAACAGAAAAAAATCAACTGAATTTTTGTTCATAACATACTTTACTGCTAAATACTCGTTACAAACCATCTTTCTTACTGTTTTTACCATTTCTTGTCCTTTTACTACATCTACTGAGCTTGTTTCAGCAGCATCACATTCAAAACACAACCAGGCTTCCCCTATGGGACACTCTTCCAGAAGTGGCTGCCTGAAAGTGGCAATATTCTGGGCTATCCAATGCATTCTCGTATTTTTCTGATAAAGGACCAATTGGGAGAGGTTAACACAATCAGGGTTAGAACTGATGTGGACTCTCGACAAGGAGCTCACTTCTTCCCCCTCATAGCGGGGTTGGTAGCATTCACTGCACAGCTCAGCTGGGCTTCCTAGAGCAACACCAGCAGTTAGAGCTATCAGTACTACCCTTCCCAAGAGTCTGGTATGGGTCACCTTGCACAGCCTGCCCACCCGGCCTTGCCTCTTGGGGAATTCTACTGAGAAGAAGTTTCCAAGCTCTTTAGAGTTTCTTCTCCCCGCTTCTCTGATTAAACCTCTCTTGGTCTGTTCCCTGCCAATTTTGGTTTCTCTTAGGGGAGTGTTCTGTAGAGGATTAACCTGGAGTCTTTAAAAATATATTGGGGAACTTAAACTAGAATTACTTATTTACAGTCTTAAACTTTTTACCAACATAGTTTACACAGAACCGTCTTGAAACATTTTAAGCAATGTTATTGCTCTGATACCAATTATTTTCCCATACAGTTCAGTCTTTTTGACTCTTCCTTCTGAGAGTCAACTTTAAATCACAGTATACTCAGGTGAATTAACTTGTGATGTGGATGAATCCTTATCCAGTGCCCGGAGTTGAGACTGGTGTGGACTCTGGCCCAATGCCAGAGGGAGAATGGGGTGGAGTTCGGTCCAATGCCAGAGGGAGAATGGGGGTGCAGTCCAGTCCAATGCCAGAATGCCAGAGGGAAAAAAACCTGATGTTGAATCCTGGTCCAATGCCAGGGGGTGAGAGTGATGTGAGTCCAACCTTTTTCCTTTGGTCTGCACAGTCAAATTAGTAATGAAGAGTACCTGAAACGGGCTTTCAAACACAGGCATTAATGGTCTGCTATTTTATGATTTTATCAAAACTCAGCTTCTCTGTTTTCTGTGTATTCAATTCACTGGTTTTCTGTTCTATTTTTCAAGATTTTATCTATTTATCTCTTGCTTCTGTTTCTTACTTTCACTTACAGCTTAAATACTTCTTTCAACCCCTTACACTCATTTTTTTTTTTTTTACACCATTCTTCTACACAATACACTTCCCTCTAAGGAGATGTGGTAAAACTTATAATGCACAATCTACATTACCTCCACTTTAATTCATCTACATTACTTCTCATTCACTTTCACACATTCCTTCACACCCTCAAGACACAAACTGGGTCACTATTGCTAGAAAATCATGGGTCCCTGCAGCCCCCCCTCACCTTGGGGTTGCCCCACAGGTCTCAGTATCTCTGGGCCCCTTGGAAGGGCCCTGACTCTGGTTGCCTCTGGTGCACATTCACCTGTGAGGCTGTCTGCGTGTCACTCACGCTCTTACAGCTACAGCTCCCTCACACATCTGGGGAGCACTAGTCTGGTTTTGCAGGTCACACACACACTTCCACTGCCCCCTTCCCATCTGCCCAGGAAGTTGAGGCTGACTTTGCTTGTGACTCACTCTCACACACACAACAAGACAACAATAAGGTACCTTTTACTTTCACATCACTTATTACAAGTTTAGTGTTACTGGCCAGTTTTGGTGCTATTGGATATCCTTTCTGCCTAGCTGGTTTTTTGTCTCACTTCAGATGTTACTTTGTTGAGACAGGACTTATCTGCTCCTGTATCAACCAAAAATTCTAATTCTTCATTTAGGGGTCCCACCTCAGAGTTTACCAAGGGCTCTTCTAGATGTTGCATCAGGTCCCCTATAGTGTAAAGCCCCTGACCCCCTAATCATCACCATTAAGGATCTTCTCTAAATTATCTTGTTCCCTGGCTATTGCAGCATCAAGACTGAGCTTTCTACAAAACCTCCTGATGTGTCCTGCCTTTCCACAGTAATAGCAATGTCGTTCTCTCAAAGGGACTTGAGGTCTTTCCATCCCTCTTGCACCTGACAGTACTGACCTATCCTTGCCTCCTCCTGGTGGTGGACCCACCCACCCTGCACTTTCTCTAGCTACAGCAAACATGATCTTAGCCTTGGCCTTTGCTTTATCGTCGTCCCTCCTTAAATGCACCTTCAATGCTTCTCTTAATAACTCATTAATGTCCTTCTCTTGCCAATCTTCAATCTTTTCCAGTTTTCTCCGTGTATCAGGCCAAGATTTGATAAGAAATTGGACTTTTTGTAACACTTGACCTTCTGGAGTGTCTGGATCTATTCTAGTGTACAACTGGAAGTTCCGCTTTAGGTGATTAAGCCAAGCAGCAGGAGCTTCATCCTTCTCTTGTGCAGGCTCAAATGCCAATTTGGTATAAGTTCCTTTGGGAACTGACTCTTTGATCCCCTCTATTATTAAAGACCTCTATTCCATCATGGCCTTTCTCCCTTCCTCCTGATTAGGGTTCCAGCTGGGATCTGTTTGTACCTTTTGTTCACCTGTTGGCACCTGGGGTCCAGGATGGTTCTCTTTCTCCCAAATTCTTATGCCAGCCGCCCTAATCATCTGGACCTCTTCTGGGGAAAATAATATATTTAGGATGGAATTCATCTCCCCCCAAGTGTAGATATTTGGACCTAAGAATTGATACACTTGGTTGGCTATGCCCACTGGGTCCTCAACTAAATGCCCCAACTCATTCTTGAATCCTGTCACCTCAGAAGTTGTTAGAGGAGCATTTACAAAGCCAACACCTCCTGCTACTTCTCCCATAGGAACTTTTCTGAGAGGAAAGAGTTTCTCTGCCTTGGAGGTCCTGGATCTGGTACTACAGTATGGCCCATCTTCAGATGCCAAACTACAAGTTTGAGGGATATCTGGGTTACCCTGAACTTTCTGCACATCAGCAGGTGTATTTGCTGATAGCTGTTTACTGGGCAAGGAGGCATTTGTGCCCCAACTAGGAGGAGGTAAAGCGACAGCAATAGGAGGGGGAGAAGAGCCTGGGTGAATATTAAGTGGAGCTGGAGAAGGGGTGGAGAATGCAGCAGGTGGAGTAGGCACTTTTGGTGGTGCAGAAGGAACTGGAGGTGCTGAAGTGGGTGGTGAGGGAGTATTTACTGGGGGAGATACTGGGCTTATCACAGGGGAAGCCGAAGAGGTAGAAGGTGTAATTTGAGCAGGTGGTAATGAGATGGCAGCCGGGGGAAGAACCGGACCTGCCATTTGAGGTGCTTGAAGAAGAGGATTATAAGGTGGAGGGACAGAAGGAGGCAAATAATCCAGGGGGTCCCATCTTTTACTAATTCCATCATCCCCTCCTTCATTCCCCTCCTTCTTCCTCTGTACCTTACAAATTTGCATCCCTTCATCCCCAATAGTGTTCTTTAACCAGCAAGCTACATACAGTGATTGCTCAGGATCAGTATCTCCTCCAGCTGTCAGATAATGACTCAGTTGTTGGCACATCCACTTGTCCCTTGTCCCACACCAAGGCCATCCTCTTTGCACCTCTAATTCTGGCCAGACTTCTAGACAGTAGTGGATCATTTTCACTTTATCTATTCCCTCCGTGGCCTCTATAGAATCCCATTTTACTAACAGTTCTCCTAAGGGACTATTGGGAGGTGTATTCCTCAGTCTCTTGCTGGTCTTTTTACTATTACACCCTCCCCTTTTTAAGGTCTCAACAGTAATAAATCCCAAAGGTGCCTCTACTGACAGGTAATTTCAAGAAAAATCTTGTTTGAGGAGCTTCAGCCTTCTCCACTGAACTTCAAATTTTTGCCTGATGCTCAGGACTTTATACTGAAACAACTGTCCGATCTCTTGATTGCCTGACTTTCCTAACGTCAGGTCTTATATCTATCAGGACTTGAACACACAAAACCCTGGTGTAAGAGCCTGAGTCATGCCTGACTCCCCTCTGTCAGGAAAAACAACTGTCTGATTTCTACTTTGCCTAACCTGCCAATTTTTAGGCCTCACTGTATCAGGACTTTAAAACAAACTGCAGCCTCCTTCGCTGGGATTTATGCCTGACCCCTTTGTCAGGACTTTCTTTGCCTGCAGGGCTTGTGAGCTTGCCCAAATCCTTCTTGGGACTTAGAATCTGCCTGACGTCCCTCTGTCAGGACTTTTTGAGGTGCATGCCACTCATACAACTATTGCCTCCTCAAGCCTGGTGGGGGAAGGGGGGGCCTCTTTCCCCCTTAGGAGGCGACTCACTCACGCTAGTTCCATGATGCGCTTCCCCCTGTTCCCGGCCAGCTTCCTTGCGAAAGTCCGGAAACACAGTACTGAGGGGTCCCTATCGCTACGAAAGTCCGGCTGCCAGCCCTCGTTTCACTCACATACACACGCGTACGTCTCCCACTCCCGCCACCAGATTTCTCACCAGTCTGGTGCTGTGGTCCTCCTCTGTGTCGCTGGTCCTGAGCCGATCTCTCTGGTCCTGATAGCCAGCTGTCCTGAAGATCCAAGATGTCCAGTCCTGGTGTCCTCTTCTGGCATGGCTATCCCGGACGAGCGCCCCAGCTGAAATTAACAGGGCAGGAGACTTTTTCTCCTTTTAATACCTTTATTAAAAATGATCAGCTCAGGATTGGGCAGCTCGACGGGTCTGCAGTCTCCGTCGTTTATCCCAGGGCGATGAGGAGGACAAGGATATGGGCAACTTTGTCCACTAGGGGCAGAGCTGGGGGTCCCGTCCTCGTGGGAGCCTTTAGGGCGTGGTGACCCCTGGTCTTCAAGTCTGCAGCCTCGCCCGCCTTCCCGGTCCCGGCACCAGGACGACTCCGACGCTCAAGGTGAGAGGGACTACAAAGGTGTTCAGCATCTCTGCAGGCTCAATACTCCATTCCTCACGTCCGGACATCACTCCAATTTCTCAACTCTTAGGTGGCTTGTTGTTTTGGGGGTCTGTTTGGCAAGCTAGAAGCAGTAGCTTCTCATGGCATGCTGGTGTTGGGGTTATTTTGCATGTCTCCCCCCCTCCTAAGTCTCTTCTCTTAACTGTTTGGGGAGGTCCCCACCCTTCACTATCCCAGAGAAGAGCCATTAACTCGGCCCCAGCTAGGGCTTTTACTGATACAAAAACAACTATTAACAACAATGACCCGTAATTACCATAACACACAAACAGCACCCCAGCAGCAACCTTGGTAACTCTTTCTCACAAAAAACCTGGCAGATTTCTGTCCATAACAGATGGGATGGCAGCAGGGGCTGCAGAGCTCTCAGCACCTCAGCCCGAGGGGAGCAGGGCAGCTAGGGAGCCTCCTTTGGCCTTGGCCAAGCACCTTCCTCCATGGCTGGGGCTGAGTCCTGTGGCAGCTGCAGCTGCTGCTGTGCCCTTGCCAGGGGCTGAGGCTGTGGGGCCAGTGCCCAGAGCATTTGTCAGTGCCAGCCTCTGTGCCCAGCCCTTGGCAGCCCTGGCTGCTGAGCCCAGCTTTGGCCAGGGCTGGGTTTGGCTGCGGCCCAGCTCCATCCTCCGGCGGGGCTCAGGGCCTGTTCCCAGCCATGGCCAGCCCTGGCTGCCTCTTTGCTGCCCAGAGGCTGGCAGAGCCTGGGGCTGGGCTGTCTGTGCAGCCCCACAGGTGCCACGGGCTCTGCAGGAGCTGGCAGAGGCTGCCAAGCAGGGAGGTGATGGGGCACAAAGCCCCAAGGTTGCTGTGGGCACCACGGCACAGGGGCCATTCCCAGCCGCAATGCTGCTGGCCTGGGCTGGGCCTGCACAGGGGCTGGGCCACCATGGCTGGGCCAGCACAGGGCCACAAAGGGGCCACGCAGCCACTGCCGGGGCTGACAGCAAGGCCAGGCACACACAAGCAATTGCTGAGCATGGCCTGCGCTGGCCAGGCCTGACTGTGCCAAAGGCAGAGCTCAGCTGCCCTTGGTGGCTGCAGCAACAGTCCAGAGCCCAAAGAGCCTCCATGGCTGTGCTGGAGAGCAAGGCTGCAGCAGGAAAATGCAGGGCTGCTGCAGGATGGTGAGGGCATTGAATTCCAGCACACACCTCAGCTCTCTGATGATCCTGGCACCATGCTGGGCCCTGTTTCAGACTGGAGCAGAGCAGATGTTGACAGGACAGGAGCCCTGCAGGGCTGTCAGGGACCTGCAGCTTGCAAGGTGCTCTGCTCTCCCTCAGGTGCTCTTGGAGAGATCCAATCCCTGCTGGGCACCTCAGGGCACAAGTGGCACTGCCTGTTAAAGGGCACACAACTGATATATGCCTGGATAGGGGCACAGGTTTTAATACCTCTTAGTTTCATAATATACAAGCGAATCTTTATTGTTTGGGTCATTTGAAAACTTTTGAGAAATGGCAATGTTTTCCCACCAGTAACAGGAATTTCCTGGATCTACTGGATTCTTCTTCTGATGGCAAGAGAAGAAATACTCATCTTTCCCTCTGCCTTTGCCACCAACATTCAGTCTAATATTTAGTGACCCTCTCCCTTCAGGTGTTTCCAGCTCTCCTGTTGAAACGGCCATGTATAAGAACATCTGTTCATTTAGAGCAGCTGCATCTATGTCCTTTCCATTGCTCCTTGATTTTCTCATCCAGATGCTCTCTGGTCATTCAAGTGCCTCTCAACTGACTGGTTTCATGCTTTGAACATCAGGGAGTTGTGAAATCTTTCTGAAGTTCAAATAAATATCACATTAGACAGCATCCTAATGGTGTTTTTTATCTATCACAGAATTACCATTTCTTACATCTATGTCCAAAACTCTTGCTATACGACAATCCCTGGGGGATGGTGGACATGTCAGATGCAGCTGGGACATCCCAGAGAGCCGTGGAAAGAGCTGTGATAGTTATTAAACTGTTCAAATGTCCAACTTGTGTTTGTTGGCAAGAAACCTTTCTGTGCCTCTGAGTGTCACCAGTCCCTGAGCCCAAAGGACACAAACCTGATGAGTTGTGCTTCCCACTTCAGGAGCTGCACTTGGACCTTGGCTCTGCACAGGAGAGCTCTTCATCCCCTTTCTCTCTTTTCCTCCCTCTGGGCATGGAGGGATCTCCTGACTTCAGTATGTGACTCGTGTGTGCAAAGAGCAAATCTGGGCAGAATCAGGGCAGGGAAGGTTTGGGGGCCTTGAGATCTGTGCTGGGCACAGAAGGTGTTTTCCATTGCCCTGAGACTGTCTGCTGTGGAAAGTGGTTTTAATATCCAGCAGAGGAATGACTTTTGCATTTCATGGAGCCATGCCTTCCCTTGGCTTTGTTGGCTGGCAAGAAATGAACATCCCTCTGTGTCTCAGGCAGCTCCTTCTCCAAGGAAAGCAGGTGAGAGTTGGAGCCAAGGAGCTGAAAGCTGCAGGTGCAGCCTGGGCTGGAGGGAGCTCAGATTTGCACAAGGCTGCTCTGAGTGCCAGGGCTTGGATGGGGAAATGGTGGGGTGGGGGTAGGGACAGAGTCTGACTGATTGTCAGCCATGAAGGGTCTTGATTTTCATATCTACTCAAACTGCATGAGGAGGTACCTGGAATCAGTGACAGTTGGAGATTTCACATATCAATGTATTAACAGGGAAAAAAACCTAAACAGGATGTAAAAAATTTATCCTCACTGTCTTTTTAAATATAATGCATACACTTTTAATATACTACTGAGATCTGTTGAATTACCACAAAACATTTGAAAATTAAAATCAAATTGTTCCCAGAAGCTTGGCTTGTTCAGGTGTTCTGAATGTTAATGATCCCTGGGACACTGAATTCCTGCACTGAAGAGCTGAAGACTGAACAAGCCTCTGGAGCAGGAAAATTCAGCAGCAGCCTCCAAGGTACTGAGGATGTCAGCAGCCCCCACTGAGGCCATCCCTGCCCAGAGACCGTGGGGGAATGGGCAGACAAGGAGAGCGTCCCTGGGGCTGGGGCAGCACAACTCAGAGGCACCAGCAGCTCCAGCTGGGAAATGGAGTGTGGAATGGGGCTGGGAAAGCCCTGCCTGGGCTGTGCCAAGCAGAACACACAAGCCCTGAGTTCCATCCAGTAGAAAACTCTGTCAAGGAGATATTTGAAAGGAATTACAATTGATTGTGTATTGTGAGTTGGACTTCCTGGAAAAATACCAACAAGTGATCCTCAGGAGCTCAAAACACAAAACAGCCTTTACTGGTAACATTAGAAAATCAGAGAAACTTTGGCAAAAGATTTAATATGACATTCAATCAACAAAAAACACTTCTCAAAGCATTGACTTGGCACATTCAACGTCACAAAGTCTAAGCTATTTGAATTTTACATTTCTCAAATTTGCAAAAGGACTGAAATAGAAGAAAAGGACAGAAAGAGAGAAAGACAAAAAAGATACAGAGAAGCACACACACAGCTACCAACTCCTGGATTCCAGCACTGTTTAGATGGAAATTCCAAGAGGAGGTAGGGTCAAGATGTGTGCTTGCCTTGCGGTCAGCTTTAACTACCCCTTGGTCTTCCTGGGCCCTTCCCCCAGGTGGGCCTTGGGGTCCCTTGGTCCCTCAGGATCTGGGCTGGGGCTGCAGAGGTGGCTGTGGAGCATTGCCTGTGCTGTGCCAGGGACTGGCAGACACTGCTGGGCTGGGAGAGAGGCTCTGGGGGCATTGGGGTTCCAGGGCAGGGCAAGGCTGGACCTTCCCCTTCCTCCCCCACACGCAAAATGTTTTGAGCCAACAATCTCCTTGAGACTGTTACAATAGGGAATGTTGGAGGTGAAACCCCAATTCTGGCCATGGGCACCTGGATGAGGAGGACAGTTCTTTTCCATAGGAAGGAAAGCACAGAGCCCCGGTGTTTGGAGACCCTCACTAGGCCAAGGCCTGGCAGATTTGTCAGTAATGGCAGATTTTGTCTGGGACCAGTCTTTGGATATAGGGAATTTTTGAGGTGGAATCCAATATCAACCATGGACACCTGGAGAAGCAGGACAGTTCTTTCCCATAGGAAGAAGAACACAGAGCCTAACCCAGGGTTTTGGGGACAGATGAGAGGTGATTCTTGTGAAACCATTGCCAGCCAGACTTGTCCTGGCAATATTCCTATGGGAACAATCTCTGTATATAAGGAAATTTGGAGGTGAAATCCCAATTCTGGCTATGGGTGCCTGGAGGAGAAGGACAATTCTTTTCCATTGGGAAGGAAAGCACAGAGCCCCAGTGTTTCCGCAGCAGATGAGAAGAGATCCTCAACATGCCAAGGTCATCTGGACCAGTCAGGCAGCCAACAAGAGGCCAAACCAGCCAGATCTGTTTCATGTCCCTTGCTTTTATGAGGCCTTGCAGTATCACCATGGTCCCGTTGGTTCCATGGGGCCCCGCAGCGTCACAATGGTGCTTTGATTCCATGGGGTCCAACAGTGTCACAATGGCCCCCAGGTTCAATGGGGTCCCAGAGTGTCACAATGGTCCCAACAATTTCATGAGGCCTTGCAGTGTCACAATGGTCTCCATTGTTCCACAGGCCCCACAATGTCATGTGACTCCTCTGTTCCGTGAGCTCTGCAATATCACAGTGGACCTTTGGACCCTGGGGGTTTGCTGTGTCACAATGGTCTCTTTTGGCTCCACAGCGTCACAATGGACCATTGATTGTCAAAGGAAGGAGACCAGGACACCAGATGGTTCTCACAGGTCCGATTTATTGATTAATTCAGCAACTTAAATACAGTGTCTAATGAGTCTCATACATGTTGCTAAAGCTGAGCTCAGGATTGGCTATTCAGCTACATCAGCCTCGTCTAATCTAGCCTTTTAGTTACATTCCTGTGGTCAGCAAGCATAGCAGCTTCTGTGTTCTTCTTATCCACAAGGACACCCTAGCCTTGAAGGGGCCTCTGCTCTAGCTAAGACTTCTTTACCAAATTGATTAGGCCATGTCCCCTTTCCTCAAGCCACTCTTCGACAAAACTCTCCACACTTCCCCCTGTTTTGTTCTTGGGCAAGGAGGCTAGCGTGCCAGGATCTTTCTATCATTCGGCTGACCATATTTTGAATACAATTAATGATACAAGGCAAAATAAGCAAAAGCATCAAAATCACACCCAGTATCCCTATAGCATATGTCACAAGGTTTCTCAGCCATGGTCCAAGTCCTAAGCTTTTAAGCCATTCGTCAATTCCCAGACCTTCTTCTTCTTTGAGATTGTGAAATCCCTGCTGTAGTTCTTTTATTTTGGCATGAATAGATACAGAGTATTCGAACAAATTCATGCAGCACATTCCCTCAAACTCTTCTCATCCATGACCTTGTGCTAAAAGCAAAAAATCTATAGCAGCTCTATTTTGTAACACAGCATGATTAACACTTTGCACGTCTGTGGTTAGCATATCTAAAATTTGTGACGTCTTGTTTAACTCATCCTTGGCCCAGCATCCCCATTGCTTTGCTAAGTTCATAGCTTTATTTGCAGCTCCTCCTGGCAAGATAGTTGAAACTATCACTTGTTTTAACTCACACCAAAACTGTGGGTCTCCTATCTGGCTACAGTCTAAGTCATGCAGGCTGGGTCTCTTCCTGCTTGAATTTTGACTGAGTTGCATTAACGAAGACACATTGGGGTGAAACAATGACAATTTCCCCAAACAGCAAGGTCCACCCTGTGGCCTGACTGGTATACCATTCCAAGCTCTGTCTCCACAAATTAGAAATATCCCTGTGGGTAATTTCATCGGTGCTGTGATGTTAGTGCCGTTACATTGGCTGTAAATCTGTTTAGACGCTGTATCCGAACTAAGGGATGAATCCAGGGTAGCTCATGTGTCTCTATGCTGATGTAAATTCTGTGGATCTAAGGGCTCAAAACTGAACCATCCGCCATTTGAGGTGTTAGTTATACTGGCGTTTGCACTTCTGAAGAGATCCAACTCCTCTGGAGGAGAATGCTGGGTAGTATTAAGCGATAAGATTATTAAGCATTGGCGGTAACCGTCATTTTGACTTGCGGTGTGACCTGGCGTGGATGATTTAATTAATGTTTGTCATATTGCGCATGCATAGAGTTTGATTATTGATCAGACTGCAAATGTCCCGAGGAGACCACACTGGAAGTCCCACCAAGCATGTTCGAAATGGGTTAGTAACCCCTCCAAGGCTAAGACAAAGTGATGATTGGTTAGTTTGATTAGCAAGCGTTATCCATATGTTGTCTCTTGGCTGATTAAAGCGTGTTACTCCTACTGCCCCATCCGCCACAGCACTAAGCAGTATAACAAGAATAAGCCTCATTTTTCTGTTTTCTTTCTCGCTTTCCTTTTCTTATCTGTCTTAAACCTCATTGATCCTAACTCCTGCAATCTCCATCTCTGTAGGGCCTCGATGCAGGAGTCCAATGCCTGATCGGGATCTCCTCTGATGGGTCCTACAAGCGAATGCTGTATTAAAGGCACCAATTTTCTACACCTAGCAGAAGCTATGTATAACTTACTTTGAGCTTTAACTCTTTTCACAATACACTGTACCTCCCACCGGTAATAGGCCAAGATTTTCTGCTCGGGAGACTTATAAAGATTTAAAGCTAGAGCCATACCCATGTGTAGTCATGCTTGCAGGTGTTACACCATAAACCCCAGATCCCGGACGGTTCTAACCAAATGGTTTTACCACAACCCCCACAATATAGAGCTACCCACGCAGCACAACAGGGGCTGCGACACTCAAGGCAGCGCTCCCTCGCTGGTCTTTTTATGTGGAAGGTCGATAGTGCTTCAACCGTGTCAATCAGCTCCTTGGCCGTCCGGTAGCGGTGTGTCACTGCTCTGTCCACTGCTTTCAAGTGTCCCTTCAGCTGCAGCAATAAGGGTTGTAAAATCAGTGGCAGCTTCTTCCTCAGACGCTCCTTGTCCCTCTCTGTAAGGTTGTTCACCAGATGCTGCATCAAAGACAGGTTTAGTCCACTTGGCAGGCACCCACAAAGGCCCTGTTGGTGAAGAAATGCAAAGATATCCCCGACCCCAATATAGTACTTTTGCGGGTTTTTCCCATATCCCTGTGTTTGGGTTCTTATACTTCACCCAGATCTCTGTTTCCTTAATGGTTTCCTGACTTGATCTTGGGTGATGTTTAACTGCAGGGGGGGCATCGTCTTCCCCAAAAACACATAAATGATTGATCACATACAAAACCTTAGTCAGGCATGCTTGTGGGTCCTTCAGATCCTGGTGTTTATCAATATATTGTTTGAGAGTACCATTTGCTCTTTCTACTATCGCCTGTCCTGTGGGGAAATGCGGAATACTTGTCACATTCCTGACAGACCATTGGTCCAAAAACATCCCTGTGATGTCACCATGTCATATCATACAGTCGCTCTGTGATGTCACAGAAGACTCTGATGTCACAAAATCACCATCTGATGTCACTGTCTGTTCTGTGATGTCATGATCTGTTCTTTGATGTCAAAGCCTGCTCTATGATGTTTCACGGCCACCCACTGATGTTGCAACCAACAGTGATGTCACAGAGCCATCCTCTATGATGGCAGAATCTGCTCTATGACCACATACCCTACTCTATGATGTCACAGCTCATTCTGTGATGTCATAATCCCTGAATGATGTCACATTGACACTCTGTAATGTCACAGCATACACGTTGACCTCACAGCTGGCTCTATGATGTCATACAACCATGCCATGCCATCACAGCCTACTCCGTGTTGTCACAGAATCCCCTCTATTATGCTGTAGCTGCTCAGCGACCTTACACAAAAAACTCTGTGATGTCATAGCCCAATCTGTGACCTCACAGAACACACTCTATGCTGTCACACAGCCCCTTGCTGACATCACAGCTGCTCTGTCCCTCTATGACACAGCTACACAGGTGCCCTCTCGGGGTTTGGTGCTCTTTGCATCAGACTCAGTCCTCCAGAGAGGGCTCAAAAATTTCTCAGGAACTCAAAGTTACATTGAAACACTGAAATTTCTTGTACTTCAAATAGATCCCTGTGACGCACAATACTGACAAAGTGTCCCCAGGTTCCAGGTAGAACAAATCACTGGAGGCAGTGATGACAGCTGGGGACAAACAAGTCAAAGGTGTCTCTGGTGCTGAGCAAACCTGGATGTGTTTCAGGAATGCCAAGCGGCAAGGCCTGAGTCCCTGCCCCGGCCAAGGCAGATCCTGTCCATCCATCATATCTCAGGGCTCTTCCCGGGATAGGCACTGGCATGTGGGGCTGTGCAATGCCAAGGGCAGGAGCATGGGGCAGCCCCTGCCAGGCTGCTGAGCAGGGAAAAGGAGGCAATGAGGCCCCAGCCCTGCAAGGGTCACTTGTCTCCTGCTCCTGCCTCAGGCCCAGGCCCAGCAGCCATGGCCAAAGTGCTGCCCAAGGTGGCTCTGGCAGGGCTGTCTTGCAGCTGCTGCTCATCCCTGTGCCCTGTGCAGCCCAGGCTGTCCCACGGTGTCCCTGCCCTGCGCCTCTGTCCCTGCAGGCTGTTGGCATCCCCCAGCTGCCCCACCTGGCTGGGCCCTTCCTTTGCTGACAGCTCTGCTTCTGCCTGCCTCTGCCTGCCCGCACAAAGCCTTGGCCTTGATACCAAAAGGGTTAATTCAATTTTTACTGTGCCTGTGAATTTTCAGCACAAGAATAAGGCATGCAGGTTCTGCTTTCCCAGCAGGAATGATTGGAAGAGAAGATGAAGACATCTGGCTCAAGAATGCAGTGGAAAAAAGAAGGTCCGAATCTGGGAACTTGGGGTGGATTTTAGGGTAATCGTTAAACTGTAATACACATTTGGTGACACTGGTAGAATTACATGTCCACATAAGGTTAGGAGTTATCCCTCACTAGACCTCAGGCCTGAATAAATGATACCCACTTAAATAGGAAATTAGTGTTAACAAGTCTTATTCTGATATTTCAGAGATTTGGTGGCAGTGGAGCCTCACAGAACCAAGGAGTCAACTGTGACACTGAGCAAACTCATGGAACAAAGGGTCCATTGTGACACAGCGGAACCCCATGGAACCAAAATCCATTTTGGCACACTGGGGCCACATTGAACCAATGTCCACTGTGATACTGCAGATCTAAGGAGACCATTGTGACACTGAGAAACCTGTTGGAACCAAGGGGCCATTGTGACACAGCAAGGCCTGGTGGAACCATGGGTCCATTGTGACACTGCAGAACCTCACAGAACAAAGGTGACTGTGTTCTACTGCGGAACCTCATGAAACAAAGGGACCATGGTGACACTGAGAAACCAAGGAGACTACTGTTTGCAGTAGGAAAGCTCGTGGAACCAGAAGTCCATTGTGACACAGCAAGGCCTTGTGGAACCAAGGCCCCATTCTTAAACTGTGTGGCCTCATGGAACCATGAGCAATTGTGACACAGCGTGGCCACATGTGACACTTTGGATCCAAGGAGACCATTGGGACTGAGGAACCTCATGGAACCAAGAGTCCATTGTTCTACTGTGGGGCCTAGGGGAACCACAGGGATGACGGTGACTTTGTGGGCCTTCATGGAACAATGGAGACTGTTCTGACACTTTGGGACCCACTATAGCATGGCAGGGTTTCATGGAACCGAGGGGACTCCAGTGAACACTGTGGGTCTCCATGGGATGAAGGGTCCGATGGAACCAAGGATACCATTGTGACACTGTGGGGCATCATGGAACCGTCCATTTTGACACAGCAGGGCCTCATGGAACCATGGAGGCCATTTTTACACTTTGAGGCCTCATGAAACAAAAGGGCCATTGTGGCACTTCAGAGCCTTGTGGAGCCAAGGGGACCACAGTGACACTGTGGGGCTCAGTGAAACAAATCGTCTGTTGTGACACTGCAAGGTCTTATGGAATCATGGAGACCATTGTGACACCAAAAGCCTCACTAAACCAAGGGGCCATTGTGACACTAGAAGGCCGCATGGAAGCAAGGAATCATTGTGGCACCATGGAGTGTTGGCAGACCAAATGGCAGTTGTCACAGTGTGTGGCACCAAGGAGTCCATTGTGACATTACAGGGCCCCATGGAATCCTGCAGGCCATTGTGACACTTTGAGGCCTCTTTGAATCAAGGGGCTCTGCATGGCCTCATGGAACCAAGGAGCCCCTTCTGACATTGTGAATCCCTATGGAAGCAAGTGTCCATTGTGATATTGCGGCACCCAGGAGACCCCTTTGACACTGCAAGGCCTCATGGAAGCAAGGAGCCATTGTGACACTATGGGATCCCATGGAAACAAGGAGCCAGTGTGACACATCTGGGCCTCATGGAAACAAGGATCCAGTACGACACCACCATTGTGACACTGCAGGGCCCCATGGAAACAAGGGAACAGGTAACAGCTCTGGTTGGCTTGGCCTGACTGGTCTAACTGCCCTTGGCTTGTCGACAGTCTCTGCTCATGTGCCCCTGAAGCACTGGGGCTCTGGGCTTTCCTTCAACTGGAACAGAACTCTTCTTCTCATTCAAGTATCCATGGCCAAAATGGGATTTCCCCTCCAAAATTTCCAATATTCAGGGATTGCTCCCAGATAAAGCTGACATTACCAACAAGTCTGGCTGACCATGACTTCCTGAGAGCTGGCTCTCACTTGCCCTCAAACACTGAGGCTCTGCGCTTTCCTTCCTATGGGAAAAAACTGTCCTTTCTGCACATGCACCCATAGCTAAAATTGATACTTTTCAAAAGCTGCTCCTGCTCCAGGCCCAGGGCTCATCCCAAAGTTGGGACAGATAAAAAGCTGTGTCCATTTCTGTTCATTGCTGTTCTGCTGGAGATGGATCCTCAACCACTTGGAGGTTGGTGATGAATTTTATTACTCCAGAGGCCTCTACTTTGTGGAGCTCTTCAGTTCAGTAATTCAATGAAAAAGGTTCCTAAACATTTGTTCAAAACACCTGAACAAGAAAGGCCAAGGGAGTAATCTAAGTTTTCAGTTTTGTGTGGTTAATGAGACACATTTCAGAAATGTCTTCAAAGTGAATCTGCTACACTGAAAAAAAAAAAAAAAAGCAGTGAGAACTGTTTTGTCCAGTATTCATCTCCTCTTTATATTTGGTATCAGCAATGTCCAATTGATATTGACGCCCAGCACCTTCTGTTGGAGTCTGAACAGACAGGAAAAAAGAACCCCTCATGGCTGACAATCAATAGCACTTTGTCCCCATATCCTCCCCACAATTTCCCTCATCCAATCCCTGGCACTCATATGGGTTAGGAATGGATTGGCCAAGAGGAGCAGGGCAGGGATTCTTCCCCTGTGCTCAGCACTGCTGGGGCAGCACCTCAAGTGCTGTGTCAAGTTCTGGGACCCCCAATTCAAGAAGGGCATGGAGGGACTGGAGCATGTCCAGAGAAGGGCAACAAGGCTGGTGAGGGGTCTGGAGCACAAGTCCTGTGAGGAGTGGCTGAGGGAGCTGGGGTTGTTTATCCTGGAAAAGCGGAAGCTCAGGGAAGACAAGGCCAAGTCAGGGCACAGGTTGGACTTGATGATCTCCAAGGACTTTTCCAACCTTGCAGATTCTGGGATGCTTGAAACCCACTTTTGGAGCAGTTTCAGGATGAGCCCTGGGCCTTCTCTTCCGAAGCTCCAGCAGCCCAGGTCTCTCAGCTTCTCCTGTGTCCTGGTTTAGGGCAAATTTGTTAAAGAATCTGCAAAGGAGGGCCCCTCCAGAAAGCGAAACCCACACGGCCCCTCCCCCCAACTGGTTCAGGAAAAAAATTCCTTGGAGAGAGGTGGAAAGAACCTGTTTATTTGACTGGCCCAGCACCCCCCAGCACACAAAATGAACAATACCCGATGACACCGCTCTGAGAAAGATGGCAAAATCAGAAAGTCTCTTTTGGGGGTGGTTGCTTTGTTCTCAGTCCCTCCGGCGCTGGGGCAGCTGCTGCAGCCGAACCTTCGGTGTTCCCGGGTCCCAGTCCGGAGCAGGTTCCAGATGGTCACAGGAACAGGAGAGGAGAAACAGTCCAGGAAGCAATGTGGACTGTTTAGCTAGAACTAGCTAATAAGCAGAGGCAGAAAGCAGAGCAGAAGCAAGAGCAGAAAAAGAGAGCAAGCAAAAGCAGCAAGCTGAAGCTGGAAGTGAGAAAACAGCCTTATGTACCGCTTTCCTCTGTGTCCCTGATAAGAGAAACCCAAACAAAACTTCCACTCTTCAGAGCCAGTCTTAAAGGCACAGAACAGATGAATGGGGATATACAAGCATCATAACGTCACCCCAGGACATCCTGCCAGCCCCAAAGCCCATCCTGTCAGTCCTGCAGAGCCTCTGCAGCTCCTCCTCACTGCCCAGAACAGGGAGCCCCAGAGCCAGACACAGCAGCACAGATGTGCCCCCCTGGCCTGGGGTGCCTCTGGCAAGGGAGCAGCACCAGGCACTGCAGGAGCCTGCAGGCAATTCCTGCAGATTGTAGGATGATCCTGCTCCACAAGGGACGTTCCCATGGGGCCAAGTCAGGAACTGCAATGGGGAGTGGGGCCAGAGAGGAAAGGGCAAACAGGGATGGGCTGTTTGGAGGGGACGGAACAGGGGTGGGCAATAGGAAGAAATTTCTTTTGGGAAGTAAAAAGAAAGCAAAGGTGAAGCAGAGGAAATGCTCAGGGCAGTTTGGGGGTGGCTGCAAGGCAGCCCTGGCTCTGAGCGACAGCATCTGCAGTGGCACAGGAAAATCCCAGCTGATGGGAACAAACTTTCTGGCTGACTGCAGAGGCCAGGACAAAGCTGAGTGGTTTACCTGGTGTCCCCCAGCCCTTGCTGGCCCCAGGGGCTGATGGCATTTGTGCTCCCTCAGGTTCATGTCCCCACACCAACAGCATGGGGGTGCTCCCCCTGCTCTGTGCAATGCAAACAGGGGCTGCTGAGCCAGTGCTGCTGTGTCTGTGCCTGCAAGGATGGGGCACCTGTGTGAGCTGGGGGAGAGGCCAGGGCTGCAGAGGGGGGATGTTGTTGGCAGCTCCATCAGGACGCTCTGGGACGCTGCCCTGGGCTGTGCAGCGCACTGGGGATGGATCAGCCCCTGTACTGCTGCTCCTTCTCGTCTGTCCCAGGGCCCTTGCAGAGCCCCAGCCATGCTGTTTGCCCCCAGCCTGCCCACGGCCAGCCTGGGGCTGCTCACGGGGCTTTTCTGTGCTGAGCATTGGCCTGGCTGTGTTCTTGAGAGAGCCTGGGCAAGGAGCCTAGAGCCCCCAGGCCCTGGGCTGAGGCGTCAGCGCTGCCCCAGCAGTGCCCATGGCCTGTCCGTGCTGCAGCCCCGGCACTGCCACACCCAGGACTGTGCCCGGCCCCGAGAGCACTCAGGCCCTGCAGCAACACCAGGGCCACCAAGGCAGCGGGGCAGGGCCACAGCAGCAGCACTGGCAACACCAAGTGCTGCTGCTGCTGGGCACAGCTGCTGGGCCAGCACTGATCTGCCCCAGCTCTGCACACAGACATTGCTGCTGCAGCTCCAGAGAAGGCAACAAAAGGGCATCTCTACAGGAAACTCTGCTGGGTGATCCTTTAGTTCTTTTAAAGCCACCGAGAGCTCAGCCCCTCATTGACACAATCTCTAGCCACAGGGAAGGTGGAGAGAATTACATTTCTTTTTGGACTATATTATAACAGTAAAAGTACGAAAAATTACCTCAGAAATGAAACGAACAAGAAGTATCAAACATTTTTTTTAATTCCATGTGATTTGCAGAAAATGGCTAGCAGTTTAATGTTCCTGAAACTATCTTGTCATAAGTCTCCTCACTGCAGCCTTGAGCTCCTGGTTCCTCAGGCTGTAGATGAGGGGATTCAAGGCTGGAGGCACCACCGAGTACAGAACTGACAGGGCCAGATCCAAGGATGGGGAGGAGATGGTGGGAGGCTTCAGGTAGACAAAAAAGCTAGTGCTGAGAAAAAGGGAGACCACAGCCAGGTGAGGGAGGCAGGTGGAAAAGGCTTTGTGCCGTCCCTGCTCAGAGGGGATCCTCAGCACAGCCCTGAAGATCTGCACATAGGAGAAAACAATGAACACAAAACAACCAAATGTAAACAAAAGACTAACCACAATGAGCCCAAGTTCCCTGAGGTAGGAATTTGAACAGGATAGCTTGAGGATCTGGGGCACCTCACAGAAGAACTGGCCCAGGTCATTGCCATGGCACAGGGGCAGGGAAAATGTATTGGCTGTGTGCATGAGAGCATTGAGAAAGGCACTGGCCCAGGCAGCTGCTGCCATGTGGGCACAAGCTCTGCTGCCCAGAAGGGTCCCGTAGTGCAGGGGTTTGCAGATGGACACGTAGCGGTCATAGCTCATGATGGTCAGCAGGAAAAATTCTGTTGCAAAAAAAAAGAAAATCAGAAAGACTTGTGCAGCACATCCTGTGTGGGAGATGTTCCTGGTGTCCCAGAGGGAATTGTGCATGGCTTTGGGGACAGTGGTGCAGATGGAGCCCAGGTCAGCGAGGGCCAGGTTGAGCAGGAAGAAGAACATGGGCGTGTGCAGGTGGTGGCTGCAGGCTACAATGCTGATGATGAGGCCGTTGCCCAGGAGGGCAGCCAGGGAGATGCCCAGCAAGAGGCAGAAGTGCAGGAGCTGCAGCTGCCGCGTGTCTGCCAATGCCAGCAGGAGGAAGTGGCTGATGGAGCTGCTGTTGGACATTTGCTGGGGCTGCACATGGGGACCTGTTCATGGAGAAAGGACAGTGACAAGTCAGGAGAGGCTGCTTTGAGCCAAACTTGATCCATTCCCTGCAGACTGTCCAACTGGGACTCACCCACCCTTGTTCCTGCTCTGGGAAAACCTTCACCCAGGTCCCTGCCTGAGCTCCAGCCAGTTGTGCTGGCTGAGTGTGCCAGGAGCAGCCAGGCCTGTGCATGGGGGCTCTCGAGGAGCCATCCCTGTCCCACAGCCCTGGGTTTGTGGCCATTTGACAGAGGGACAAGGCTGGATATTCAGGATTTGTCAGTGGAATCACTCCTAATGCAGAAAGGCGTGGTAGCATCTGCACTCCCACTTTTAAAGGATGGCAGGAATTTATTATAGGAATTTTTTTCCTACACACACATCATTCCTGGCTCTCTGAGGTCAGAAATCCCCAGCATTTCTGCTGCACTTAGAGTTTACCACTGAGAGGTGGGAGAGCCGAAGGATTCCCTGTGGCTCAGGGAAGGTGAAGGGCTGGATGGGCTTGTTCCCAACTGCCATGGCTTTGCACCTTTGGCTGCAATCAGAGCACAATCACACTCCCTGGGTCACCCTGGGATAAACCAGACCCTGCCCAGATCAGAGGATCCCTGAATGTCTTACCCTCTCTAAAGTCTCTGGGCAAGGTCTCTGCACCCCCTTGTGCCAAGGATACTCACAGCTCCCTTGGCAAACCCAACAGCATTTCCTCAGCTGTGGCAGCTCTGCCCTTCCCCGTGGGACATTCAGGGAACTCCCAGAGGCTCTGGCACAGATTTGCACCCAGGAGGGCAGCTCAGAGCTTGGAAGGGCACAGCAAGGAGGTCCCTGGCTGTGCCCATGATGGGATCTCAGGGAGGGGGCTCAGCTCATTCCCCTTTCCCATGGACTGCTTTGCCCACAGCCCCACAGGTGCCAGGGAAGCTTGGACACCCCATTCCCATGGACAGCCCTGCCTGGCAGGAATGTCAAGGGCAGAGCCTGACTCAGCTGCTGCAAATGCCAGAGCCTCCCTGAGAACAGCAGATAACAGTGACAATATCAGGGCAGGGCAGAACCAAGAGAAGATGTTGTGGTGCTGTGCCTGAGAGGGCAGGGCAGAGACAGCTGGGCACTCAGGACAGTGTTCCTGTGCCCAGCTGTGCCCAGCACCTCCCACACACCAACAGTGCCCTCATCCTGCCCCCAGCACTGCTCTCTTCAGCCCCTTTCTATCCCTGAGCATCTCCCTGGGCCTGGACATTCCCTCCTGAGAGGAGCCTTGTCCCTGCCAGCGCTCACAGAGCCCGTCCAAGCCTGTGTGCCCTGGCCGGGGCCCTACAGAAACCTGCCTGTGTGCCGGGCCCTGGCTGGGGCAGGCTCTGTGTGCAGCTGGGCAAGGGCAGCTCAGGAGAGCCCTGCTGGGCCCTGCAAAGGTGATGCTGCTGCTGTCCAGAGCTGAGGAGTGGCTGAGGGCCCTTTGGGAGGCTCCCAGCAGAGAGACTGACCAGCTTAATTTACAGTTCTGGAGTCTCTGTAAATGTTCAAACACTCCTTGGATGTTCCTGTGTGTCCCTTTCAACTCAAAATGTTCTGTGAATCTGGGATTACAATTCCTGTTCTGCTTCTCTCATCCCCCTGTTGTCTATAATCCAAAAAGAAAAAAAAAAACAACAAAACCCACTTGCAAGAGTGTTAGAACAGTAAGTAAAAACCAGACATTTATTGGAAGCTTCCAGGTGTCCCAGTGGGGATGGGACACACCCGGGCCTTGATTTACACAATTTATTAAGGTTGATTAATAAAGAAAATTTAACAGGAACATCCAATAGGAGATTCATTTTCTCTAGTTACACACCCCTGGTACAACCTGTTGGATTAGGTCCAAAGGCTTCTTTGCAAAAATATTTGTTGTGACTGCTCACATTCTGGTCAATTAAAAAAATGTTCCTATAGGTCTCCTCTTCCTGATAATAAGACTACACAGTATTTCAGGAATATATTTAGACAGTCTAAAATGTCTATTGTTCTACAATCTAAGAGAAAGGTTAGGAAACGTACTAGAGCTAATTAGGGATTATGGTTATATAAGTATATAATAGTAGTTTAACAGAGTTAGTTAAGCATTTACTAGAGTAAGGATTATAGTTTTATAACTATACAATAGTAATTTACAGAACTATGAATACAATCAAAATGTATAAAAAGCAAAAATCTTTTTGTCATCACCCCAAATTTCCCATCTTTCTTCAAGCAGAAAATTGAAAACACTCTCAGGAAAGCTCCTGATCTTTACAGCAATCCCAGGCTTACCTTCTTTGGAAAGTGTCCTCCAGAGCTGTGCCCAGGCTGGTCTGGAGCTGGGAGCAGCCCTGCCCCACCCAGCCCCTCTCAGCAGCAGCCCCTGCCCTGCTCAGGGTGGCTCCTTCGCCCCAGAGCTTCCCCCCAGCGCTGGGAGCAGCTGCCAGGGCTGGCTGAGAGCTGTCCCTGGCAGGCAGCAGAGTCCCTGCCCCAGCACAGCGCCCTGGGCTGCAGGACCCTGCTCTGCAGGACAGCCCAGGGCACCCCTGGCTGCAGCCCCGGCTGCTCAGCCCTGCAGCAGAGCCTGGCAACAGGAGCTGCCTTGGGCTGTGCTTGGGCTGGGGCAGCAGGGAAAGCCAGCCCTGCCCTAGGGCCACAGCCCTGCCCTGGAGCAGCTCTGAGTCCTCCTGAAAGGTCCTCAAAACTGTGGGATGTGCCACCTCCAGGAGATCCCTGCAGGAACTGCAGCTTCTCTTCCCACAGCCAGGGAATGACTGTTTCAAACCTGGGCTGATTTCTGCTCTAGTGGGCTCTGAGTGAGCTCTGCTCTGTGCTGCCAGCCCAGGCTGAGTTTAACCCCTCTGTGCCTCTGTGCTGTGCCTGGGGTGGCTGCAGGCAGTGCCCCAGCCCTGCTGGGCTGTGCACAGGAGCTGCTCCTGGCCAGAGCTGTCTCTGCAGCGCTGCCCTTGCCAGGAGCTGCCTCTGTGCCAGGAGCCTCTGTGCAGGTTTTTCAAAGGACTTTGGGTTTGGCTTTTGTCTTGGAGTCTCTGAGAGGTTTGTGCAATCATGGCCTCCAATTATCTGCTGTAATTAGTCCCTGGAGAGGCTTTCTCAGTAACAACACCCAGTGGGGCTCATTAATACTTCAGGATACTTCAGTTATTTTAAACTTTGTTGTGGTGTGTTGCAATATCCTGTTTTACCTTCTCCCTTCCCCCTCGCCCCTCGCTGAGTGTGCCCTGTCAATCAGGCTAACATACCAGCAAGGCGTCGTGTGATAGGTGTCCCTAGTACCTTGAGACCCTGCCCCTTCACCTGGTTGGTGACTCACCTGTCCCCTCCCCTTCCCCTGTCCTGAGCTTAAAATGTGAATGAGACCATGTGGCGCCATTCTGTTACCAGCAGTGGCCCAGTGCAGACGTATCTGTACTCATGGAATAAACATCTGGCTACCTTCTAGCAGAATCCGCTCCCTTCTTTTCTTCACCATCGCCAGAAGCTCTCCCCTGAGGTAAACGGAGTCCTGTCTTGTGCCCCGCTGCACTCTGCCGCCAGCCAAGGTATCGCTGGGGTGAACACCGCAGTGCTGCCTCTGGCCCAGCAGCGAAGGTCAGAATTGGCCTAGGCACCATCTAACTGGTTATATTGGGATACATATTCCAATATATTGGCGTCCCTGTGGGTGGCTCGACTCTGCAGCCCGAAAACGGACTCGCAGTACCTCAGAGAAGTTTCTGCCAGCCGTGCATCCAGCTGGAAGGGCTTTGGTTGCATTGCCCTCAGCTAGAGACTTTGGGAATACTCCCAGAAAAAGTTTCGTGGACTGTTCGGTGCCTTTGGAAAGCCCTGCTTCATTGTGGTGAACAGATTTTCCAGAGGAAGAAAAGGGTAGCTTCTCTTACACCCAGAGAGAGGTCCTTTTCCGGTGGAGACCTGCCTGCCTGTACCCAGCCTACAGCTTCCATTTCACGTGAGTATCTCTGCTTTCGGTAGAGCAGAAGCTCAAAAACAGACTCTGCCGCGAGTTCTGTTCCTTTTTGCCTTTGCATTTTGGCTGCGCAGCCCCACAGACAAGAATTCATAGCGTTCTAGTGTTAGCTTTCCTGCTGCGTGTTTCACTGTTTTTTAGAATTCGCGCCGGAGCGGGATCGCTCTCTGCCCTTCCCCCCCCGGCTCAGCAGCGTGTTCAGACACGTGTTAGGAGATTTTCTTTCTCTTTCTCTTTGCGGGAGAGGGGGGGGCTCTCTTTCCACGTGGCCGGGGGACCTGCGGGGGTCGGGAGTGCTCTGCACACGCGGCGGCGGGGGGGGGGGCGTCCCGGTTTCGGCTGCCACGTGGAGTAGTTGCTGTCTCTGCTCCGCGGGAGTGGCTGCTGCATTCCACCGCGGGGGAGGCTTTGTTTCTGCCTCGGCTCGGCAGGGCGTGTCCCAGCTCCCTGCTGCTGCTGCCCGAGAATTTTAAAAGCAGTATATACAGCTGCATTGTGAAGCTTTTGTCTGCTCGTTATCGCTTTCTATCTGTGGTTTTTTTTAGAAATTGGTAGCTGATTTTAGCTTTGTTTTTGGTCAGGCGGGATTAAGTACTTTGCTTTTTAACATGGGTTCCAAACTTAGCATTGTACAAAGGGGAGTGTATTATGATATTGTTAGCATTTTAATCAAGAGTAATGTGAAATTCTCTAAAGGAAAATTGAAACAGTTTATAAGATGGCTTTTTCTGCAGTTCCCAAACATTTCCCCTGAAGAAATCCACAATATTCAATTCTGGGATAAAGTTGGGAATGAATTGATAACCTTAGGACAATCTGGCAAATTACCCTCAGCTAAATTTGTGTTCTGGAGTTTGCAAATTCGAACAGCATTGCTCAAACAAAAGGAAATGGAAAAAAAGCCAAATGTAAAGCCATGTGCCTCTGCTCTCCCTGTTCCTCCCTCTCCCTCTAAAACCCCTAAACCTCTTTCCCCAAAAAAATCCCGAGCACGTGTTAGTTTTTCGGAGAGCAGTGATGTCCAAAATGGCCCCCAGTCCCTAGGGGGTCCACAAGATGGTGGATGCCACGTGGCATCTTCCCAAACCTGGTCTTCTTCTTCCCAAAATCCTCTTAAGCATTCCAAAATTCCATCCCCATCCCCCTCTCCTCCTGTTCCTCGTGACACCTTTCCCCCTCCCCCCGCCTTTCCTGCAGTACCCTCAGCTCCGCCCCTTTACTCCTCCCAGAGGGCGGCTGCTGACATGATGTCACCAGGTGACCCCGCCCTCTGTTCCCACGGTATCCCCGCCCCCTGCCAGCCCCTTGACCCCGCCCCTTGTTCCCACGGTTTCCCCGCCCCTTGCCGGCTCCCTTTCCCCGCCCCCTCCCCGGGTTCCCACGGTGGGGACACACCCACTGCCTGTCCCCAAACCTGTAGCTGTGATCCCAATGCTTCTGATTCAAGGGATACAGAGCAGGGGACAGCAGACCCAATGCATAGTGCCATGTTGTCGCTAGCTCCTGTTATATTTCAGCCTGCAGCTCAAGCTGGAGCAGCCCCAACTGCTAATTGGAGTTCTTTTGGACGACAATTGATTAAAGAGATCTGTAAATCTCATAAAGAATATGGTGCATACAGTCCATATTTCCGTGGCCTTTTAAATTCTGAATTAAGTAGGACTGTTGTGGTTCCACATGATTTAAAACAAATTTTTTCATGTCTCATGACATCCACGGAATTCAAATTATGGGAATCAGCATTGAAACAACTGCTAAAAGATGCTCTCCCAAGCTTACAGGCTGATCCAAACACAGCAAAAGACAACAATGGTAACCCCATTACTATTGACCACCTCTGTGGTGAGGGTCAATGGTCTTCTCCCTCAGTCCAAGCTGCTGCAATTCCTGCAGAAACACTTGAGAAAGTAAAGGAAGCAGCTGAAAAAGCATTCTTTTCCCTCCAACCTGAGGGGCCTTTTGAGCCCTATAGTAAAATCAAACAACTACCATCAGAGCCTTTTGTGAAATTTGTAGAAAGGCTAACTAGAGCCATTGAAATACAGGTTAAAAAGGAAAATGCAAGGGAAGCAATTTTAGAAGAAATAGCGTTTACAAATGCAAATGAACAGTGTCGAGCAGCAATCCTGAGCCTTCCTATGGAACCTTCCCCTACATTAAAAGATATGCTTCTAGTCTGTAACAGGAAAGTGCCTCTGATGAGTGTTGCTGAAGACTCCAGACCAAGGCTGCTGCCAAGACCACCTCAGCGTGTTGCTGTTGCCAGCCAAGCACCTTCTCTTTCAGCACAGCAGTACCCTGGGCAGCAGCGGAGACCGGCAATGGTTGAGCCCACTAAACCATGCCTGCTTTGTAATAAGCTAGGACACTGGAGTAACCAGTGCCCCCTGAAAAGGGAATTTGATGAATTTAAAAATAGCAGGGGAGGAGAACTGCAAGCCCTCCCTGGGGGTCAACAACAAAAAAACGAAGAATAAAGCGCCAGCCTGCCAGGCGTGCAGACATAAAAGGAGCAGGCCAAGAGAATAAGGGTAGCAAAATAAATCAAGCGCGCAATAACATTAACATTTGTGTAAGTGAAGCAGGTGCTTCAAAGACCAAGTCTGCTAGTCCACTGTTGAAAGTGAAACAAAATAACCTTTGTTGTGATTTAAGTGATTCTGTATTAACCGCATCTTCTGTCAATGAGCCTTACAGGTTGCAGCTGACAGAGTCACTCCACCTGAAGGACACTGACTGGCATTTTGTCTCTGTAAATCCTGAACAGAAAGGTACTTGGAACCAAATTCGTTGTAAGTACATCATCACTGGGGACAAAAACACACCACAAGAGATCGAAATTGCTCCGGGACTGACAACATCAGATCCTAAGCAATTTGTTCTCAGCCTGCACTGTTTCCACCCACCCCTGTTTCTTCCCAAGGGACAAATTGTTGCTCAAGCTATCCCTGTGCCATCTTTACCTGAAAATGTTGATAAACAAGGGCCCACAGTCGCCCGAGTCCAAGTTATTGGGACAGATAAACCCAAATTGTGGTGCAATGTCAGTGGGGGTGGGGAGTCTAAACGCATTGAGATGCTTGTAGACACAGGTGCAGACTGCACAGTGATTCCAGTACAAGACTGGCCAGCACACTGGCCTTTACAAAATGTTGCTGGTCACCTTCGAGGTGTAGGAGGTCTGCAATTGGCAAGGCAATCCAAAAGCATTATTCAATTCGAGGGTCCAAACGGACAATTGGCAAATATCCGTCCATTTGTGTTAGATTATTCAGAACCTTTGTTAGGGAGAGATTTAATGGCCCAGTGGGGTGTCACAATTAATATTCCAGACTCTCCACAGCATTTTTGTGCAGCAGTCATTAAACAACAGCGCCCCACCCAAAAACTTAAGTGGAAAACAGACGAACCAGTTGATGTGAAACAGTGGCCACTCAGTAAACAAAAAATAAAGGTGCTTGAGGAACTAGTAGAAGAGCAACTAAAAAAGGGCCACATTGTGGAGACCATGTCCCCATGGAACTCTCCAGTGTTTGTCATCCAAAAAGCTGACAAAAAGAGGTGGAGACTCCTCTGTGACCTCCGACAAATTAATAATGTAATTGAAGATATGGGTTCTCCCCAGCCTGGTATGCCGTCCCCAACAATGCTTCCTCAAGATTGGAAATTAGCTGTTATTGATATTAAAGATTGTTTTTTCCAAATCCCATTACACCCTGATGATGCACCGCGTTTGGCATTCTCTGTCCCTTCTATCAATTCAGAAGCTCCTATGAAAAGGTACCATTGGACCGTTCTTCCTCAGGGCCTAAAGGTATCTCCAGCTATCTGCCAGTGGTATGTCTCTTCCCTGCTTTCCCCAGTTCGTGCAGCCGCAGAGAAGGCCATCATCTACCATTATATGGATGATATCCTTGTGTGTGCCCCCAATGATGATTTACTAACACATGCGCTTGACCTAACGATCGATGCATTGATTGTTGCAGGGTTCGAGCTCCAGGAACAGAAAATTCAAAAGATGCCACCTTGGAAGTATTTGGGCTTAGAAATTGGAAATAGGACCATTGTTCCTCAAAAACTAGAAATCAATCCAAGGATCAAGACCCTTGCGGATGTCCACAAGTTGTGTGGGTCTTTAAATTGGGTAAGACCATGGCTTGGTCTGACTAATGAAGACCTTGCCCCTCTTTTCAATTTACTGAAAGGGGGAGAGGACCCAGGTGCTCCTAGGTCTATTACCCCAGAGGCACGGAAAGCTCTAGAAAAGGTTCAGATTGCAATGTCCACAAGACAGGCCCACCGATGCCGGCCTGATCTGCCATTCAAATTTATCATCCTAGGTAAGTTGCCACACCTCCATGGAATTATTTTCCAGTGGGAGGAAAAACAAACACCTAAGGCAAAGGACACACCAAAAAAGGACCGGGACCAGAGGGACTCTCTCTTGATCATAGAATGGGTTTTCCTCAGTCACAAAAGGTCCAAGAGACTGACAAAGCCTCAGGAACTGGTAGCAGAACTGATCCGGAAAGCAAGGACCCGGATCAGGGAGTTAGCAGGATGTGATTTTAAGTGCATTCACATTCCAGTTGAGTTAAAATCAGGTCAAAATACTATGAAAATACTGGAACAATTGTTTCAAGAAAATAAAGTGTTGCAGTTTGCTCTGGATTCCTACTCAGGACAATTTTCGGTAGCACGGCCCGCTTGCAAATTGTTTGAACAAGATGTTCAATTTACTTTAAAATTAAGAACTGCTCTAAGTAGGAGACCTTTAAAAAGGGCTCTAACTGTCTTTACAGATGCGTCCGGGAGGTCACACAAGTCTGTTATGACTTGGAAAGATCCTCAAACCCAGCAGTGGGAGACGGACATTGCTGAGGTGGAAGGTTCACCTCAGGTTGCTGAATTGGCTGCGGTTGTTAGGGCTTTTGAAAGGTTCTCAGAACCATTTAATCTGATTACAGACTCTGCATACGTGGCAGGAGTAGTATCCAGAGCAGATCAAGCAATACTGCAAGATGTATCTAACATTGCACTTTTTGAATTGCTCTCAAAACTGGTAAAGTTAGTCACTCACCGAGAGCAACCCTTTTATGTGATGCATGTCAGGTCACACACTGATTTGCCAGGGTTTATCGCTGAAGGCAACAGAAGGGCAGATGCTCTTGCTGCGCCTGCAGTGATGGCCACTCTCCCAAATGTTTTTGAACAGGCAAAAATCAGCCACCAGCTTTTCCACCAAAATGCACCTGGCCTGGTTCGCCAGTTTAACATCACTCGAGAACAGGCCAAAGCGATTGTGGCCACGTGCCCAAATTGCCAACAACATGCACTCCCTACAGTGAATACGGGAGCAAACCCAAGGGGACTGAACAGTTGTGAACTGTGGCAAACAGATGTAACACACATACAAGCTTTTGGACGGCAGAAATATGTTCATGTTAGTGTAGATACCTTTTCTGGAGCGGTCTATGCTTCTGCCCACACAGGAGAATCATCTATTGATGCTATTAAGCACCTCTTACAGGCTTTTTCTTTCATGGGCATCCCCAAGGAGTTGAAAACTGATAATGGGCCTGCTTATAAATCCAAGGAATTCGGGAGCTTCCTGCAGCAATGGGGAGTAGAGCATAAAACTGGCATCCCCTACTCCCCTACAGGTCAAGCTATTGTAGAAAGAACTCACCGTGATATTAAAAGGGTCCTGGACCAGCAACAACAGGTTCTGAAGGTAGAACCTCCCCACATCCGGTTAACCAGGGCGCTATTCACAATCAATTTTCTGAATTGTTCTTTTGACAGCCTGAACCCACCCATCCTACGCCACTTTGGGGGGAACAGTCACAGGTTGATGAAAGAAAAACCTCCAGTTTTAGTAAAAGACCCTGAGACTTGGAAAATGGTGGGACCTTACAAATTGGTTACTTGGGGACGTGGATACGCCTGTGTGTCCACCCCCTCTAGTTTAAGGTGGGTTCCTTCCAAATGGGTAAAGCCCTATGTTCCCAAAGTCTCAGAGAAATCTGCAGAAGCACCCCAGGTTGCTCACGCTGCCTGGAGAAGAAAACGCCGCGCACGTTCTCTGGAGGAAATTCCATTTAAGCCTCCTATCTGGAATAGTTTGTAATATATGTTTGTCTCAAGTTTTTGTACCAGTTTAGATCCCACTGTTCGTGTGTAGCCTCGAGACGTCATGAGACCGAGCCTGCTTCTCGTCCTACTCGTGATCATCCCACCTGCAATCTCCTACATAGTACTGCAGCCCAAACCACATATGGACTACCTCGATAAAGGTTCTCAGACATCAACAGAGAAACTGACAACGAGCTGAATGGACTTTTCAATGGCTAGGGACTCTCGGGCTGGTTGGGATCTATTCTGAAAACTGTAATTTTAGTGCTGTTTATTTTTAGTTATTGTAGTTTTTAGCATTGTTTTTGGAGTAATCAGACGCATGGTTCTCAAGTTAATCTCAAGCTCATCTCCCCCTCCTGAGGTCTACCATTTGGAAGCCCTCAGTGCTCCAGTGGATGACCTAGAGGCCTCAGTAGAATCATTCTGCACCATAAACACAGCCCTCTTCTTTTTAAACAAAACTAGGGGGAGATGTTGTGGTGTGTTGCAATATCCTGTTTTACCTTCTCCCTTCCCCCTCGCCCCTCGCTGAGTGTGCCCTGTCAATCAGGCTAACATACCAGCAAGGCGTCGTGTGATAGGTGTCCCTAGTACCTTGAGACCCTGCCCCTTCACCTGGTTGGTGACTCACCTGTCCCCTCCCCTTCCCCTGTCCTGAGCTTAAAATGTGAATGAGACCATGTGGCGCCATTCTGTTACCAGCAGTGGCCCAGTGCAGACGTATCTGTACTCATGGAATAAACATCTGGCTACCTTCTAGCAGAATCCGCTCCCTTCTTTTCTTCACCATCGCCAGAAGCTCTCCCCTGAGGTAAACGGAGTCCTGTCTTGTGCCCCGCTGCACTCTGCCGCCAGCCAAGGTATCGCTGGGGTGAACACCGCAGTGCTGCCTCTGGCCCAGCAGCGAAGGTCAGAATTGGCCTAGGCACCATCTAACTGGTTATATTGGGATACATATTCCAATAAAACTTGGTGTTTCCCTTTTGATACAGACTCTGTGAGAGCTTTGTGCAATCATGGCCCCAATTTTCTGCTTTAACGAGTCCCTTGAGAGCTTTGTACTGACACTTAGTAGTGCTCATTAATACTTTGAGATACTCAAGGTTTTTAAGGTACTTTGGATTTTCCTTTCCACACTGAGTCTCTGAGAGGATTTCATGCCATCCTGGCCTCCAGGTCTCTCCTCCAAGGAGTCCATGAGGAGCCTGTGTTGGGGATGGACCTCAGAGGGACACATTCATGCCTCAAGAAACTTTGGGGTTTTCTTCTGACTTTGTCTCCTGGAAAGGTTTGTGCAATCTCCTCTCAGGCCCTGAAGTTCCAGGCTCAGCTCCAAATGCACCACAGGGCTCATTATGATCAAGCACATCCTGACAAACTGTGGTTTTGCTTTGAATTCCCTCAACCGTAGTGCAGTTCACTAAAAAGTTCTTTTTCTATTGTTACAGAGAAATATGTTAAATAGCTTCTAATAAATCCACATTCCTGTTTGAAGGGTGTATGGTTCTCTTTAGAGAAGAAATTATAGCAGCATTCTGTGACTGATAGGCCCAGGGGCTTTCCTAAGGAGGTCTGGCATGCTCTGAGAAGCTGTGTCTTGAGATCTGACCCAGTGTGGAGAGCCTTGTTCGACTTTTCCAAACCCCATCTTGTCTATCCTCACTCACCTGGGGTCGGCTAAGCTTGGAGAACTGGCTGCGCTCAGGCAAAGAGCAGCTTTCTTCTTTTATTTTAGTAATCTGAAACTCCTAAGCTCCCTGTTGAAAACAGACACCCTCCTCAAGTGTGTGCCAAGACCAAGCTGCCACCAAGACCACTCCAGACCTGCCCTAGGCCAGCTGTGAAGGTGTGTGGAGGCCCAGAGGCCTACCATCAGTGTCTCATTCCCCCAGACATGGAGGACTGGTTCCAGATAAGAGAAATAGGCTTTCAGGTTAAGGGTGAGATGCTTTCTTCTCCCATAGATCTTTGCAGACACATGCTGATTTATGTTATGTTATGTTACCCTGTTGGCCTATTGGCCTAATTATTCTAGTTCAACTCCTATTGCCCACGTTTGTTTAACCTTTGAATGTTCTTCTCTCTCTGTCCCTCCATTGGCCCTAGTTTGCAGCATTCGTCCACCCTTGTTTCCCAGGTTCGCTGACCTGACCTCTGACCCCTCCTCTGCACCATATTCCCCCATATCCATTGTACCCTGACCTTCAGCTCTGCCCTCAGTACTCCATATAAGACCCTGTTCCCTCAGCCTACACCCTGTCTTCATCCCTGGACCGTGTTCAGCTGTGTAGCCTGTTCCTGTACCAATAAACCCAGTTTGCTGGAGAAAATATAAAGACCCATCCTGCCTATTCTGTCAGCTTTCTAAGGTAGCAGTGAGCTTTGGGCTCGTGAGTGCTGGATGCTCCAAGGACCTCAGTAGAGCCATGATGCTACACCTGGCACCCGAACAGGGACCAGATTCATTGAGGTCCCTGTGAGCATCTCCAGCAGTGATCCTGCCAGCCAGATGTCACTGGAAGCTGTTCCCCTTTCAGGTCAGCCACAACCCTGAAGTGAGACTAGAATTTTACCAAATCTCACTGAAGTGGAAGTTGGCCATCCCTTCAACATCTGTGGGACCAACTTCACTGACAGCCCCACAAGCCCACTTTGGCTGAAGATCGTGCCTGTGAGCCTGAGTGAGTGACTGAGTAGCAGAGAGCTGCCAGGGGTTCGGGCTTTTGATTTTCTGTTCCTGTGGGTGGGAATTCCCTCCTCCATTGGGGGCAGCTATGGGAAATACTCAGTCCCAAGCTGAAAAGGATGTTTTTGTAAAGTTTTGGAGACCTTTAAATTTAGAGGGAAGTTCATTTTCTGAGGGGAGTTTGAAAGGTATTGTTCACTGGTAGTTTACAGATTTTCCTGATATCTCTGTTGATTCTATCAGTCATCATTTTGGGATGCTCTTGGGGAAAAGCTTTATATTTTACAAACACAAGGCGTTTGAAAAGGTGGGAAACTTTATCCATTATTTCATTCAATTTATGGGATCGTTTCACGAGTTCATGGTTCCAACCCTTTGTCCTGGTTTATTCAACCTGGCCCCCAGGTTCTCCAACCCACGTTCCCTTAGAACAGGATGGGAGACAGAGCCCATCCTTTGGCACAGACAAGCCATCTGCTGCCTGCCATCTCCCCTCCTTTCCTGTCTTCTCCTCAGGGTGGTCGTGGCTGTGCCACCCTGAGATATTCCCTTGCCCTTCATCCATTAGTCCTAGTCCTCCTTCCTGTAAATCACAAGATGGTAATACTCTTGTGAGAGAGATCGCCATTTTAGATTCCCTCCCACCTTCATCCCCATTTCCTGCCTTTGCTCCAGGTGCCTCCCTGCAACGGGTCTCACCTTGACGCCAAGTTCCGCCCCTGTGTCGGGTCCCTCCCCTGTCACTGGAAAGCTCCTCCCCAATGCGGGCTCCACCTCTCCACTTCCGGGCCCCTTCTCCAGTCCAGCCTCTTCCTGTTCCCACGTCACCAGAACCAGACATGGGGTCAACAAGACGGAAGCTATTTTGGCTACCAAAGGCCTTTGACACCGGGCATTGTCAGTCGGCAGGAAGGCCCACGTCTCTGCCAGCAGACCTGCTTCCTCTACAAAGGAAGAGAGCGATAGCTTATCCAAGAGTGAGGATGAGCCCAAGGATTCTTGGCAGAGGACACGGAGAAAAGCCACAAAGGAGGGGGACTGGGAGGTGGTCTCCAAGATTCAGGTAGCACCTGTGCAGTATAAGTGAGGGCCAAGGCCTAAGTGGGAATCTTTTTCCCACAGGGAAATGAAGGATTTAGTAAAGGCTGCAAAGGATTATGGGAGGGGTTCTCCCTATTTTAACAATTTGCTGAATGCACCATGTACTGCCCACACGATAGTACCATAAAATTTAAAACAGTGTATGAAAATTATATTGTCACCTGCCAAGTTTATTTTGTGGAAAGGACTTTGGATAAATAAACCTAATGAATTATGAAAAGGTTATGTTAAGGAAGAAGGGCAACAACACCTCACAATGGACCACATTACCAGGGAAGGAGACTATACTAGACTTCAATATCAGGATGAAGTCCCCTCAGAGTCAATACTGGAAGATCTCAAAGGTGCTGCACGGTCCACCCTCCTCCAAACACCTGATGCTTCTACACCCCACATTGCCTTTGCCAACATTCACCAGGGCCTGGACAAGAGCTTGATCAAGTTTGTAGATCGCCTTATGAAAGCATTGGAAAAACAGGTAGAGAATTAAAAGGTCCAGGATTAATTTATTAGCAAATTAGCTTTCTGTAATGCCAGTATGGACTGCAGAAAGGTTCTGCACAGCCTCACCCTTGACCCTGAGCTGACCATCGCTCAGATGGTTGATGCTTGCATTTGCCAAGCGGTCTCAGACCATGACTCCAGCCTAGCCAAGGCCAGCAGCCAGGGTGCAATGGTTGCAGCAAACGTGCTTCCCCACAATACAGAATGTAATAAAGGCAGTGGAAACTGTTATAACTGCGGGAAAACTGGACATATAGCAAAAGACTGTAAATACAAGACTAACAACCGTTCTCATTTTTCACCCAGCCCTCAGTCCCACAGCCATTGCCCAAACTGTTCTTGAAGGCAACAGCACTACGAGCCCTCGGGAAACTCCCAGCAGAGCACAAAATTACCTCAAATATGAAGTTATTCTGTCCCACCCTTCCATCAGTGATAGATGTCCTAGGTGACAATGTAAAGATGTATTCTATTCCAATCCTCAAGAGTTGTTGAAACCAGGAGGGGCATTGTTTTTTCCTTATCTCCTGTAAATGGGCCAATCAATGCCTTGCCATGTGACTCAGAGATAACTCCCTCTGGGAGCTATTTCTGCACCCACCCCATGACTTATAGAATGATTTTAGCTCATTGTGAGATGCTCCGCCCAGGGGGGAGGAGCTAAGCATCCCCAGCTGGATATAATCTGGGGTTTGGGACAGAACAAACTGCCTTTCCACTGGATTTCCCAGGGAGCAGCTGTCATTTCCATTGGATCTTCAGAGGAAGACTACAGCCTACTACAGGATCACTGCTCCAACATAACCACATCTGCTACTCCAGGAGGACTGTAGCCACAATTCCAACTGGACTGCTAACAACACCCTGACCAACAGGGTGTCAACTTGTATTCTGACTTTGTCAGTGTTTTTTCTTTTGTATTACTGAATGCATTTTGGGTTTTTTTATTTTTTTCTTTTCCTAATAAATTGTAATTCTGACTTGGAGTGTCTCTCTGTTTTTTTATTCAAACCAGAAAAAATGGAAAAGCCTGAGCAGATTTCCTGAACAACAAACCCCACTCAGGAACCACCTGCTCAGTCCAGGCTGCCTGGAAGTCACCTTTCTACGAGGGACAGTGTGAGCAGAAATGATCTCTGGGAGCAGAATTCTCTGAGTCTTGCAGCTGAATTCTCTGTCCCTGTCCTTTCCTTGGATCTTTCTATTGCAGATGGAAGCTGCTGGTGCCATCCTCACCTTTAACCTTTCTTGAATGCAAACAGATGTTCCCAGCTGTTTTAAGCAGGATTTGCTCAATGTTTCTACAAAACTTTTGTGTTCCTCATGGAGTGAAGGGGCCATTTTGACACTGAGGGGGTGACGTGGAAGCAAGGAGTCAATTGTGACCCAGGGGTCCCATGGAACCAAGTGGCCGTGGTGACACAGCAGGGCCACGTGGATCCAGTGGTCCATTGTGACACTGTGGATCCAAGGAGACCATTTAGACACCCCCAGAACCTCATGGAACCAAGGAGTCCATGGTGACCCAGCAGGGCTGCCTGGAGCCAATGGTCCATGGTGACACTGCCCATCCAAGGAGTCCATTGTGACACTGTGGAAGCTCATGGAGGGAGGGAGGCCATTGTGACACTGAAGAACTTCATGGCACCAAATATCCATGGTGACACAGCAGGGCATCATGGGAACCAAGGAACCACTGTTGACAGTAGGGAAACTCATGGAACCAGGGGCCATTGTGGCAGTGCAGAACCAACAGAGCTGCTGGACCTTGTCCCCTGGCCCTGCACAGCTCCTTGGGAGGCACGGCAGGAGCAGCACCCTGGGAGCCTCGGGAGTGCCCCTCTGGGATCCACGGCACACACTCCCAGGGTCTGGAATTCCAGTTCCCAGCCAGTAAAAGATGTTCCTCCCCTGGGAGGCAAAGATCTTAAGAAGGAGCAAAGGCCAAGTGGAGCAAAATCTTACAGTGACATTTCACTGCCAGCCTTCATAACTTCCCCCATGGTTGTTGTAGCTCCTGGATTGGGAATTAATTCAGGACAGGGTCTTTGGTGGGAGCTGCCCTGGGTCAAGGGAGACACTGAGAGCGAAACAGAGCAGGCAAAGAAAGGCAGGAGAGAAAGGAGGACACAAAAACAATCAGCTGAGAAGGTGACACTCTGAAAAAAAGAATTGGAACTGATGGAAAATGAATGGGACAGAAACTAATAGTTCTGAAAATTTTATTTACTATCAAAATACATCCCACACACCCAGCCCCCCACAATCCTGATCCCACATCCTCAAATTTGGATGCCACTTCTCCCAGTCTGTATCCAATCCCATCTCAGCCTGGAGGCTGTGGAATTGAGTAATTTTAGCATGGGACTGAGTTTTTTTGAGATGGGAACAAGGCAATTTATAATGGGATTGAGCCCCTTCAGGGTAAGATTGAGGTGTTTTCAGTGGGACTGAGTCATTTTGAAGTGACAGATCAACCCATCTTGACTTTTGGAGTGCAAAGATAGGGAGAACACTTCCTGAAATCCCCCAAGAACCCACAAATCTTCCAGAATATGTCCCAAAACGATAAATTGCTGCTCAAGTATCTGTTAACTGATGGAACTTTAGACATCTTTGATAAATTTTTCTTTTTAGTCCTATTCCAGGTGTTTTAAGTGATAAAGAAAAATCAAGAGGAAATTGGAGCTAAACCAAAAGGGTAACCAGACAGGTGTCCTCCCAGCACAGATCACTGAATGTGGGTCAGCAGGGCTCTGCCCAAATGTGGATCCTCCCATGGGGGATGAAACTGGAGTGGTACATGAAGCTCTTCGAGCAGTTGGGGCATTTCCAGGGCTTCCCTTACCAGTGCTTCTGTTGGTGTTTGGTCAAGTGAGAGCTGTGGGTGAAGCTTTTCCCACACTGGGGACACTCGTAGGGCCTCTCCCCAGTGTGGATGCGCCCGTGGGTGACGAGGGTGGAGTTGTCTCTGAATCCCTTCCCGCAGTCGGGGCATTGTAAGGGCCTCTCCTCTGTGTGAATCTGCTGGTGCCGGAAGAGATTGGAGCTGGTGTAAAAGCCTCTTCCCACACTGGAGACACTCATAGGGCCTCTTTTCAGTGTGAATGCTGTGGAGAGTTAGGCTGCGTGCGGAAGAAATCGGGCTCTACGGTCAGTCAGGACATCCCCCCCGCCGCTGCAGTCAGACCTTTGCTCTGTACCTGGCCACACCCAGCTGGACGTGAGCAGAAGGAAATGACACTGACTGCCCAAGCTATAAAAACGCTTGTGACCCCTCAGTAAATGACATTTGCTGTCCACCACGTTGCTGTCAGGAGCATATGGACCGAGTGACCCTGGGGTTTGGGCCACTGTGCCAGACTAAGAACCAGGTCACCACGCCTTGAGAAGGCAACAGGGTCAAAGTGCTTTTCTTTCTTATGGGAAAAAAGCACCTTTCACATCCAGGCACCCATGACCAAAGTTGGGAATCCACCTCCAGAAATCCCTATATCCAAGGATTTCTCCCACACAAAAGCTGACAGGAGAGACAGGTCCAGCTGGCCTTGGTTTCTGAAGAGCTGTCTCTCATCTGCCTTTGAAACACTGGGGCTCTGTACTTTCCATCTTAATGAAAAGAACTCTTCTTCCTATCCTGGTGCCCATGGCCAAATCTGAGATTCCACCTCCAAAATTCCCTATATCGAAGGATTTTCCCCACATGAAAGGTGCCAGGAGAGAAAGGTCTGGCTGACTTGGCCTCTCAGGAGCCTTCTCTCTCTTCTTCTGCCCTTGAAACACTTGGGCTCTGTGCTTTCCTTCCTGTGGAAAAAAAAACATCCTAGATATCATAGATATATGCAGAAATGGCCAAAATTGGGATTCCATCTGCAAAATTCCCTATATCCAAGGGCTGCTTTCAGACTGAAGCTCCCAGGACAGAGAGCTCTGGCTGGCCTTGGCCTCTGATGGCTGCCTTTCATCTGGGCCTGAAACACCAGTGTTCCGTGCTTTCCTTAGTATGGAAAAGAACTG
The DNA here is from genome assembly GCF_047830755.1 of Zonotrichia albicollis. NCBI lineage: Eukaryota > Metazoa > Chordata > Aves > Passeriformes > Passerellidae > Zonotrichia > Zonotrichia albicollis. Next base: position 11,720,710 of record NC_133827.1, read on the forward strand.
TCCTTCTTCTCCAGGCATCAATGTCCAAAACTGGTATTCCACCTCTACAATTCCCTATATCCAGAGAGTGCTCCCAGACAAAATCTGCCAGACCCATCTAATCTGTCTGCCCTTGGCCTCTGATGGCTACCACTCATCTGCCCCTAGAACACTGGGGCTTGGTTGTTTCCCTCCTATGGACACCACTGGGACACTGTGAGGACCTGGTGGAACCATGGAGACCATTGTGACACTTTGGGATACCGTGGTGACACTGTGGGGCTTCATGGAACCAAGAGACCACCATGGCTCTGTGGGGCCTCGTGGGACCATGGAGACCATTAGGACCCTTCAGGGCCTCGTGTAACCACGGGGCCATTGGGACACCTCAGGGACTCATGGAAGCAACGGAGCACTGGGACATTGTGGGGCCTCATAGAACCAGGGGAAAATGGAATAACTCTGTCTGATTTGGCCTCCCAGGGGAGACCTGACAGGTCTGGCAGATCTTGGAATGTCAAGGGCTGCCTCTCATCTGCCCATGAAACACTGGGGGCTCCATGCTTTCCTTCCTATGGAAAGAACTGTCTCTCTTTTCAGAACCCCATGGACAAAATTGGTATTCCCCACTAAAAATTTCCTGTATGCAAGGGTATTCGCAGAAGAAAAACCTGCCAGATCTGCCTGGCCTGGGCTTCTGGTGGTCACATCTCATCTTCCTTGGAAGCACCAGGGCTCTGTGCCTTCCTTCCTATGGAAAAGAACTGGCCTTGTCCAGGGGCCATGGCAAAAATTGGAATTTGATTGCCAAAATTCCATCTATCCCGGGATTGCTCCCAGACAAAAGCTGGCCAGATAGACAGCTCTGCCTGGTCTTGGCCTCTGGTGATATTCTAAGACTATGAGCAGAATGTTTTCATCTGAAAACACCTTGGAGAGGGCGGAAATATCTCCCAGGCTGGGATTTGCGGGCCTCAAGAACATATTTCATGTATGGAGGCTGATGTGCCAGGGCTCACCTGTGAAGAGACTGAGGATAGAACAGCAGTGGCCTGGAAGGGCTGGAAAGATGGATTAGGAAATGGTGGAGCTTTTTCTCCATAATGGGAAACAGCCAGATAGAGAAATTATACCACAAATGCAGAAGGGGAGACCAAGACTGGACATGAGGAGATGAAAATTTCCTTCCCAGGGCAGGGCTGTGGTGCAACACATCCCCCAGAAGGAGCCTGGGTCAGCCCCAGGCTTTGTGTGGGCAAGCAGGAGGCAGAGCTGTCAGCAAAGGAAGGGCCCAGCCCGGTGGGGCAGCCGGGGGATGCTGACAGCCTGAAGGGACAGAGGCGCAGGGCAGGGACACCGTGGGACAGCCTGGGCTGCACAGGGCACAGGGATGGGCAGCAGTTGCAAGACAGCCCTGCCAGAGCCAACTTGGGCAGCACTTTGGCCATGGCTGCTGGCCCTGGGCCTGAGGCCACGAGGGGACAAGTGACCCTTGCAAGCCTGGGACCTCATTGCCTCCTTGTCCCTGCTCAGCAGCCTGGCAGGGACCGCCCCATGCTCCTGCCCTTGGCACTGCACATCCCCACATGCCAGTGCCCATCCTGGGAAGAGCCCTGAGCAAGGAGGGAGGGACAGGATCTGCCTGGCCAGGGGCAGGGGCTCAGGCCTTGGCCCTTGGCATTCCTCAAACACATCCAGCTTTGCTCAGCACCAGAGACACATTTGCCTTGTTTGTCCCCAGCTGTCATCACTGCCTGCAGTGTTCTGCTCTCCCTGGAACCTGGGGACACTTTCCCAGTTGTGTCCATCTGTGGGACTCATTAAAACTTCAAGAAACTTCAGAGTTTCATTTTAAATTTGAGTTCTTGAGAAGTTTTTTGAGCACTCTCTCGGGGACTGAGTCTGATGTAAACAACACCAAATCTCCTAGAGGTTCATTTAATTCCTTGTGCTGTGTCTGTGCTGCTGAGCTTTAAAGGAACAGCTCTTCCCAGGGCCAGCTCCTCTCCCAGCCCAGCAGGGCTGAGGACTCTGCCTGCAGGCACAGAGGGAACAGGAGCCAGGCACAGACAGGCTGAAGGCAATCAGGATTGGGAAGACATTGAGCTGAGACTTCACTTTGGGAAACATCTTCACAGCCCTGTGCATGGTGAGTGTGTGGGTGCAGGGCCATGTCCCCTATACTCCTGGAGGGATCTCCTGACCTAGGACAGGACTGATGTGACTATAAGGGTGGCTCTGCTGCACTTTCGGCTTTGGAGGAGGATGTGCTGCAGGGTGGGGCTGCCATGGGCACCGTCAGAGGGACAGGGCAGGACGGCTCCTGCTGCCAGGGACGGCTGCAGGGGGTGAAGCTGGGGCTGCAGCCAGGGCTGCTCAGGGCTCTAGCTCATGCCCAGCTCATTTCTGAGTGGACTTTTCATGAACTCATTCAGGGCAGGAGTTTCCTGCTTGGGTCTCTGCTTTGCTGAATCTGTGCTCCCACTTTTCCCAGGCTCAGCTTGGTGGCATAGGAAACTCAGCTGGGCAGGGCAGAGCAGGGGCTGAGCCTCTTAAACCATCACCCTGAGGATTCCTGGGCACCTCAGCAAGTGCCTGCACCTGCCCAGCCTCCAGATCCATGCAGCATCACGTTTCCATGGTGCCCAGGCTGGGGGAGCTGTTCTTTAATCCCTGCAGGGCCCAGCAGGGCAGGGCTGGCCCAGGGGCTGGGCTGGGCTCTGGCAGCTCTGGCAGGGAAGGAGCCCGGGACCACAGGAGCAGTTGGGGCTGGGACAGCTCCAGCAGCAGAGCCGTGGGCAGGGAGGGAGGGAGGCAGTGCTGAGGGAAGCCCTGCTGCAGGGCAGATGTGGCACCTGCCGGGCCTGCCCTGCAGGGCACACACTGCCCTGAGCAGCACAGCTCTTGTGTCCCCTCGCAGCCAGCACAGCCCTCAGCCCGGGGGCTCAGGGCCCTCAGTCCCTCCTGGGCCGGCAGAGCAGCCCCAGAGATGAAGGGCATCTCTGCGGCCATGTGCCCATTCCCTGCTGACCAGGGCCTGAGGGCCACTGTCCTGCCTTGCTGCTGCCTGGCAGGGGCTGGCCAGGGCTGGCCAGGGAAAGGCTTTTCCTCAGGCCCGGCTCTCTCTCTCTCCTTGCCTTGCCCAGGTGCTGCTGGCATTGCTGAGGGGCTCTCTGCAATGGCAGTTCCAGCTGCAGGGCCAGGCCCAGCCCTTGGGCTCCTCCTGTGCAGGCTGAGCACAGCAATGGGGTGTCCCAGCTCCCTGTGCCCGGGCAGCTCTGGGCAGGGCAGCCTGGGAGGCTGGCAATGAGCCCACTCTCCTGACTCTGGGAAAGGCAGGAGCCCCTTTGTGTGCCAGGGATCCCTCTGCTCTGAGCAGTGTCTCCTGGCTGTCCAGGGTAACACAGGACTGGATTTCAGAATTGTGCAAGTCCAGAGAAGCTGGAACAGGAGAGAGGGACAGAGCAGCTCCCCTCAGTCTTCACTAAGCCTCAGATAACCCTCCTGCCTTGCTGGACAATCTGTTCTTCCACAGTGCAGCAGAATCTCTCATTCTACCTTCTGTTATCCCCATCCCTTCAAGCAGGAAGTTCCGCTGCCTTAGCTGAGCATTCTTTATCTAAGTTCAAACACCAGGACTGGCTCCTGCCCTCACTGTTCCCCTGCACTGACTGGGGGTCAGGGCTCACTCCCAGGTGTCCTGCAGGTCAAGGTCCAGCTCCTCACACAACATTGGCCAGCAGCAACTAGGGCTCCAGCAAAAAAGGTGAAGGAAGATCTCCTAGACACAGACAGGGGAAGGTGTTAAGTGTCAGGAAAGGTCTAGGAAAAAGAAATCTGAGAGAAATTTCTGAGAGAAATCTCCACTCCATTACCCAGTTTTTCCTCCTTCTGTAGGTTGAAATTTACAGACACAGTGAATGTGCAACAGCAGCTCCATCAGCCACTTCCTCCTGCTGGCATTGGCAGACACGCGGCAGCTGCAGCTCCTGCACTTCTGCCTCTTGCTGGGCATCTCCCTGGCTGCCCTCCTGGGCAACGGCCTCATCATCAGCGCCGTAGCCTGCGGCCACCACTGCACACGCCCATGTTCTTCTTCCTGCTCAACCTGGCCCTCACTGACCTGGGCTCCATCTGCACCACTGTCCCCAAAGCCATGCACAGTTCCCTCTGGGACACCAGCAACATCTCCCACACAGGATGTGCTGCTCAGGTTTTCTCCTTTCTTTTCTTTATCACAGCAGGATTTTCCCTCCTGACCGTGAAGTGCTACGACCGCTACGTGTCCATCTGCAAACCCCTGCACTACGGGACCCTCCTGGGCAGCAGAGCTTGTGCCCACATGGCAGCAGCTGCCTGGGCCAGTGGCTTTCTCTATTCATTGCTGCACATGGCCAATACATTTTCCCTGCCCCTGTGCCACAGCAATGCCCTGGGCCAGTTCTTCTGTGAGGTGCCCCAGATCCTCAAGCTCTCCTGCTCACACTCCACCTTCAGAAAAATTTGTATTTCAATGCTTGGTGTCTGTTTAGGTTTTGGTTGTTTTGTGTTCATGGTTTTCTCCTATGTGCAGATCTTCAGGGCTGTGCTGAGGATCCCCTCTGAGCAGGGACGGCACAAAGCCTTTTCCACCTGCCTCCCTCACCTGGCTGTGGTCTCCCTTTTTCTCAGCACTAGCTTTTTTGTCTACCTGAAGCCTCCCGCCATCTCCTCCCCATCCTTGGATCTGGCCCTGTCAGCTCTGTACTCGGTAGTGCCTCCAGCCCTGAATCCCCTCATCTACAGCCTGAGGAACCAGGAGCTCAAGGCTGCAGGGAGGACACTGATGACTGGATGGTTTCAGAAACATTAAACTGCTAGCCAATTTCTGGAAATCAAATGTAATGGAAGTAATCCCTAATAGCTTTTGGCTTTCGTGCTTGGTTGTTCTTTTCTTTCTTCTGCTTTAGTTTTTTAATAATGTCCACAAAAAAAGGTCATTGTTCATTCTCTTTCCCATTTCATTTCTTTCCAAATTTGCTGTGACCCACAGACCGTGTCAATGAGAACCTTTGGTATGTTTAAAGCCTTGGTGGCTTTAAATTAACTAAAGGATCTCCCAGCAAAGTTTTGCCTGGAGATGCCCCTTTTCTTGCCTTCTCTGGAGCAGCAGCACCAATGTCTGTGTGCAGAGCTGGGGGCAGATCAGTGCTGGCCCAGCAACTGTGCCCAGCAGCAGCAGCACTTGGTGTTGCCAGTGCTGCTGCCGTGGCCCTGCCCCGCTGCCTTGGTGGCCCTGGTGTTGCTGCAGGGCCTGAGTGCTCTTGGGGCCGGGCACAGCCCTGGGGGTGGCAGTGCCGGGGCTGCAGCACGGACAGGCCATGGGCACTGCTGGGGCAGCGCTGACGCCTCAGCCCAGGGCCTGGGGGCTCCAGGCTCCTTGCCCAGGCTCTCTCAAGAACACAGCCAGGCCAATGCTCAGCACAGAAAAGCCCCTTGAGCAGCCCCAGGCTGGCCGTGGGCAGGCTGGAGGAGAACAGCATGGCTGGGGCTCTGCAAGGGCCCTGGGACAGACGGGAAGGAGCAGCAGTACAGGGGCTGATCCATCCCCAGTGTGCTGCACAGCCCAGGGCAGCGTCCCAGAGGATCCTCATGCAGCTGCTAACATCACCCCCCCTCTGCAGCCCTGGCCTCTCCCCCAGCTCACACAGGTGCCCCATCCTTGCAGGCACAGACACAGCAGCACTGGCTCAGCAGCCCCTGTTTGCATTGCACAGAGCAGGGGGAGCACCCCCATGCTGTTGGTGTGGGGACATGAACCTGAGGGAGCACAAATGCCATCAGCCCCTGGGGCCAGCAAGGGCTGGGGGACACCAGGTAAACCACTCAGCTTTGTCCTGGCCTCTGCAGTCAGCCAGAAAGTTTCTTCCCATCAGCTGGGAGTTTCCTCTGCCACTGCAGACGCTGTTGCTCAGAGCCAGGGCTGCCTTGCAGCCACCCCCAAACTGCCCTGATCATTTCCTTGGCTTCACCTTTGCTTTCTTTACTCTTCCTGATACAAATGTCTTCCCATTGCCCACCCCTGTTCCGTCCCCTCCAAACAGCCCATCCCTGTTTGCCCTTTCCTCTCTGGCCCCACTCCCCATTGCAGTTCCTGACTTGGCCCCATGGGAACGTCCCTTGTGGAGCAGGATCATCCTACAATCTGCAGGAATTGCCTGCAGGCTCCTGCAGTGCCTGGTGCTGCTCCCTTGCCAGAGGCACCCCAGGCCAGGGGGGCACATCTGTGCTGCTGTGTCTGGCTCTGGGGCTCCCTGTTCTGGGCAGTGAGGAGGAGCTGCAGAGGCTCTGCAGGACTGACAGGATGGGCTTTGGGGCTGGCAGGAGAAGCTGAGGGACCTGGGCTGCTGGAGCTTCTCAAGAGGAGGCCCAGGGCTCCTCCTGCAACTGCTCCAAGGGTGGTTTCAGAGAATCCCAGAATCAGCAAGCTTGGAAAAGACCTTGGAGATCATCAAGTCCAACCTTTGCCCTGACACCGCCTTGTCTCCCCTGAGCCTCCTCTTCTCCAGGATAAACAATCCCAGCTCCCTCAGCTGCTCCTCACAGGACTTGTGTTCCAGACCCCTTCCCAGCCTTGTTGCCCTTCTCTCCACGCTCCACATCTCTCCACACGCTCTCTCCACACGCTCCAGCCCCTCCATCTCCTTCCTAAATTGGGGGCTGTGGTGGTTGGACTGGAAATGGAATTTCTGGGATGCTGTGGTCACTACCATCAGGCCAATGGATGTTCAGATTGCAGAACCACCTCTGAGAAAAACATGGGGGTTGAAACCCAGAACTGTGCCTGCCCAGAGTCTCTTGGGATTTCTGTCGGGAAAGGCTGTGGATCTCTCCCCCTGTCCCAGCTGCTGGCTGGGCGGGGGGAGGGGAAAAGCCACGTGGCCATTACGTAGGCCCAGCCCAAGGATGGAAGGGTGGAAGAGACCAAGAGACATCAGGCAGCCCCCCCAAGGTAGAGAGAGAAGGAGAGAGAGAGAGAGAGAGCCAGCGTCTGAATTCGATTTCAGCGCTGGCCCAGGAGGAGAAGGGGGGGGAGTGCGGTGAGAAGGTGCTGAGGCCAGGGCAGTGTGGGAGTACCAGAGCTCTGGGACAGGCAGAGACTGAAATTTTTAACCCTTTTCTTGCATGATTGAGACCTTGCAAAATGCTGATCCTCCTGGAGCTGAGTAAGAAGAGAGATAAGAGATGAGATAACAAGGGATAGGCCAGAGGGAAATGGAGAAGACTGACTGAGTGGGAGGAGAGATGATTGGAGTGGCCTTTTGGCTGGACTTTCTTTTGTGTGGCCATAGACTGAACCATTTTCTTTCCTGTGACACAGAGACTGCATTTAGGGGGAGGCAGTGCCTCAGAACCAGGAGGGTTCATTGTGGGGACCCCTCGGCCCATGGGGGTGAAAAAATTGGGGGGCACAGATGTCCCAAAGCAGAGATTGTGCGTTTTTGGAGTGAGACAAGGCATCCTTAAAAGACAACCCTAAAAGCAGCTCTGGTCCATGCACAGTGGTGAGAGCACTGGGCATGGAAGGAAGGTGTCACAATGGCAAAAGGACTTTCCGGGCGGTGCTGAGTGACATGGAAGCACACGAGGTTCCAACGCGTTTCCAGGGGAAGCCTATGGTGCAAGAAGGACTCCTCTCCTCTTCATGAACTGAGGATTGAGTATTCTAAATGGTGGTGCCGGACTGAGAGTTGGTGATTTGGGGGAATGTATTGCATTGGGAAATTTGGTGGGGGGAGAAGAAAGGTGCTTTTGTAAGGTTTTCATTTTTTTTTTCCCTTATAGTTTTTTTCCCTCTTCTTTTCTTGTAGTTTAGTTAATAATGTTTTCTTTATTTCTAAGCTGGAGACTGCTTTGCTTATTCCTGGTCGCATCTCACAGCAGACACCAGGGAGAGAGTATTCTCAGGGAGGCACTGGCTCTGGGCCAGGGCTAAACCATGACAGGGGCCCAGAACTGGACGCAGCACTCGAGGTGTGGCCTCCCCAGTGCCAAGTGCAGGGGAAGAATCCCTGCCCTGCTCCTGCTGGCCACACCATTCCTGATCCAGGCCAGGAGCCATTGGCCTTCTTTCCCTCCTGGGCACGCTGCTGGCTCATGTCCAGCCTGCTGTCCATCAGTCTCTGCAGGTCCCTTTCTGCCTGGCTGCTGTCCAGCCACTCTGTCCCCAGCCTGTAGTGCTGCAGGGGTTGTTGTGGCCAAAGTGCAGGACCCAGCACTTGGTCTTGTTTAACCTCACCTTGTTGGATTTGGGCCCTGGATCCAGCCTGTCCAGGTCCCTCTGCAGAGCCCTCCTACCTCCAGCAGATCCACACTCACACCCAGCTTGGTGTCATCTGCAAATTTGCTGATGCTGGACTCAGTCCCTTCATGCAGGTCATCAGTGCAGACATTGAAATCCACGCTGGCTGGCTCTGATCCCTCGGCCATCTTGTGGGTGCCCTGGGATGGCACTCAAGGTGATCTGTTCCATAACCTTGCTGGGCACCCAGGTCAGGCTGACAGGCCTGGAGTTCCCCAGCTCCTCCTTCCAGCCCTGCTTGGGGATGGGCTCACACTGGCACCTCCAGTGCTCTGGGACCTCGCTGCTGAGCCAGCACTGATGGTAAATGATGGAGAGCAGCTTGGGGAGCTCATCCACAGCTCCCTCATCCCCCTGGGATGGATCCCATCTGCTCCCAGAGACACCTGTGAGCATCTGAGTGGCTCAGCAGGTCCTCAGCTTCTTCCTCCTGGATTACAGGGGGCTGTTCTGCTCCCTGTGCCCATCCACCAGCTCAGAAGAACACTTGTCCTGAGGACAACTTGACTCATTCTTGAAAACTGAGGCTCAGAAGGGGTTAAGTATCTCAGCTTTTTCCTCATATTTGGTAACCACATCTCCCCCAATAATGAATGGAGATTGTTCTTGTACCTCTTTTTGCCATTAATCTATTTATAGAAACATTTTTATTATCCTTCACAGGAGTGGCCTGGTTAAACCTTAAGCTTTCACCTTTCTAATTTTCTTTCTCCGTGACCTAACAACATCCCTAAACATTTCCATCAAGGCCCATCACATACAGAACATCACCTGTTGGCTAAAGTACACCTCAGAGGAGGAAAATACAAGAGTCTATAAATTAAAAGAGGGAAAGGAAACTAGTAAAGTAAAAGAAGAAGAAGAGTCTGGGAAGGCTAACAAAAACTGGGACCTCCTTGACCACTTACCTCCTCCTACCCTTGCAGTACCTCAAATCCTTCCTCCAGTTCCTCTTTCCGTGGACCCAATTCCTCCTCCTCTCCCAGCTCTCATTCCTTTACCACCTCCTAACCCAGTTATACCTCCACCACCTTCCCCTCAACCCTCTCCTTACTCTCTTTACCCTTCATTACTGTTCCCTTACCTCTGTCATCTCATGCACCCATTATTCACCAGCAAGTTCCTGCTCTGCCTCCCCACCACAAACAAGAAGCCAAACAACATCTCAGAATCTCATGCCCAAGAGTGAAGTTACCCAGTCAGCCTCCACAGCTGATGTTGTAACACCCGGTCCAAAGTGGCTAAAGTGGAAAAATTGTCCCCCTCAGAGAAGTTCCCATGGGCGGGGTGGCCAGTGAGATTGGATTTGTAAACACTCCCTTGACTGCATCCCAAGTTAGAAACCTTAAGAAAGAATTGTGAAATTTAGTGGAAGACTCAGTAGGAATAGCAAATCAAATTGATCAATTTTTAGCCCTTAATATTTATACATGGGGAGAATTGAGCTCTATCTTTAACATCCTATTTTCCCCAGAAGAGACTCGATTAATAAGAACTGCAAGAATGAAAATTTGGGAGCGAGAAAATCAACCCTGGCCCCCAGGTGACCAAAAACTGCCTTCAGTGGAGCCTGACTGGGACCCTAATCAAGAGGAGGGGAGAAGGAATATGAGAGATCACAGGTCCCTGATGACCAGAGGGATAAAAGAATCAGTCCCTAGAGGGAGTAATACCAGGTTAGCGTTTGACAGCAACCAGGAAAAAGAGGAGACCCCAGCACCGTGGCTTAATAGGCTAAAGCAAAACTTCCAGATTTACTCTAATGTTGACCCAGATAGCCCAGAAGGTCAAGTCCTTCTCAAGGTACAATTTATAACTAAATCCTGGTCAGATATCAGATGAAAGTTAGAAAGAATAGAGGACTGGCAGGAAAAAAGTATAATGAACTGCTAAGAGAAGCCATAAGAGTACATCTGAGAAGAAAAGAAAAAAAGACAAAAACAAAAGCTAAAATTTTGGTAGCCATAGCCAGAGAAAGTGTAGGAGCCAACAAGGATGGGCCAGTAGAACCACTAAGAAGAGACAAAGGTTTTATTGGACCAAAAGGGGCTAGGGCTCTACCCAGTGACAAATATTGTTATTGCTGTGGAAAAAAGGACACCTAAAGGGAAGTTGTAAGAAACTCCTATTAGACGAAGCCATACCCGGGGAGCAAGAAACTCTAGAGAACATCTTAAGAAGAGATGAGAAGTATGGGGAATGGGGGTGTCAAGGGTTGTATGCTCTGGGGAATTTTATTGAATCATCTAGAAGAGCCCTTTGTAAATTTCAAGATTGGTTCCCAGAATGATGAATTTGAATTTTTAGTTGATATCGGAGCAGACAAGTCATGTGTGACTAAAATACCAACAGGAATCACAGTCGGTAAAAAGGTCTGCCAAAGGGGCCAAAGGAGAACCATTTGAGGCCCAGATTATAGAAGATGTAGAAATTAGAGGAAATTCAAGAGAGTGTTGAGCCAAGTTCCTTTGCATCCCCAAGTCTGGTTGTAAATTTGGTTGTCCAAATTTATTAGGACATGATTTACAAATCAAATTGAGAACTGGAGTAATCCCAAAAGAAGGAAAAATGGTAGCACAAATAATGGTCTTAACTAAAGGAGACATAGATGAAATCAACCCAAATATGTGGGTGGGGGAAGGAAAAATTGGTTGTTTGAATATGCCACGAATAAAAGCAGAGATGCAGAAAGACATCTCCCCCATTCGGGCAAGGCGGTATCCAATTTCCCCAGAGGGAAAGAAAGGACTAGCCCCAGTAACTGACCAGCTATTAAAGGAAGGATTTTAGAATAATGCATGTCTCCACATAATACTCCTGTACTAGTATTGAGAAAAGCTGATGGAAGGTATCGATTAGTACAAGATTCAAGAGAAGTTAATAAAAGAATGGTTACAAGGCACCCAGTAGCACAAAACCCGTACACCCTTTTAAGCCAAGTACCTCAGGAGCATGCATGGTTCTCTGACATGGATTTAAAGGATGCCCTCTGGGCGTGTCCCCTGGCTGAAGAGTGCCCGAACTGGTTTGCCTTTGAATGGGAGGACATTGAAAAGAAAAGAAAACAGCAACTAAGGTGGACACATCTTCCCCAGGGGTTTACAGAATCCCCAAATCTCTTTGGCAATCTCTAGAAGAACTCCTAGAACAGTTTAAACCTGAGAATGGGGTACATATTTTACAATATATTGATGATTTACTTGTATCAGGGGGAAAACAAGACAAAGTTAGAAGTTCTAGCATACGGTTCCTAAATTTCTTAGGGGAAAAAAAGTCTAAAATAATCACAAAAGAAACTGCAATTTGTGAAACAAGAACTAACATATCTAGGACATAAAATCACCCAAGGGTATAAAAGGTCAAGCCTCAAGAGAATTTTGGGAATTCTGTCCATCCCTGCCCCAAAGACCAAAAGAGATGTTAGAAAATTACTAGGTTTGTTTGGGTAATACAGATTATGGCTGGATCAGTATACTAAAAGCGTTAAATTTCCATATGACAAATTGACAGAGTCAGAGCCTGTAACCTGGACCTCAAATGATGAGGAACAGCTTCAGAATCTGAAAACTAAATTGTCCTTTGCCCATGTACTGAGCCTACCAGAACTTAAAAAGAACCTGACCTATTAAAATTATTGAAATGCAGACTAAAGTGAGAGAAAATTTGGAAGATGAACCCCTCCCATATGGGAGAATTTTATTTACAGATGGATAATCACAAATGGTAGCCAGTAAACAGGTCTCAGGGTATGCAAGCATAGATGTGCAGAACATGCAAGTTAAGGAAAAAGGAGAACTACCCTCAAATTGGTCTACCCAGTGCTGTGTAATCTGTGCCCTGAAGAGAGGGCTAGATTTACTAGAAAAAGATAAAGGAACACTCTATCCCAACTCCCCAGTATGCATTCAAAATTATCCATACATTCAGAAAAATACGGGGTTGCCTAAATTGTAAAGGCAAAAATTTAATATATGAAGAGCTAAGAAAATTAGTACTAGAGTCCCTGAGGAAACCAATAGAGATAGCCAAAGTTCACATAAAAGGACATCAAAAAGGGGACACACTTGAAATAAAGGGAAACCAATTAGCAGATCAAGTAGTGAAAGAAGTAGCTTTGGAACAGGAAAGTCCAATTACAATTCTTAAGATAGGTCAAACACCTAGTAGGGTAAGAAAAAAAGAAAAAAACGATCTTTGACAAGAAAGAATTAAGAGAGTTAGAAAAGATGAGAGGACAGCAAAAAGAAAATGGAGAATGGTGTGTCGCAGACATTTTTTCATAGAAATCCTTTCTTTCACATTTGTCCATCTTCTGGGAAGCAGAGCCCCAGAAGAAGAATGTAAACAATTGTTATCAGCTGCTGTGAAATGTAGCAGGTGTCCCTGTGATTGGCTCATCTTCCATGTGTACCATTAAAGGCCAATCACAGGAGCAGCTCAGGGACAGATTCCCTGGACACAGAACTTTGTTATTCATTCCTTCTATTCTATTCTTAGCTGAGCAGCTCTCTGCAACTTCTCTTCTTATTCTTTTTAGTATAGTTATAATGTATTATATATATATGAATAAATCAAGCCTTCTGATCAAGAAACAAGATTCTCGTCCTTCTCTCACCACAGTGACCGTCTAAGGTCGCTGTAATATCTGGTGACCCCTCGTGTCAGAGCAAAAATTAATTTGATAATACCAGAGGAGCAAAATTGCTGCACTGGGAAAAATCCTGTATGTGTAGCAAGTGATGGTTGCTTTGAAGTGACCACAGAAGTGGATCAAGCCAGGAGTTGCAGAACTGAAGATCCTGATTTGGACAGAGTTCACAGCCAAGGCTGACCACAAGTGAACCTTCTTCTGGAAAACCTTCAGGAAGATGTTCGGAGAGCTGGCCAGAGCAAGCTGGACACTTTCACAAGGTACTGTTGGCTTTTCCCTTCCTGATGAACCAGCCCTTCGTAGTTTGTGGCGGTTGGTATGGCAGACACATGCCTTGGAAGAAGAGGTTCAGTTCTCTCCTTCAGAGGAGAAACTTATTGCCCTCTGGCAAAAATGGTGTAGAGAAGATGGGATTTTTCTGTCAGCAACAGATCTCTATGAGTTCTTTCGATGGGCAAAGCTTTTTGGGTTCTTTACTGATGTCCTGTACGCCTTGGATGTTTTTGTCTGGGAGTGCATGAATTCCATTTTCCAGTTCGTCTGGGGCCAGGAACGTGTTTTGCCTTCTATCTACCCAGCATTTATAAAGCTCTTCCCAGTTTTGAAACGGAGAGCAGCTGTTTTTCAATGGATTTCTAACTGCTATGGGCAGGCTCCGTTTCCACCGTCCCCAGTGGGAGAAGACCCGATGGGGGATGAGTGGGGGCTTCCCGGCCCCCCCTGCTTCGCGGCGGGGGGAGGTGAAACTGCGCCGAGCGAAGAAGTTTTTTTAACTCTTTCTCCGGAGCCTGCGCAGACGGAACCTTCTCCTCCCCCCCCTTCTCTCTCTCCGGGGGGATGGGAGTGGGCGGTCCCGCTCGAGCCAGCGCCGTTGGTGCCGCCCCTGCCAGCGCTGCGTCCGCCTTCAAGACCCGCCTCACCGGCGCGGCCGCCACTCCAGGCGATCCCGTCTCCGCCTCTCCAGGCAGTCCCGCCCACGGCTTCACAGGCCTCCCCGCCCCTGCCAGCGCCTGCGTCTGAGAATGCAGAAGAGGCACTTCCTGTGGCTGCTGAGTTGCTAAGCGACGACGACGCGTCTCCAGCTTCCGGCTCAGCGGGGGAGTTGTTCTCTCCGGCCCCTCCGGCCCCTCTGCCGCTTCCATCGGCTTCCTCGCCGCCTCAAGCCGAGACGGTCCCTGTTCAGGATGGTGCTGGAGACGGCGCCGAACCTGCGGGACCCTCGGAAAAGCCCGCGGCCGCTCCTACATCCAGCGAGATTCCCTCCCCGGTTCCGGCTTCCCCCCCGCTGCCTGCACAGGCTGCCCCAGCAGTCCTGCTGTTTTCGGAGGCTGTGTCCTCCGTGTCGGCGTCAGAGACTGCCCTGGAACCGGCGGCTTGTTCGAGCTCGGACCATCCCGGACCGGTTTCTGTAGCAGCGGCCCCGGCGGCTGGCCTCCCCTTCCGTGGAGCGGGGAGTGCCCGCCAGCTGACTGGGGGGACAGCCCGTCTCCCTGCTTTTAAGATCAGCATTCTCGGCGGGTTCGGGGGTGGTTTTTCGGGGATTGTCCCATGGAGGCTGCCATCTCTGCCGCCTCTCTTGCGCCCTAGTGGCGGGGGGCAGGTGCATCCCGAGAGCTCTGCCTTTGGTTCCCAGGCCAGAGGGGGTGGGGATGAAACCATGGGGCAGATGAGAGACAAACCTGCTGCGTTTGCAGTGCAGAGGGAGAGGGCACAGATGGAGGAGACCATAGCTGGTTTGCTGTGGGGAACAAACATGTCCAGACCCCAGGTGAGATTTCTGGGGAAGGCTTCTATTTCCCTGCTGCTGGCATGCCTCAGTGGTTTTGGGAAAAGAAAGCGTGTCCCCACTCGTGCTGCCATTGTACTGGCAGCAGGGTGCAGGCCTGTGGAAATGCAGAGCCTGCCTCATGGGTTTGGCCTGGGCCGTTGGGCTCAGGAAGTTCCTGGGCCAGGGCCAGCATTTGGCCTCTTGGTGTTACTGGGTGTTGAGGTTTCTCCTCAGAGATGTAAGACCTGACGTGGGGAAAGTTAGGCAATCAAGAGATTGGGCAGTTGTTTCAGTATAAAACTGAAGTCCTGAGCATCAGGCAGAAATTTTGAAGTTTCAGTGGAGGAGGCATCATTATATTTAGGAACTCCCAAACTTGATCCAGTTTCTTTGGGTAATAAGAAAATTGGTGTTATCACCCTAGCAATGCAGTTGCCAGACGGGATCAAACTTAGGGGTTTAGAGTTCCCCTGAAATGTGTTCCAAAAGGGGTTTATCTCTTTTCTAGTACACTCATCTAAATACTTGTAACAAACAATTTTTTCTTACCATTTTCACCATTTCTTTGCTTTTTACTAGATCTGCTGAGCTTGTTTCAGCAGCATCACATTCAAAGCACAACCAGGCTTCCCCTATAGGGCACTCTCCTAGGAGTGGCTGCCTAAAAGTGGCAGTATTGTATGCTATCAAATACACTCTCTTATTTTTCTGATAAAGGACCAATTGGGAGGGGTTAACACAATCAGGGTTAGAACTGATGTGGACTCTCGACAAGGAGCTCACTTCCTCCTCCTAGAGGGGTTGGTAGCCTTCACTGCACAGCTCAGCTGGGCTCCCCAGAGCACCACCAGCAATCAGAGCCATCAGTACTACCCTTCTCAAGAGTCCGGTATGGGTCATCTTGCACAGCCTGCCCACCCGGCCTTGCCTCTTGGGGAATTTTACTGAGGAGAAGCTTCTAAGCTCTTTAGAGTCCCTTCCACCCGCTTCTCTGGTTAAACCTCTCTTGGTCTGTTCCCTACCAATTTTAGTTCCCCACCCCCCCTCCCAGGGGAGTGTTCTGCAGAGGATTAACCTGTAGTCTTTAGAATTAAATTGGGGAACTTAAACCAGAATTACTTATTTACAGCCTTAAACTTTTTACCAACATAGTTTACACAGAACAGTCTTGAAACATTTTAAGCAATATTAGAACTCTTGATACAAATTTTCCCATACAGTTCAGTCTTTTTGACTCTTCCTTCTGAGAGTCAACTTTAAATCACAGTATACTCAGGTGAATTAACTTGTGATGTGGATGAATCCTTATCCAGTGCCTGGAGGTGAGTGGTCTGGACTCTGGCCCAATGCCAGAAGGAGAAAGGGGTGGAGTCCGGTCCAATGCCAGAGGGAAAAAAAACCTGATGTTGAATCCTGGTCCAATGCCGGGGGTGAGAGTGATGCGAGTCCAACCTTTTCCTTTTGGTCTTCACAGTTGAATTAGTAATGAAGAGTACCTGAAACGGGCTTTCAAACACAGGCATTAATGGTCTGCTATTTAATGATTTTATCAAAACTCAGTTTCTCTGTTTAATGTTATTGGTAATTTCTCTTTTTACATAGCTTGTATGTTTCTCTCATCAACTTCTACATACCCTGTATTTTGCAAGGAGTTGTATTTCTCAGCTAACTTAACTCTCAAACTACTTTTATTCTCCTATTTTTCTGTGAATTTAATTCACTGGTTTTCTGTTCTATTTTTCAAGATCTTATCTATTTATCTCTTGCTTCTGTTTCTTACTTTCACTTACAGCTTACATACTTCTTTCAACCCCTTACACTTAATTTTATTTTTTTTTTCCTTACACCATTCTTCTACACAATACACTTCCCTTTTAAGGAGATGTGGTAAAACTTGTAATGCACAATCTACATTACTTCTATTCTAACTCGTTTATATTCACTCTCTCATTTCTCATTCCCTTTCACACATTCCTTCTCACCTTTAAGACACAAACTGGATCATTACTGCTAGATAATCATGGGTCCCTGTGGCCGCCCCCTCACCTTGGGGTTGGCCCACAGGTCTCATTATCTCTGGGCCTCTTGGAAGGGCCCTGACTCTGGTTGCCTCTGGTGCACATTCACCTGTGAGGCTGCCTGCGTGTCACTCACACTCTTACAGCTACGGCTCCCTCACACATCTGGGGAGCACTAGTATGGTTTGCAGGTCACACACACACACACACACACATACACACACTTCCACTGCCCCCTTCCCACCTGCCCGGGAAGTTGAGGCTGACTTTGCTTGTGACTCACTCTCACACACGCAACAAGATAACAATAAGGTACCTTTTACTTTCACACCACTTATTACAAGTTTAGTTTTACTGGCCAGTTTTGGTGCTATTGGATATCCTTTCTACCTAGCTGGTTTTTGTCTAACTTCAGATGTTACTTTGTTGAGACAGGACTTATCTGCCCCTGTATCAACCAAAAATTCAAGTTCCTCATTTAGGGGTCCCACTTCAAAGTTTACCAAGGGCTCTTTTAGATGTTGCATCGGGTCCCCTAGAGTATAAAGCCCCTGACCGTCTACTTGTCACTTCTAAGGATCTTAGTCTAAATTCTCTTGTTCCCTGGCTATTGCCACATCGAGACTGAGCTTTCTACAAAACCTCCTGGTGTGTCCTGGCTCTCCACAGTAATAGCAATGTCGTCCTCTCAAAGGGACTTGAGGTGTCTCTATCCCCGTTGCACCTGACAGTACAAGAGGCCTATCCTCGCCTCCTCCTGGTGGTGGACCCACCCACCCTGCACTTTCTCTAGCTACAGCAACCATGATCTTAGCCTTGGCCTTTGCCTTTTCTTCCTCCCTCCTTAAATACACCTTCAATGCCTCTCTTAATAACTCATTTATGTCCTTCGCTTGCCACTCTTCCATCTTTTCCAGTTTCCTCCTTATATCAGGCCAAGATTTGGTAACAAATTGGACCTTTAATAGCATTTGACCTTCTGGGGTGTCTGGGTCTATTCTAGAGTACAACTGGAAGTTCCGCCTTAGGCGATTAAGCCAGGCAGCAGGAGCTTCATCTTTCTCCTGTGTACCCTCAAATGCCAATTGGCTGTTAGTTCCTTTGGGAACTGACTCTTTGATCCCCTGTATTATCAAAGATCTTTATTCCATCATGGCCTTCCTCCCCTCCTCCTGGTTAGGGTTCCAGCTGGGATCCGTTAGTGGCAATTTCTGTTCGCCTGATGGCACCTGGGGGCCTGGACGGTTATCTTTCTCCCAAATTCTTATGCCAGCCACCCTAATCATCTGGACCTCTTCTGGAGAAAATAATATACTCAGGATGGAATTCATCTCCCCCCAAGTGTAGATATTTGGACCTAGAAATTGATCCACTTGGTTGCTGTGCCCACTGGGTCCTCAACTAAATGCCCCAACTCTTTCTTGAATCCTCTCACCTCAGAAGCAGTTAGGGGAGCATTCACAAAGCCAACACCTCCCACTACTCCTCCCATAGGAACCTCTCTGAGGGGAAAGAGTCTCTCTGCCTTGGAGGTCTTGGATCTGGTGCTACAGTACGGCCCCTCTTCAGATGCCAAACTTCTTTGAGGGATATCTGGGTTACCCTGAACTTTCTGCCCATCAGCAGGTGTATTTGCTGATAGCTGTTTATCGGGCGAGGAGACATTTGTGCCCCAACTAGGAGGAGGTAAAGGGACAGAAATAGGAGGGAGAGAAGAGCCTGAGTGAATATTAAGTGGAGCTGGAGAAGGGGTGGAGAATGCAGCAGGTGGAGTAGGCACTTGTGGTGGTGCAGAAGGAACTGGAGGGGATACTGGGTTTATCATAGCGGAAGCTGAAGAGGTAGAAGGAGGAATTTGAGCAGGTGGCAATGAGATGGCAGCCGGGGGAAGAACCGGACCTGCCATTTGAGGTGCTTGAAGAAGAGGATTATAAGGTGGAGGGGCAGAAGGAGGCAAATAATCCAGGGGATCCCATCTTTTACTAGTCCTATCATCCCCTCCTTCATTCCTCTCTTTCTTCCTCTGTACCTTACAAATTCGCACCCCTTCATCCCCAACAGCGCTTTTTAACCAGCAAGCTACATACAATAATTGCTCAGGATCAGTATCCCCTCGAGCTGTCAGATAATTATTTAACAGCTGGCACATCCACTTATCCTTCGTCCCACACCAAGGCCATCCTCCTTGTATCTCTAATTCTGGCCACACTTCCATACAATAATGGATCATTTTCACTTTATCTAATCCCTCCGTGGCCTCTATAGAATCCCATTTTACTAACAGTTCTCCTAAGGGACTACTGGGATGTATGTACCTCAGTCTCTTGCCGGTCTTTCTACTATTACACCCTCCCATTTTACAGGTCTCAACAGTAAAAACGTCCCAAAGATGCCTTTACTGACCGGTAATTTCAAGAAGAACCTTCTTTGATGAGCTTCAGCCTCCTCCACTGAAAATTCAAATTTCTGCCTGATGCTCAGAACTTTATACTGAAACAACTGTCCGATCTCTTAATTGCCCAACTTTCCCCACGTCAGGTCTTACATCTATCGGGACTTGAACACACAAAGCCTCGGCCTAAGAATCCGGGTCGTGCCTGACTCCCTCAGTCAGGAAAATCAACTGCCTGATTTTTAGTTTGCCTAACCCGCCAATTTTTAGGCTTCACCGTATCAGGACTTAAAAGCAAACCACAGCCTCCTTCGCTGGGGTTTGTGCCTGACTCCTGTGTCAGGACTTACTTTTGCCTGCAAGGCTTGTGAGCTACCTGAATCCTTCTCGGGACAGACAAAATCTTATGCGAATCCTTCTCGACACTTACAAATGCTACCTGAATCCTTCTCGGGACTGACAAATCTGCCTGACTTCCTTCTGTCAGGGCCTATTTTGGGTGCGTGCCACTCATACAAATATTCCCTCCGCACGCCCGGAGTGGGAGGGCCCTTTATTCCCCCTTGGGAGACTCACTCAGTCACACTAATAACACTCGCTTCCCCCTGTTTCCGGCCGGCTTTCTCGCGAAAGCACGGAACCGCGGTACTGAGGGGTCCACTATCACTTTGAAGGTCTGGCTGCCGGCCTTCGTCTCATTCACACACACATGCGCACGTCTCCCACCGCCGCCACCGGCTTTCTCACTAATCCGAGGCTCCGGTGCTCCTCTGCGTCGCTGCTCCTGAGCCGATCCCTCTGGTCCTGGTAGCCAGCTGTCCTGGAGGTCCAAGATGGCCAGTCTTGAGTCTTCTTGCGGCGTGGCTATTCCAGACGAGACCCCAGCTGAAATAAACAGGGCCAGGAGACTTCTTCTCCTTCTTAATGCCTTTATTAAAAGTGATCAGCTCAGGATTGGGTGGCTCAGCAGGGCTGCAGTCCCCGTCACGTCTCCCAGGGTGACTCAGAGGAGCAGGACATGCGCAGCTCTGTGCACTAGGGGCAGAACCAGGGGATCCAGTCCTCGTGGGAGCCTTTAGGGCGTGATGTCCCCGTCAGATCTTGCTTTTCTCAGCATCTCAGCTGCTTGGTCCCGGCGTTGGGACGACTCTCTGCTCAGGGCGAGAGGGGCTCCGCATCTCTGCAGGCTCAGCAATCGGCTCCTCATGTCCAGACATCACTTTAGTCTCTCAATTCTTATTTGGCTCGTTGTTTTTGGGGTTTTCTCTGTGGGTTTCGAGTCATGATCCCACAAAGCATTCTGGTCTTTGGAGTCACTTAGCATAACCCCCCCCACCCTCTCAGGTGTCTTCTCTCTGTTGGAAGAGTGCACTGCCTCGGGAAAGGGCCATCACCCCACCCAGCTAGGCCTTTTACTAATACAAAAGAGGAGATAAGCTCCAACAACCCGTGATTACTATGACAAAACACTAAGAACCCTGGCAGAGACAGAGACCTGGCTGCGTCCCTGTAACTCTTTCTCACAAAAAAAAAAATTAACCAAATTTTTGTTCATAACACCATTCAAACACAGGATTTTGTCTGGTCCTCGTCAACTTCTCCCTCTTAATCCTAACCAGCTTCCTGAGGGCTGAGCGACGCAGGAAGAAGTTAGTTTCTTCTGATAGGAGAGCAATACATTCTTTTTCTCTGACAAATTGCAGTGTTCTATGGCTGCTATATTATCAAAAAGCCAACCATAAAATAGACATTTCTCAGAGGACCTCAGAATGGGTTGCTGTTGGGGAACACTCTGTTTGCTTGCAATAAGGGCAAGTTTGACTTTCTATTGATGCTGGAAAGGATTTGGAAGCTCTCAACACAGCCCTGACTGAGAGCTTCCCTTTTGCAGTGCATGTTTTTGATTGTAATTCGGTCCTAGGAGTCAGTTTTATGACCTCCCCCTTTTTTGGTATTGTTATACCACATTTTATTCCCAATGGGTTGTTCCTCCCCCCCGCCCCCCCCCCGCCGTGTTCTTGACTTTCCCCTAGTTGTCCATCTCCCCAAAGTCCTGCCCTTTTGTTCCCTGTTTCTCCTCCCATTCAATGTATATCCCTCCCCAAGCCTGCCCCTTTCTCTAGAAACTTCCCTGTCCATTTGATATCCTTTGAAACCCTATTGGTTTGTTTAAGTTGTCCTCCTCCCCTGTAATCCCCTATTGGTTTAAACAATGTATTCCCCGCCTTGTGTTCCACCCTCAGTTTCTCCCAACTGGACTGTATCCTCCCCCGGGACCTCCGCAGTTTGGAAATCAGTGGAGGCCTTTAATTCAGTGTCATTCTGTCGCTGACTCTGTGGGGAATAAACATACAGAAGACCTCTCCCTGTTCCTTGTCCCTACCCCAGCGCACTCCACCTGTGCTGTAAAGCAGCCGTGCCCTACAGCCAAACCCCAGAGTTCACAGTTTTCTGGGGGCGGCCCATTCTGGGTGTTGGTGTTGGCAGCTAGTCAGGCTGAAGAAATCGGGCATTGCAGCACTTCCCGAATGAGCTCTTCTTTTGCAATAAAGAGATGGAGCTGTCAGCCCAGTGTCCGGGTGGCAGCAGCAGCAAAGCCCACCTGGCAGCAGCGTTGGCTGAGCTCCATGGCCAGGAGCAGCCGTGGATGCCCACAGTGTGGGCAGGCAGGAGCCAGGCAGGGGCTGCTGTGACCAGCGGCGGGGCCCTGAGGGCTGGGAGAGCCCATGCTGAGCGTCCCTGGGCTGAGGGCACATTTCCTTCCCCAGCATCATCTGGGTCTGGAGCTCCTCCAGTGGCAAGCCCAGGGAAAGAGGGAAGCCATCAGTAGGTGCTTGCCTTGAGAATAATGGAAGGAGGCTGGACTCTGAAGGAAGTCCTTCATAGCCAGAGGGATGAGCTCAGAGCCCGACAGACACTGGGCCTGTGGCAGCCCCGGATCTCTTATGAGCATAGTGGGGATTTGTCCCCCAGGCCTCATCTGTTTACCCAGGGACACATGGTGAACACACACACACAGAAGATGGCTCAGCACTGTTACTGCTCCCTGAGTGTTATGTTTGGGTCCCTCGAAAGGCATGCAGGGACTTTGGGTCACCTCTCTGCTGTGCAGGGGACTGGGGACACCAAGAAGTTTTGCACGGAATTTAATGTATGTCCAAAGGTGTGCAGGGGCATCTGTAAATTGAGCAGACTTGGGGGTCTCCTGTGGGGCACACAGGGGGATTTTAGGGTGGCTGAGGACACTCATAAGATGTGCACGCGGTTTGGGTGTCCCCTGAAGTGTGCAACTGCCCTGATGTCCTGTGTTACATTATTTTTGTAAGCTTTGGCATCACGTTGTTCACTTTTTAAATATGGGCCAAAGGGCTGCACAGCACACAGCAGGGACTCGGTGTCAGCGTGGCAGGGCTGCTGCTGCCTGCAATAGTGCGAATCACTAACGTGAGTTCAATTTTGGACTTGGCGTTGATGTTGTATGTAGAGCCACGAAATGTCTCACTTCTCCAATATCATATATCTCACTTCTTTTAAAGAAAATCTAGATTGCAAATAGACACAGGGTGGGACATCCTCTACTCGCTGGAAGGGCACCTCTTGAGATTAATTCCAAGAAAATCCTGCCCCAGCCATGAGGTCACAGCAGGCTCTGAGGTCACAGAGGTGCCAGACCCCGTGGTTGCACAGCAGCACAAGGAGTGAGCAGTCAGTGCTTGAGCACAACTGTTGCGGCAGCAGCAGCGGCGGTGGCAGCAGTGGTGCTGACATTGGGACAGCGGTGTCAGGACAGCGGTGGCAGCAAGAGCTGCGGGACTGGCAGAGGGCAAGGCACCATGGCCCTTGCTCTGCGACTCTTCCTCCTGCTCCTCCTGGCCGCGGCCCTGCCTGCCAGGGCTGCCCAGGCTGCTCCGCTGCAAGCGTGGCGAGCAGGTGAGCCGGCAGCCTGGCTCCCCTTTCCTGGGACAGCGCTCCCTGCTCCCTGGGAAGCACTGGGGATGGTTTTCCCCAGGCCTTTAGGGAGGGTTTCCTCTGGGGGAGGGAGAGAGCCCCCATGCGCCCTGGGCTGCCCCTGTTTCCTCTCCAGGGATGTGTCACAGGGCCTGCAAAGAGGGTGGAGAGTGACCAGGAGCCAGCCCAGAGCTGCCCAGGCCCCTGTGCAGCTCATGGGGACCTGCAGCCCGTGGGGATGGAGCAGCAGTTTCTGGGGTGACAGAGCCAGCAGCTGGGCACTGCAGCACACACTGCACACATCTACTGCAGCGAGATGTTAGCAATATTGTGTATACATCCACTCCAAACTGAAAAAATTCAGGGCAAGTGTAGCCTAATTTCAGAGGCATTAGGGAAGAATTATTACCACTGCTTTCCTGGCTGAGATTTGGAACATTATATTTTTTTTTTTTAATACTTTATAAAAACAATCTCTGAGTCTGGAAAGGAAGTTTTTCAATCACAAGGGTTCTTGCTTCACTCCAGGAAAAATGTAATTCAGTGTACCAGGGAGATTTTCTCTTAACATATTGCTGAGTTCTCATGCTGCCACTCATTAGTAGAGAGGAAATAATTTCTCACTGTTTATGTTTGATATTTGTTTGAAAACAGTAGGGAAGAAACATACCCACTGTCAAGATTTGGTTCATGTGGATCAGTTATTATTTCAGCTGCATAAGTTGAAGGAGGAATTCACAGAGGTTATCCCAGGCAGAATCTGGTGCTGATGCTTGTGCCATTGGAGTCTGGAGTGGGCTCTTTCCTAGCACAACTCACCACACTGAGCTGCTGGGCATATCTCGTTTGTTTTCTGGTTTTTACTACTAAGAGCAGCCAGCATCATTTGACAGTACCTAAAACAGATTTGTTGGTTCCTCTAAATCAACTCAAACTGTGAGTTTGAGTTTCTCCAGGTTTCAGCCTGGAGAAAAGGAGGCTCAGGGGGAGCCTCGTGGCTCTCCACAAGTCCCTGACAGGAGGTTGGAGCCAGGTGGGGCTCTGCTCCCATGGGAACAGGGACAGGACAAGAGGAAAAGGTCTCAACTTGCACCAGGAGAGGTATAGATTGGAAATTAGGGAACACTTCTTCTTGGGAAAGGTTGTAAAGCATTGGAACAGGTTGCCCAGGGCACTGGTAGAATCACCATCCCTGGAAGAGCTCAGAAGACATGTTGATGCGGGACTTGGGATGTGGTTTAGTGGTGAACATAGTGATGGTGGTGCTTGATGGTTGGAATTGATTATTGTGAAGGTCTTTCCCAACTTTATGGATTCTCTGATTCTATGATTCTAAACAACCCGGTAATAACATAATCTAATCTCTCTTGGTGTACATGACTTGGTTCACTCTCTGATGTTTTCTCCACATCCATGTGCCAATGCATCTTCCAGCACATGGAAGGAACAAACCAGGTGGGAAGACTGGAGAAGGAAAATGAGGCCACATCACTTCCTTGGGAAGAGAAGAGAACATCCGGCAACTTCCAGAGGGGAGGAGAAACAGAAAAAAAGGTTTGAGAAGCTGAAGTAGTGGCAGAGGTACCAGGGAGAAGAAATAAGAGGTGAGAGAAATGGTGGCTATGAATTGCAGGGCAGGCAGAGAACATCAGTGACCCAAACAGTTTGGCACCTCCTGGCCATTAGGCAGCTGACCCCAAAAGTTCATCTCTGCTCAAAGGGCATGCACAGCCTCGCCCACCCAGTACAGGTGCAGGAACAGCATGAGGAAATGGCAGGGGAGTGTCATAAACAACCTAAATACTGTTGTGCATTTCCAGCAGGTTTTGCAGCCTGTACTGAGCATCTCAGTCCTGGCTGCACTGTTCCCAGACACCAACACCATTAGATCAGAGGGAGCTGATTTAATCAGTTGTTAAAATAATCAAATCATTTCAATTTGAAGTCAAGTCATTTGAATGATAAGGACCATTTAAATCTTACTGCTCAGAAGGCAGAAGATTGGGCTGAAGCCAGAGCTCTGAGGAGCAGCCAGACAGGGACAGGAAGAGCCAGGGAATGATAACATGGCACCCACCTCAGTTTGGAAAGAATCATTTGCCCAGCAGGAGCCCAGCTCCACAGCAACATCCCTGGAAACTCTGAATCATAAATAGCAGGGAGTTCATTCATACAGCAAAAGACTTCCTGGCCTTATTTACACTTCCACATTTGCTGCAGCTCTTCATTTCAAAAGCCATGTGAGTACCCTGTGCTGGAAGGCTTGTCCTTCCTTCTCCTGATCCTGCTCTGCACCAAGATGTTCTCTGTTCTGCTGCTGACCAATGCATCTCCTGGCTCCCTACCACTGAAGGAAAAGAAATCTATTTACAAGACACAAACAGCTTTGTGTAAATCACAGCCATGGGCTGCCAATTGTGTGCTCTCCCAGCCCAGCAGTGCCTCCTTCCCCCAGCACAGAGTGCTGCACTAGCGCAGCTCCGGGCACGTGTTGCTATTAGGTCATGTCACCAGGGACTGGAAAGCACCAGACTATGCTCTGTGTCTTAAAAATCCAGATGTGTGATGATTATCTCATGATAGCCATCATAGGTTCTGCGGTAATGCTATTTCTAATAATTTAGCCTTCCGGAGTTTTTAGGCTGGAATGAGCCCATGCTGGGATTTTGACCCAGCAAACCAGAGGAACACTGACATAAAGGTGGAGTTTTGTGTTATTCAGAGAACAAAACATCACAGCAAATGACTGCCTGGAGTTTGGTGTGTTTCCTAGAAGACTTGCAAAGTATGAAGGAAATGTTCTTAGTGTTTATCACAAAAGGTCAAGTGTACAAACAGCTGCAGCTGCAGACATCACAAGGGTGCTGTGTTTACACAGCACTGCCCCATTCTGCTTCTGGGAGTCTCTAGCCCCAAAGAGAGCTTGTTCAGGCTGGGGGAGATTTCAAGAGACAGCAGGAGGCTCCCTTTTTATCTATGCTTCCCTTTTCTTTATGCTTCTTAAAAATCCCTCCCCTCTTCCCACTAACTGCAGGCACTGCTGGATGCAGCTTCCAGCGGCAGATTTCTTCTTCCTGTGGTAGTGCCAAGCTCGCAGGGCCCTGCAGGAGGGACCTCTGTGAGCAATGGGATTTACACTCTTTAATAGCAGCCATGTCCCAGTGAAGCGGTCAGGCTGGGCAAGGATTGTCCTTCTTGGACGGCCCGGCCAGCTATCCAGCACCGCTAGCAGCAGGGCAGCACTGTCCCCATCTCCGTGGCTCGGGACAGCGCCTGAGGCAAACGCCCTGTGCTGTGACAGCAGCCACACCTTGCGCTGGGACGAGGCACGGCTTATGGCTGCAGCCAGCAGAAAAAAGAGAGCGCTCTCCAGCTGCGGGGAATCCAGGTTCACTGGGTCCCAGGGGAACCGACAGCCCGAGAGGGAAGGGGGGAGATGCTTGCAACAGCTTCTAAGGAGGGAGGGAGACAGGGGAGGAGTCGACCCTCTGGTGAATAGAGTTTTAGAGGGGAGCGGGATACAAAAGATTGACTTAGGGAGAACCCCAATGGGGATAACTTGAGGGTGGGGCCCTGGTCCCCGAACCAATCACTCAACGCTCTAGCTGGAAGTTTCTGGAGAGAAGGGTGCGAGCGCCGAGTGACGGACAGGGCACCGGGGAGGGATTTGAGAAAGGATACATTAGTCTCCAAGGCAACTGGGAAGGAGTTGGGATAACTGGCAGTACAAAGGGAGGAGAAGATTACCAGCGGAGAACCATTACATGATAGGGGAACAGAAAAGTCCAACTTCTACAGAAACAACACAACATCCCAGGACAGTCCTGGCACTGCAAACATGTTTTCCCTCTGCAGTTTGCAGTAACAGTCAAGGAGCATCCAAACTCTTGCAAAGCAAAGCTTGTTTAAAGGATGGGTTTAGTGCCGGTGAGCTTCCAAGGACTCCTCCTTTGAAGCAGCCTATGCAGGGGGACTCTGAAGTGTCCCTGTACCCTCCAAGTTTCAGACAGAGCTGGGAAAACATGTAACCCTCCGCTACCCATCCCCAAGAGCAGACAAGATGCCGTCCCCCTTTCCCGGAGCTGGGGGATGGAAAGGAGGCTGCATCGGCAGTGATGGATGGGTTTGTGGCCGTCCCATTTCCAGCAGTCTCTGCCTTCCCCCACTGGCCTCGCGGGTGCTCTGCAGCTTCTCCCCGTGAGAATACTCTCTGCCCCTGTGCAGAATTCATGAGTAATGCACAGTGTCTCCCCTTCCCAGAAATCAGGCTGTGTGAGTGTGTTTGCATATGTGCACATGCCAAGTTTTAGCCCAAAGAGAGTTTTATAGCTGACTTACAACCCACTGAAATAACTTCATTATGGAAGCAGTGACATAACTTGATAGTAATGCACCCGCACCACTCCAGTGCCGGGGGTTTATAGGGCGTTTACGAGGTGTTTGTGCAGGAGGTGACATCCCCAGCACACGCAGAGCTGGCAGTACCTGGCTGGAACCCTTCCAGCGAGGGGCTGGTGGCCCCAGGGTGTCTGACAGCACTGTGGAGGTGGCTCCTCACACAGTAGACCTGGGAAAGGGACAAAAGCTCACGGCAATGGTTGGCAGGAGCTCCTGAGAAATTCTTCTCCTTAGTTCTGATGGGCAACAACAAAACAAATTTGGTGGGTGCAGCTATTGATCATCTTCAGGTGAGCTCAAAGCAGAACTCTTTCTCCAACCCATGCTGGAGATTATCTGCTCTGAAGTGTGGCCCACTGGCCTCAGAGCCTTGTAGCAATGTGTTTCTGCTGCCATGGGCCATGAAATGAGATGTCCTGGCTGGTACAGTTGTCTTTGAGGGAGCTGGGACATCTCTGAACAGCCGGGACACTCAGGAGCATCACTGGGGACCAAGTATTAATTAGAATGTAAAATTTCATCTGCAGTATTCTTGCATTACTGCTGTTAAGAGGACAAATGTTCCATTGCCCTGTGATTTCTGAGTGTGCAGAGTCATGGCTAAAGCTGGGCTGGTAACAAGAAAAAGGAGTTTTGGCCAATTGGCCACTAATTCATGTGTTAGTGGTATTCAGCACCCAATTTGCTTTGCAGAACCAGTAAAGGTGAGAGGCTATTGTAAACCTGAAAAACATGTTTGTACTACAGCACTTGATTCCAAAATTGTCCTAGAAAAGAACAAACACACCTTTGTAAAAAAAATTGTGTGGTTTCTATTGCCCATCCCTCTACTGTGTGAGAAGATGCCTGGAGAGCAATACTTGTTCAGCTGATGCTCTGAAGGGATTGATTCGGAAGCTATGACAAAAATGCCGTATGAGCAAAAGACCAGCTTCAGTTTATAGAGTCAGGCATCACAAAAGCTGGAAAAGATCTCCAAGGTAAGTGAGTCCAGTCTTTGACCTGGTATCTGCACTTTGCTGATCTGCAGGGATCTCTATGATGCCATTTGTAGTGAGTTCACCTACGGAGTTTATGGGGTGAGCATAGGAAACAGAGCCCAGAAATGACACATGAACAAAATATGTGGGATTTCCAACTCCCCACAGCCCTCGGGTCACCTGTGCAGCTGCTCACCTCTTGCCTGGCACCAGCTGCTGTGAGAGCACCACAGAGACACAGGATTTTAGCCTCCAAAGACCTCTGTGGTTTGACTCCCTCATCTGTGTGTCACAGGGCCCGGAAGGTCAGCTCTCTGCTGCAGGAAGCTGGCAATTCATCTATTTAGCACTTTCCTGGCAGTGCAAGAGGTAAGAATGGGAGAGGTGGACAGCAAAGTCCAGCTTCCTCATTTCTGGTAAGATCAGATGAAAATACTGAGGAGTTATTTTAACATGAGAATAGGGAATAGTTTTAATATTCAATATGATTAATTTACAACAAATTCTAAGTAGATTAGCTGTACATACACCATGTTTCTTTCCCCGGATGATCATTTATCCACATAACTTTGCAAACCAGCAATTAGAGCAGCATTCCCTGTGCTCTGATAATACTCTCTGATGTTCCCAGGCTCAGGCTGCTCAAGTGAACGATGCATGGGCTGTGCAGCAGCTGAGCGTGGCTGTAACAGCATTGTGGAGTCACGAAGCATCATGCAGGAAAGCCTGGGGCTCCTGTGCCAATGGAGTTTCAGGGCAAAACTTGTAGTAATCTGGTGTTTTCTTGCTTCCAGTCTTTTCCTCCTGGCTCTTAGATAGTGGCCAGAGGATGAGGTTGGTTGTGGCCTGGTTTATCTGCAGTTGCAAAACAATGCATCACTCTGCAGTCCTGTGAGGGAAGCCTTGGTATCTTTCCAGTCTTTAGTTTTCTCTCAATTAGTCATCTGAAGGTTGCTTAATTGCTAAGTCTCCTACTTTTAGATAATATGGGGAGGCGTGAAGGAATGCTGTTCAGACACAAACTGGTCCCTTCTCAGCTTCAAAGGGCAAATAGAAATTCTCTCCCTGTTCTGTGTCTCAGGCTGCGGTGACACCGATGGCTCTTGCTGAGCTCTTGCCAAGGCTGTAGCCAGGGCTCAGCCCTTTCCCATCTCCTCCTGGGCAGCAGGAGCACTCTGGGACTGGTTGTGAGAGCTGTGTCCTGAGAGGAGTGCAGGCAATGTGTGCAGGAGGAACCTGTGGTGGATTCTGTGTGTCATATTTCAGCAGACATTGACTGCAGCCTGCTGCAGAGTGAGACAGTTCCTGGTGTCTGTGTAACCAGGTACTTGGTGAGATGTTAAGAAGAAATTCCTCCCTGTGAGGGTGGGCAGGCCCTGGCACAGGGTGCCCAGAGCAGCTGTGGCTGCCCCTGGATCCCTGGCAGTGCCCAAGGCCAGGCTGGACACTGGGGCTTGGAGCAGCCTGGGACAGTGGAAGGTGTCTCTGCCATGGCAGGGGTGGCACTGGGTGGGCTTTGAGGTCCCTCCAGCCCAAACCAGTCTGGGATTCTGTGATTATTCTGTCTTTATTTTCACTTGTGAATTGATTCCAAGTCTACAGTGATTTCAATGCCTGAAACCACTCACTGGGGCTGCTCCATCCCTGTGTGCACCTGGAGGAGGAGATGGTGAGCACGCAGCTTACAGTCCTGCTGCCCTTTCTCCCAAAACTCTAAACACCAGGCTTTTCTCAAGTTTTCTACTTTCATTCCACTCTCACCCCTCAAATTTTTGCCTATTTGTCAGTCCTAGAATAAGCCCCATTTCTCTCTGGCATGGTGGGAATGTGCAGGATTTCTGCTGGGTGCCTTGATGCCTATAGGTTTTGGGGTCAATGAGCTTATGCAGAGCTGTGCTCATGCTGGAAGATAAACCTTGTCTTTAAAGAGTCTGGAAGAGCAGTAAGTGTAGCAGATAGGGCATGGTGTTCGGAAGATCTCGTGATGTTACGGGAAGACAGGGCCCCTGCCCCCTTAGATAAGAAAATTAACATAGGAATGTAGCCCCCTGAACCGGATTCCGGTAATTTTCCACTTGCCCAGGTGACTTTTCCATCCCTACTAACCATAGATGGTAAGGACAGACCCTCGCCTGACGTAGAAGCCCCCTAGACTATAAAACCCCACGGGAAGAGAGAATAAACGCCTTTGATCCTCCACCATAATGGTGTCCACGTGTTTCTTAGGCCCGAGCGACCCCGGGGAAGGGGGTTGCCGTGCTGTTTCCTGAAACCAGGCCGCCTGCCTTGTATCAGAAGGCAACATCTGGTGCCGAAAACCCGGGAAGCCAATCAGCGCCCGGGGAATGGGGATTCGCCTGGACAGGAAGCAGCAGCTGCCAGCGGCGGGTCCGACTGCAGCGAGGGAGACGTCCCTGGACCAGCAAGGAACATGGAATCCTATGCAAAGGTCGTATCAGATATGCATGCACAGTTTGGGTTAGAATGTAAAATTAAGGATTTATCTCTCGCATTGCCGAGATTGGTTAAGCTTGGGGCTATGGAAAGCCCCACGGATATCCTCCATCCGGAGGTTTGGGATGATTGCACAAAGGTCCTGCCCGAAGACACTATGTTGTCCGGCTCAGGGAAAGCCCTAAAATCCTGGGGCAAAGTTCTCCAGGCTTTACAGAAAGCTCGACAAGAGCAGGAAGCCTGGAAAGCAGCACAAACCTGCTTGCTAGCCCCCCCACAGCCCGGGGTAGGTGCAGCAACACAAACTGCAGAGATTCTTGACCCGGGTGGTCTCGCGGGGGGGGCGCGGCCAGCGGAAACCCCCCAGAGAGCGGGCTCGCCATCGGCGGGGGAAGGACACGCACGGGCGTTCTGGCGGGGGTTGGCGGAGGAGGCGCGGAACGCGGTCGACCCCGCCGGGAGCGGCGACGGGACCGGCGCCAGGAGCGGCGCCGGGAGCGGCAGGGACTCCCCGCCGCCATATGGGTTTGAAAATAGCGCCGAAGCACATGGTGAGGGCGGAAGTAAGGAGTCGGGGGGCGGAAATGCAGTCAGCGCGCCCCAGAACGCATGTGCGGGAGAGCGGGGAGAAGGGGCGGCCCCCGCGGTACGGCGTAAGACCAATCAAAGTGCTCTATTCAAATTAAGTCCTTATAGGGCAAGAACCTCCCCCAGCAGGAGGTGGGGGGACCCCAGGGGGAGGGAACGGCCCGACCCCCGCAGGAGGGGGCGGGGTCGGAGCCCGGGAAAAACGCAGAGCAGCCCGGAAGTGCGGGCTCACTCTGTTTCCGGCTCTGACTCTGACTTGGTCTGGGACGAGGGGGAGTCAGGGAGTTCGGATTCAGAGAGTTCGGATTCGGATTCTAGCTTTAACAGAGGGAGATCAGCAGCATACAAGGTTTCTAGTCGCAGGGCTCCCGCATGGGTGAAGGGGTCATTAGAGAAAGACCGGACTCCGCTTACGGATTGGCGGAAAATAAAGATGTTTTGTGCAGAGTGGAGCCCGTCTGCTAACCTGGTGCTCCCGGTCCGCGTGAGGGGAACAGGCGATAACCAACAGAGGACTTACTCCCCTGTAAACCCAAAGGAAATCCAGGCAATAATCAAAGCGATTGCAGACAAGGGAATTAATTCTGCCATGGTTACCACACTTATTGATGGCGTTTTCGGAGGGGATGATATGTTGCCTTTTGATATTAAACAGACGTGTAGGATGATTTTTGATGGCACGGGGATGATAGTTTTTAAACAGGAGTGGGAAGATCAATGCACAAAGGAGCTGGCCCAAGTGAAAGGACCTAACCATCCACTGCATGGCTCCAGCATACAGAGGCTAATGGGCAGAGACCCCACTATGATCACCCCCCAGGCGCAGGCTGAGGGCTTGCGGGCCCATGAGGTTATGACAACCACCCGTGCTGCCCGGGAAGCTATCCGTGCAGCGGCTAAAGTAGTAGCCAGTCCATCCCCATGGTCAACCATTAAACAGAGTGAGAGCGAGAGCTTCACTCAGTTTGTGGACAGACTTCAGGCAGCACTGGACTCCTCTTCGCTGCCATCGGAGGCTAAGGGTCCTGTGCTGGCAGACTGCCTGCGCCAGCAGTGTAACTCAGCCACCAAAGACATTTTAAGGTCACTGCCACCTGAGGCTAATGCAGCAACCATGATTAGGCACGTTGCAAAGGAAGAGCATCTGGCTCCCATCCAAGCAGCAGTTCACACTGCAATAACCAGTGTGATGGCATGCCTTAAGTGTGGCCAGGCAGGCCACCTGGCAGTAAACTGTCCCCAGCCAAGGCACCTATCAGCAACAGCTCCACCACACCAAGGGGAATATTGTGGGCACTGGGGCTGCGAAACCATTGTTACAGATGCCAGACCGTCGGGGCCTGGGTGGGGTCCACAAGAGCCCGACAAATTCTTACAGTTCACCTGGGCACCCAGTGGCTGCAAAACACCCGTCTTCCTCCAGGGAAGCTTTTAACAGTCTTGCAGCCACATCACCCCAGTTGGGCCATAGGCCGAACGTGGACAGTTGTCCTTCAAGGGTCAAAAGAAAGAGTAAATGTGCGAATCATCAGGCTTCAACCGTCGGCGCCCCGAGCGGTTGGACCAAACAAAGTGATTAAAAGCGTGCCGAAAGGGAAAAATGCAACCTACCCTAAAACCCTACCCACTGGAGTCAGCAAAGTCCCAACCGGCCATGCGGAAGCCTTTCAGACAGACCGCGCCGCCAGGTCGGACTCAGACCCAATCCTTTGTATGTTAGAAGCTACCTTTATATCCCTGAATGAATCCAACCCTAACCTAACCGAATCCTGCTGGCTTTGCTACGATGTCAAACCTCCCTTTTATGAAGGAATTGCTTTAAACACTCCCTTCAGTTACTCCACAGCCGATGCCCCTCACCAGTGCAGATGGGAAACCCCTCGCAAAGGAATCACCCTGAGTCAAGTCACAGGCCAGGGCAGATGCTTTGGCAATGCAACACTAGCTAGGCAGAAAGGCAACGTCTGCACCAAAGTTGTCAAGCCTAACAAGAAAAACAATAAGTGGGTAGTCCCATCCGCACCTGGGATGTGGGTTTGCCAGCGATCTGGAGTGAGTCCCTGTGTGTCTCTTGCCAAATTTGATGACTCTAATGACTTTTGTGTCCAAGTTCTGATTGTTCCTAGGGTCCTGTACCACTCAGACGAAGAAGTGTACCACCTTTTTGAGGAACCCAGCCGGCTCCACAAAAGAGAAATACTAACAGGTGTAACTATCGCAATGCTGCTCGGTTTAGGAGCAGCAGGAACGGCAACGGGTGTCTCAGCCCTAGCGACACAGCACCAAGGACTGTCCCAGCTGCAAATGACCATCGATGAGGACCTGCAAAGGATCGAGAAATCCATCTCCTTCCTGGAGAAGTCAGTCTCCTCTCTCTCGGAAGTGGTCTTGCAGAACAGGCGAGGTCTGGATCTCCTGTTCATGCAGCAAGGGGGCCTGTGTGCCGCCTTGAGAGAGGAGTGCTGCTTCTATGCAGACCACACAGGAGTCGTGAGAGACTCCATGGCAGAACTCAGAAACAGACTGGCTCAGAGGCAGAAGGACAGGGAAACCCAACAGGGCTGGTTTGAGTCCTGGTTCAATCAATCACCATGGCTAGCCACTCTGATTTCTACCCTAATAGGTCCATTGACATTGCTGCTTCTAGCAGTTACCTTCGGACCTTGCCTGCTGAACAAGCTGGTCTCATTTGTTCAGGCCCGCCTGGAATGGGCCAACATCCTGTTCATCGAATCCAACCAGGGAACACTGCCAGCCACAAGTCCTAACCTTGACTGGCGAAAAACTTACTCAGATGTACCAAACCCCCTTTTCCTTATCGAACTGCAACCTTATACCTCATTTCAGTGTATGACTACCTCATTCATTTGTGAAAAAGCGGGGGGGAGATGTAGCAGATAGGTCCTGGCGTTCGGAAGATCTCGTGATGTTACGGGAAGACAGGGCCCCTGCCCCCTTAGATAAGAAAATTAACATAGGAATGTAGCCCCCTGAACCGGATTCCGGTAATTTTCCACTTGCCCAGGTGACTTTTCCATCCCTACTAACCATAGATGGTAAGGACAGACCCTCACCTGACGTAGAAGCCCCCTAGACTATAAAACCCCACGGGAAGAGAGAATAAACGCCTTTGATCCTCCACCATAATGGTGTCCGCGTGTTTCTTAGGCCCGAGCGACCCCGGGGAAGGGGGTCGCCGTGCTGTTTCCTTAAAACAGGCCGCCTGCCTTGTATCAGTAGGCAACAAGTAAGGAGGATTTTAAGTTCCTCACAGCAGAAGCTGTGTCCACTTGGCACCTACAGCCATTCAAGGCAGACTGTGAAGTCTCCAGAACAGTTTGATGTTGCAGTGTTAAAACAACTTTCTGCCAGTGCTGGTAAACTGCCATGGCTTGGCTGAACTACCTATAGCTAAAGAACCACATATGAATTTGCATTTTCAGAGGGAACTTCCTGTGAAGTTTGAATGTGCTTTTTTAGTGACAGCAGCCTATTCAACACTGCCTTGGCTCACCTGAAGCCCTCTTGGCTTTCACTGAGTGTCCACGTTCACATGGTGGCTGTTGAATTATCAGAGAAGCTGTTCCTGGTTTTTCAAGAAACTGTTCTGAATTCTCCACTAAATGCTAAGAGAGCTCTGTTGTGCTACCATTTTTGGTGAGATTTCAAATGGTTTATTTTTGTGCTATGATGAATTTTAATAATTGCTATAAGTATGCTATAGTCAAAATGAGGGAGAAAGAAACCCAATTGTTAAACTAGACTGCTGTGACTGGAATCTACAGCTGAGATATTAAAGCCCAACTGTCATTCTTAACAATTAACTCCACCCGCTGGCAATATTGGAAGAGAAAATGAACATTATTAATGAGATAACTGATCATTATTTCTTTTCCCTCCCACCATTAGAACAATATGTTGCAGTATATCAACGAAGAATAATTTACATCATATACACTGTGTGCTTTCAGCAGTGCTTTGCTATCTCCTGCTTTCCCAACACCACTTTTATGGAATTAATGCTTTTTTCCAAGTTTTCCTTTGCTGCCGTGGGCTGTGTAAGGCCTGAGGGAGCCAGTACAGGCTGCAAATGTTACTCAAAATGCCCGGTTTGCACCTGAACCCCAGAGGAATGATCCACATCCCCACTGACAGGGACCTATTTGTGAGGACTTTCTGAGCACTCTGAAGCTTCTGATTCAGCTTCTCACTCAGCACAGCCCCTCCTCCTGCTGCAGCCGAAACCTTGACATTGTGGTAGAGTAAATGCCCCTCAGGCCCAGTGGGTTGGGAGACAGTTCTCTGCACAGTAAGGCACCTGCCCACCCTGAAAGATGTGCTGATATCACCTGGAAAGGCCCACCTTTGTTGGGGAAGCTTCATGACCAAGACTTTCCCCAAATTATTTCAGAAACCTGGTGTCTTTCAGTGATAAATGTTTTTGCAGAGAGGATGGATAGGTTCTGCTTAAGCTGTGCCCTCAGTCACATGTGGGAGCAACGTCACAGGCTGTGCCACCCAACCAAGCCCAGCAGGCCGGGAGGAGAGCCCGGGCCCAGCAGGAAACTGAGAGAAGGCCCTGCTCTAGAACTGAGGGAATTGCACCAGAAGCAAACTAAGATGGTAACTTGAAGAGATTCCCTCTGTGCTCAAAGTTTGTCTGAGAAGACTAAGACGGGAGCTTGTCAAAAATCCCAGGAAATATCTGGGAAAAGGTTTTATGTATGTTGGTTGTGACCAGGTACAAAGCTCCTGCGGGAAAAGAGCCTCTGCAGCAGGCTGGCTGGCTGAAGTGGTCTTACTTCTTCCTAGAATAAAGATTACCACTGAAATGAAATTTTATTTTTATTGTATGAGGGGAAAATATTTTCCAGACCTCTAAAACTAGTTTCAAAAACACAGATGTGTTGTGGAAAAAGTAATGAAACATACGGGGATTTCTCTATACAAGAGATATTTCTAAATATTTCTAAAAATGCAAAGTGAAGACAAAATGAGGTCATTTTTTGGATTCTAAAACTACTTAGAAAAATCTTAAACTACTATAGGAATTGGGAAGAATTATTTGGGGGTGTCTCTCTACAGAAAAACGATTTTGAAATATTTCTACAAATTTCTAATATTTAAAAGTGAAAAATTAAGCAAATGGGGTTGCTTTTTCTCAGGAGCCCCATGCTGCTGCCTGCCCCCTGGGCTCCCCCAGCCCTCGGGACCCCGCCGCTGGTCACAGCAGCCCCTGCCTGGCTCCTGCCGGCCCACACCGTGGGCATCCACAGCCGCTTCTGGCCATGGAGCTCAGCCAGTGCTGCTGCCAGCCGGGCTGTGCTGCTGCTGCCACCCAAACACTGGGGTGACGGCACCTTCCCTTTAGTGCAACAAAAGAAAGGGCCATCACCTAGCCTTGCAGAGAGCAGGGTTAACTTCATTGCTGTTTACAGGGCAGGCCCAGGGGGCTCAGGGCAGAGGAAGGGACATGTTGGTCTCAGGAGGGGCTGGAGGGTGCTGGGCTGCTGCTGGGGTCTATAGAAGGAGTCGGGACGGGACAGAGGAGGATCAAAAAAGAAATGAAAGTAGCTTAGGGATACACATGGGGAGAGGAGGTGGCAGTGCGATCTCCAGGCGAATAGGAGATTTCATTGTCGATGGCTGTTCTGGAGCCTTCAGCTCAAAACTCTTGACAGGGCTGCCCAGGACCTTCTTACTACTGGAGGAGCTGCTCCTGCTGTTGGGGTGTGAGGTGCAGCCACTGTCTTAAAACTCTTGTCCAGAGGTGGAACTGTGGAAAGAAGAGGTGGCTGAGGCCCCAGGTGCCAGTGGCACACAGGGAGCCTCCTGCACAGCCGGGCCCAGAGCTGGCAAGGCTCCCCAGCACGGCTGGAGCTGCTGGCACAGCTTGGCCCAGCTGCACAGCTGCCCCTCACGGCCCCGGGCAGCAGGACACGGCTCTGGGCAGGCTCCCTGGGCAGGAGCGGGCCCCAGAGCGCCTCTGCCTTTCAAGGGCAATCTCGTCCCTGCTCTTTCTCCTCCCCACCGTGCTTTGCCTCTGCCCTGTGCCCCTGGAGCTGCTCTTGGCCAGGCAGTCTCAGTGGGAGCCAGCACTGGCTGCAGCCCTAGAGGGCCCCCCAGGACAAGGCCCAGCAATTAGGAGGCCAATGAAAGCTCTGGGCAGCAGCAGAACTCTCAGTAGAGTGCTTTGGACAATCATGGACTGGCCACACCTACACTGCAGCCTCACTGGGAATGTTTCCTGTCTGAAGTAAACTTTCAAAAGAAGCTGTTTGAGGGAAAGGTGAACTAAACACTCACCCTTTTCTCTTCCAGCAAGTCCAAATTTGGACAGAGCAATAGATGAAGATCAGCTCCAAGACAAGCAGGCCTGCCAGTAACCCTAGCCAGAAGCCTGTTCCCTGACAGAAACCCCTTCCAAGGCCCTTCTGGGCATCAGGAACATGTGCTGTGGTTCCAGCTGCACCTGTGGGAGCAATGGGGAGCGTGAGACCGTGCTGTGCTGCACTGCTGAGCTGGCAGCACGGTGGATGCGGGCAGGATGTTCTCTGTTTCCCCCAGAGCTGGGGCCTGCAGGCACCTTGCCACCCCTTGGCACAGGCTGTGCCACCCAGCAAAGCCCAGCAGGCCGGGAGGAGAGCCCGGGGGCGGCGCAGCTGCTTGGGCAGTGGCTGCTTGGAGGGACACGGGCCAAAGCCATCCCTGAGCAGTCACTGCCAGCCCTGGCCCTCCCTGCCCCGTGACAGCTCCCCCAGCCCCAGGGCACAGAGTCAGGCCCTGTCAGGACCCAGTGCAGCCCCTGCCCAGCCGGTAGCCAAGGCTGGCTCTGGCCCTGGGCTCGCGGCAGGGCTCCCACTCAGGGCTCCTCCTGTGCCTTGGGCCTCTGGGCACTCAGGGCCAGCTCCAGAGCAGCTGCAGCGGGAGGGACGTTGGTGCACGAGTCCCCTTTTCCCCGGGGCTCTGAATGAGTTCCAGAGGCCTCAAGGCCTCAAGAGGCACCTCCAGCTTTGGCTGCGGTTAGGCCGTGCAAGGGCAGGCCCCAGTGGAAGAGCTGCAGCCACCCAGCCCTGCTGAGCCCAGCACAGCAATTACCTTCTGAGCCTGTGCCCATGCCCATGCCTGTGTTTGGCTTGGCCTTCCTTCCTGCAGCAGGGGCTGCCAATCGGCCTCTGCTTCTTTGGGGAAACACCTTCTTCTGTCCTGCCTTTTGGCGCATCACTGGAGAAACAAAAATTACACCTTAACAGATGGAACAGTTATCCATTTCTTTAATGGCATCTTCAGGACGTCATGCTTATGCAAAATCGGGTAAACTCAACAAATCATCTAGGCTTTTTCCACTGGGCCAGGGCCCACCCTCCTCCAAACAGCTGCCAGTGCTGAGCAGAAGTTGTGAGTGGATCGTGCAGGGCGAGGCCACATACGTACATGGCTCTGTTCTGGCACCTGCCATGATGCCCCCCTGGCCGAGCTTTGGGCTCTGAGCTGGCAGCTCTCCCAGGGGAAAGGCCTTGACCTACCCTCACCATCTCTCAGAGGCTCAATCCTGAACGTGGGCTGGGAAGCCAGATCACCTTTACCAACAGGCTCATCTGCAAAGAAAGGCAGGACACAACAGCTCCAATGGCACTGCTGAAGATTCTCCTTCAGGCCCGAGTGGCAGTGAGGGCACCTGGGTTATTGGTGCCCTCCAAGGCACTCCCTCAGCTCTGCCTTCCACTCAGGAGCAGGGCCAGGGGAACCTCGTGCCTGCAGTGGCCCCACACTGGGATGGAAGGAGCCCCATGTGGGGTAGTTGGGGCAGAAAGGACTCCCTGGAGCTGCTGCAGCTCCAAACCCAGCCCCAGGCAGGGCCAGGCCTTGGCAGTGGCAGCAGAAGCAGAAGCAGCTCGGGCTCCCTGGGGGCAGCAAAGGAGCTGAGAAAGGCTCAGCCCTGGGGCACAGCCTTGGGCCCAGCCCCTTCCCTCTCTGCTCTTCTCTGTGGCTGTACAGAGCACACAGAAGGACACAGTGGAATTGCACACAGGAGGAGGATGGACAGATAAATACTCCTTCCTCCCACTGACAGCGATCCTGTGGGATCCCTCAGGGCTCCAGAAGGGAGCAGGGTAAGGTTTCCAGAACTGATCAACCTTCAGTGAAGTTTAAGGGAACTGGCTCATGAGTAAGCTCTTGCCACACTGCCACCGATTATTCTGTCAGGAAAGGTACATTGAGAACTTGCCTTCAACATCTGGCAAGGTCTTCAAAGTACCATTCACCAGCATTTCCAACTAATCCAAGTCACGTGCCAGTCGAGAAGGGAGCACAGATGCTACAGAACCATTTCCATTGTGTGCTGGGATCCCCTTCTCCCTTGGGGAATTGGGCACTGCAAGGGGGTGGGGTAAGGCTGCGGGAGCCGGTGCCTCCTGGTCACTCTCCACGCTCTTTGCAGGTCCTGTGCAACATGCCTGGAGGGGCAGCTGCAGCAGCCCAGGGCCCTGGGGCTCTCTCCCTCCCACACAGGAAAGCCTCACTAAATGCTTGGGGAAATCTGCAGTGCCACAGCTGTCGCTCCCAACCTCCGTCCTTCCCTCCTGCTTGCCCACTTGCCCATGGAACAGCTCCCACAGCCCAAGGGGCACATGACCAGGCCCTCTCAGGACACACTGGAGCCTTGCTCTCCCCCTCTGCCCTTTCCCCACCATGGGCACCCCGTGCAGCCGCTCCCAGGTTTTGGGACGTGTCTCCCACGGAGGGAGCCCAGCAGGACAGCTCAGTACGCGAGTGCCCTGAGACTGCTCAGGACAATTCCTCTGGGCTGTGCCCATCTTGTGTGGGCTGTGCCTGCAGTGCCGAGCAGCAGAGAGGGCAGCTCAATCCTCAGCAGGGCTCAGGCCCAGAGGCACAGCAATTACCTCCTGTGGCTGTGCCTGGCATCACCCTCCTTCCTGCAGGAAATGCCACCTTCCATAGAGCCCCTCTGTCCATCCCTTGAGAAAGGAAGAGGCTTGGTGGGATCAGATGGGATCATTGCTCATCTAGGTGGTTGCCTCTTCAGAAGGCAATACTTGTCCACAACATGGATAAGAATCAGGAAAATCCTGATCCCCACAGGCCTTTGGGGCTTCCTATGGCCCTCCCTCCTCCAAGCAGCCACACCTCAGGATGTGCCTGGGGACTGGGAAAATGCAGGGGATCCATGGTGCAGTTTGGGCTGCATGGCAGCTGATGCCAAATGCCTTCCTGCAGAGGCTGGGGAGAAGCTGCAGCCAGGCCAGGCTGGGAAACAGCCCTGCAGGGTGTTGAAGCACCAGCAGGGCAGCGAGGCTGCCATGGATCCCTTCCCGCTGTGCCGGGCATGGCGTGTCCAGATGTGCAGCCAAAGCCCCCGGCTGCTGAGCACCAGGACAAGGCTGAGGGAAATGCTCTCACCATTACCTTTGTGCAGTTCCGTCACCATGGTATTTGGCTCATGCGCTTTCTTGTGCCCTGTGGCTTTGTTCTTCCCTCTCAGAGGACCTTAAAAGAAAGTGGTTCCATTTCCTATGAGTGGATCCCACAGAAGACGGGCTCTGCCTGTGGGGTCAGCAGGGACACACTACTCACCCCTGCAATGGAAGCCTGGCTTCGGTGAAGGAACCAGCAAAGGAACAGGAAAAGTCCTCCCTGCAGACACATCTGTAACACAACAGCCACAGAAGCTTCTGTAACCAGGTTCCTGCCAGGTTGTCAACAATTATTCCTTGGTGGGAGAGTGAGAACATACCTGCAGGAGGTTCCAAAGGCTTCAAAACTTTATCTAGCCAATCTAATGGAGAAATCTTCCTAGCAAGCTCATCTAGAACAGAGCAGAGATGAGAACATTTTTTCAGGGCATGCTGGGATTCCCGTCTGCCTCTGGGAAATGGGCACTGCAAGGGGGTCGGGTAAGGCTGTGGGAGGCAGATGTCAATGGACATGGCCAAAGCTGCACAGGGGCCTGGGAGCTCTGGGCAGGCTCCTGGTCACTCTGCACCCTCTTTCCATGCCTGTGCGACACCCTTGGTGGGGCAGCTGAAGCAGCTCAGGGCCCTGTGGGCTCTCATACCCACAACTGCAACTCTTGCTAAATGCCTGGGGAAAAGTGCATCAGGCAGTGCCACAGCTGTCCCCCGTCCGTCTGACTCTCCTGCCCTTTCTCCTGCCTTTCCCACCTTCTTCTATCTCTCCATCCCTCTTTGCCGTGGGACCCCTTCCCCATCCCAAGGGCACATGGCCAAGCCCTCTCAGGACGCACTGGAGCCTTGCTCTCCCCCTCTGCCCTTTCCCCACCATGGGCACCCCGTGCAGCTGTTCCCAGGTTTCGGGATGTGTCTCCCACGGAGGGAGCCCAGCAGGACAGCTCAGTACCCGAGTGCCCTGAGCCTGCTCGGGACAATTCCTCTGGGCGGTGCCTGCCTTGTCCAGGCTGTGCCTGCAGTGCTAAGCAGCAGAGAGGGCAGCTCAAGCCTCAGCAGGGCTCAGGCCCAGAGGCACAGCAATTACCTCTTGTGGCTGTGCCTGGAATCGCCTCCCTTACCGCAGCAGAGGCTGCCAATGAGTCACTGCTTCCTCCAGGAAACTGAGCCTTCCGCACAGCCTCTCCATCTGCTTCTG
Organism: Zonotrichia albicollis; assembly: GCF_047830755.1. NCBI lineage: Eukaryota > Metazoa > Chordata > Aves > Passeriformes > Passerellidae > Zonotrichia > Zonotrichia albicollis. Next base: position 11,762,853 of record NC_133827.1, read on the forward strand.
GAGAAAGGATGAGGTACAGCTGGGTCAGGTGGGGCTGTTCCCCATTGAGGATGGGGCATCTTCAGGAGGCAATGCTTGTCACAGACATGGTTAAGAAGCAAGAAATCCCTATAAAATTTTGGTTAGGCCAAGGCCCTCTCTACTCCAAACAGCTGTCCCTTCTGATTTGACTGGCGACAGGGAAATCCCAGGGGACCTGAGGTCCGTGCTGCTGTTTGGGCTGCGTGGCAGCTGATGCCCAATGCCTTCCTGCAGAGGCTGGGAAGAAGCTGCAGCCAGGCCAGCCTGGCAAACAGCCCTGCAGGGCGTGGAAGCAGCAGCGGGGCAGCGAGGCTGCCATGGATCCCTTCCCGCTGTGCCGGGCACGGCATGTCCAGATGTGCAGCCAGAGCCCCCGGCTGCTGAGCCCCAGGACAGGGCTGAGGGAAATGCACCCACCTTGTCCTGCCTGCTGCATTTCCTTTGTCCTTTGCCTCATGTATTCAGATGGCTCATGAGCTTTCTTCTGTCCTGTAGATTTGTACTTTCCTGTTGAAGGACCTTCGAAAAACATGGTTTGATTTCCTATGAATGGATACCACAAAAGCAGAACTCAGCCTGTGGGGTCAGCAGGGACACACTACTCACCTCTGTGATGGGAGCCCTGCTTCGGTGAAGGAACCAGCAAAGGAACAGGAAAAGTCCTCCCTGCAGACACATCTGTAACACAACAGCCACAGAAGCTTCTGTAACCAGGTTCCTGCCAGGTTGTCAACAATTATTCCTTGGTGGGAGAGTGAGAACATACCTGCAGGAGGTTCCAAAGGCTTCAAACCTTTATGCCCCCCATCTAATGGAGAAGCCTTTCCAGACACCTCATCTAGAACAGAGCAGAGATGAGAACATTTTTCAGGGCATGCAGAGATCCCCGTCTGCCCCTGGGAAATGGGCACTGCATGGGGGTCGGGTATGGCTGTAGGAACCAGATGTCAATGGACAAGACCAAAGCTGCACAGGGGCCTGGGGAACTCTGGGCAGGCTCCTGGTCACTCTACACGCTCTTTGCATGCCCTGTGCAACACCCCTGGTGGGGCGGCTGAAGCAGCTCAGGACCCTGGGTGCTCTCACTCCCACAGCTGCAACTCTTGCTAAATGCCTGGGGAAAACTTAATTAGGCAGTGCCACAGCTATCCCCCTGTCTGTCTGACTCTCCTGCCCTTTCTCCTGCCTTTCCCACCTTCTTCTATCTCTCCATCCCTCTTTGCCTTGGGACCACTTCCCCATCCCAAGGGCACATGGCCAAGCCCTCTCAGGACGCACTGGAGCCTTGCTCTCCCCCTCTGCCCTTTCCCCACCATGGGCACCCCGTGCAGCCGCTCCCAGGTTTCGGGACGTGTCTCCCATGGAGGGAGCCCAGCAGGACAGCTCAGTACGCGAGTGCCCTGAGCCTGCTCGGGACAATTCCTCTGGGCTGTGCCCGTCTTGTCCGGGCTGTGCCCCCAGTGCCAAGCAGCAGAGAGGGCAGCTCAAGCCTCAGCAGGGCTCAGGCCCAGAGGCACAGCAATTACCTCTTGTGGCTGTGCCTGGCATTGCCTCCCTTCCTGGAGCAGAGGCTTCCAATGAGCCACTGCTTCCTCCGAGAAATGCACAGCCTTCCTTCCCCACAGCCTGTCCATCTGCTTCTGGAGAAAGGATGAGGTACAGCAACGTCAGGTGGGGCTGTTCCCCATTGAGGATGGGGAATCTTCAGGAGCAAATGCTTGTCACAGACATGGTTAAGAATCAGGAAATCCCTATAAAATTTTTGGTTAGGCCAGGGCCGTCTCTACTCCAAACAGATGCCCCATCTGATTTGCCTGGAGATGGGAAATTGCAGGGGATCTGAGGTGCGTTGTGCAGTTTGGGCTGCCTGTCAGCTGATGCCACAATCAATGCTGCAGTGGCTGGGGGGAAGCTGCAGGCAGGCCAGGCTGGCAAACTGCCCTGCAGGGCATGGAAGCAGCAGCGGGGCAGCGAGGCTGCCATGGATCCCTTCCCACTGTGCCAGGAATGGCATGTCCAAATGTGCAGCCAAAGCCCCCGGCTGCTGAGCCCGAGGACAAGGCTGAGGGAAATGCACCCACCTTGTCCTGCCTGCTGCATTTCCTTCGTCGTTTGCCTCATGTGTTCAGATGACTCATGGGCTTTCTTCTGTCCTGCAGCTTTATTCTTTCGTTTTAGAGGACCTTAGAAAAACATGTTTCCTTTTCCCATTAATGGATCCACAGAAGCAGAACTCAGCCTGTGGGGTCAGCAGGGACACACTACTCACCCCTGCGATGGGAGCCAGGCTTCTGTGTAGGAATGAGGGAAGGACGAGGAAAAGTCCTCCCTGCAGGCACATCTGTAAGACCACAACGACAGAAGCTTCTGCCGCCTCTACTCAGCTCCACGGACACCACTGAGCCGCAGGAGCGGTGTGGGGATCGCACAGGGCGAGGGCACACACGTGCATGGCTCTGTCCTGGCACCTGCAGTGATGCCCCCCTGGCCGAGCTTTGGGCTCTGAGCTGGCAGCTCTCCCAGGGGAAAGGCCTTGACCTACCCTCACCATCTCCCAGAGGCTCAGTTGTGGACATGGGTTGGGAAGCCAGATCACCTTCACCAAGAGGTTCAGCTGCAAAGAAAGGCAGGACAGAACATCACCCGTGGCACTGTAGAAGACCCTCAGGGTGTGGAAGGCTCAGCCCCGGGGCACAACCGTGGGCCTGCCCCCTTCCCTCTCTGCTCTTCTCTGTGACTGCACAGACTGCACGGAAGGACACATTGACATTGCACATGGGAGGAGGATGGACAGCTAAATGCTCCTTCCTCCCACTGACAGTGATCCTGTGGGATCACTCAGGGCTCCAGAAAGGAGCCGGGCAATGTTTACAGAACCCTTCTGCCCTGACTTAACCTCTAACGAAAATGGCAGATGAACGAGCTCTTGCCACTTGGATAGTGATTAATATGTCACTTGAAAGGGAAATTCACAACTTGCCTCCAGCATTCTTCAAGACATTCTGAATATCATTCAACAACAATTCCAAATAATCAAAGTCGCGATCCAAATCTAGAAGGGAGCAAAGACCAGACCCATTTCCATGATGCGCTGGCATCCCCTTCTGCCTCTGGGAAATGGGCACTGCAAGGGGGTCAGGAAAGTCCGTGGGGGCCAGATGTGAATGCACAAGGCCAAAGCTGCACAGGGGGCTGGGCAGCTCTCAGGCTGGCTCCTGGTCACTCTCCACCCTCTTTGCAGGCCCTGTGACACATCCCTGGAGAGGAAACAGGGGCATCCCAAGGCCCTGGGGGCTCTCTCCCTCCCCCAGAGGAAATCCGCCATAAATACCCTGGGGAAAACCATCCCCAGCGCTTCCCGGGGAGCAGGGAGCACTGTCCCAGGAAAGGGGAGCCAGGCTGCCGGCTCACCTGCTCGCCACGCTTGCAGCGGAGCAGCCTGGGCAGCCCTGGCAGGCAGGGCCACGGCCAGGAGGAGCAGGAGGAAGAGGCGCAGAGCAAGGGCCATGGTGCCTTGCCCTCTGCCAGTCCTGCAGCTCTTGCTGCCACCGCTGTCCTGACACCGCTGTCCCAATGTCAGCACCACTGCTGCCACCACCGCTGCTGCTGCCGCAACAGTTGTGCTCAAGCACTGACTGCTCGCTCCTTGTGCTGCTCTGCAACCACGGGGCTCTGGCACCTCTGTGACCTCAGAGCCAACATTGACCTCAGCCTGCTGTGACCCCTGAGCCTGCTGTGACCTCAGCCTTCTGTGACCCCTGAGCCTGCTGTGACCTCATGGTCTCAGCTGTACCCCCAAGTGGACCCTCAAGTGTAGCAATGGACTGCCTTGGTTGTAAATATTTTGCTTCATCAAAGGGCCACTGCTCAGCAAAACCTTTGTTCTGCCTGCTGACATTTCTGGTCAGGCTGTGTCCCTGGAGATGGTCCAGGCCCAGATGATGCCAGGGAAGGAAATGTGCCCTCAGCCCAGGGACGCTCAGCATGGGCTCCCCCAGTCCTCGAGGCCCCGCCGCTGGTCACACCAGCCCCTGCCTGGCTTCTGCCTGCCCACACCGTGGGCATCCATGGCTGCTCCTTGGCATGGAGCTCAGCCTGTGCTGCTGCTGGGTGGGCTTTGCTACAGCTTCCACCTGGACACTGAGGTTACAGCTCCATCTCTTTATTGTAGCTGAAGAGCTGGGCAAAGCTCTGAAATGGAGACGGGGGGTGGGGGACAGAACACCTTCAGTGTCATTTGGCAGGCAGGTTAGATGGTTTTGGGAGGAGGGGGACGTGGTGGACCCAGCTGGGTATGGAAGGTGCTGAACTGGTTTTGGGGTCGTGGCAGTTGTCAGGATGGACTGGGAGGGGGGGGAGGCATATTGGTGATCCCTGTGGGGAGTGGAGGAGGCTCAGGGATTCCCACAGGGAGAGGAGGTGGCATTGAGACTTCCACAGGCGGTTTCCTCATAGATGGCAGCTGTTCTGGGGTTGTCCTCTGAGGGCTTCTGATGGGTCTGCCCAGGTCCTCACCACTGCTGGAGGAACTGCTCAAGTTATCTGGGCGTGAGATCCTGCCACTCTCCTTCAGCTGCTATCAAGAGGTGGAACTATGGAGAGAGGAGGTGGCTGAGGCCCCAGGTGCCAGTGGCACACAGGGACCCTCCTGCACAGCAGGGCCCAGAGCTGGCAAGGCTCCCCAGCACAGCTGGAGCTGCTGGCACAGCCTGGCCAAGCTGCACAGCTGCCCCTCAAGGCCCCGGCCAGCAGGGCACGGCTCTGGGCAGGCTCCGTGGCCAGGAGTGGGCCCCAGAGCGCCTCTGCCTTTCAAGGGCAATCTCATCCGTGCTCTTTCTCCTCCCCACCGTGCTTTCCTCTGCCTGTGCCCCTGGGGCTGCTCTGGGCCAGGCAGCCTCAGTGGGAGCCAGCACTGGCTGCAGTCCCAGCGGGCCCCCCAGGACAAGGCCCAGCAATTAGGAGGCCAATGAAAGCTCTGGGCAGCAGCAGAACCCTCAGGAGAGTTCTTTGGACAATCATGGACTGGCCACACCTACACTGCAGCCTCCCTGGGAATTTTCCCTTCCTATAAGAACCATTTAAAGGAAGCTGTTTGAGGTCGAGAATTGTAAAACACGATTTTCCCTTCCAGCAATACCAGATTGCTCATGGCTGGAATTTTCCTTCTCTGGGAGGGAGCTCCTCCTGCCTGGCAGTTGTATCCAACGGCTGGACTTTCCCACCCCCAAGCTGAGCTCACTGCTCTGTGTTCTGGGCACTGGCGCAGGAGATCACATCCATGTCAGCCACAGCTCAGCATGCTAAGGAATGAGTGATCTCTGGCTGGGGACAAGTGCCACATTCCCTCCCGTCAGCAGCTTCCCAGCTGGAAATTTGGCACCTTGGGGGGGCCATGGCTAACACAGCCCTTTGGCTTCATAGGAAAGGTGAAGCCTTTACTTCACCATTTGCTCTTCATGTGCAATTTAAGGCACTGCTTCCTCTTGTGGTCCTCAAAGGACACAGTCAATAAAACAGGGGGAACAGTCACCCAACCTCTTCAAGGCTTGGATGGGATGCCAAAGGAAACCCTGAGGAGCACAGGGTGGGTCTGTGCGGCCTGACAAAGCCAGAGGCCTTCCATGATGGAGTGGCTGCCTCAGTGACGCGGTGCCAGAGTTCTTCAGCCTGGGCTGCTCCCAGCACTGTCACCAGGAGGGGGCTGCCCACAAAAAGCCTCACAATTTGGGAGCAGCTGTAGGGCACAACTGCTGTATGGCATATGTGGAATGCTTCAAGGGCAGGGACAAGGAACAAGGAGAGGTCTTCTGTATGACTCCCAAAGGTGTTTATGCCCAGGAAGGTCAGGCACAGAAAGACACAAGTCCAGGCTCTAGAAGAGGTTTTTAAACAGGTGAGGTTCAACGGGAGGGTACAAAACTTTAACCAAGTGGGGGAAACCTGGAGAGAAGCATAAGGCAGGGAATACAGTGCTTAAACCAATTGGGAATTACAGGGGAGGGGAAGAGGTTAAACAAAGCAATGGGACCTCATGGTATACATAAATGACAGGGAAGTTTCTGGAGAAAGGGGCAGGTATGAGGAGGGACTGACATTGCTCCTCCTAGGAGAAGGAACAGGGAACATTGAGGAACAAAGGGGCAGGTCTTTGGGAAGATGGAAAACCAGGACAAAACCAACAAGAGAGGTGCAAAGGAACAATCCATTGTTGCGGTATGTTGCAATGTCCTGTTTTAAACTTCCGGGTCCCTTCCCAGGTGTGCCTATCCCTTCTCCCTTCCCCCTCGCCCCTTGCTGAGTGTGCCCTGTCAATCAGGCTAACATACCAGCAAGGTGTCGTGTGGTTCGTCGATTTCAAAGGATGCTCCTCAGGTTGGGGGACATTGGCCCGTATAGGTGTCCCTAGTCCCTTGAGACCCTGCCCCTTTCACCTGGTTGGTAGCTCACCTGTCCCCTCCCCTTCCCCTGTCCCGGAGCTTAAAAGGTTAATGACACCATGCGGCCGGCATTCTGGTGGCAGCAGTTGCCCCGGTTCAGACCTCTGTACCCATGGAATAAACATCTGGCAACCCTCCAGCAGAATCCTCTCCTTCATCTCTTCACCATCGCCAGAAGCTCGCTCTCCTGAGGTAAACGGAGTCCTGACAAGCCTGGACTTGCACCAGTGCCCTGCTGCAATCTCCAGCAGCCAAGGTATCTCTGGGGTAAAGCACCACTGTGCTGCCTTTGGCCCAGCAGCGAGGGTCAGAACTGACCCAGGCACCATCTAACTGGTTATATTGGGATTCATATTCCAATAATCCATTAAGGATAAAATATGCTATAACAATACAAGAGATGGGGGGGGGGGGGGTGGATTATAGAACTGACCATTGAAACTGACTTGCAATTGAAAACACAATAGAGACACACCGCAACACCCCAGTGTGGTAGTCTGTTATTTTACAGTTTGTTCTTCTGTAGTAAGTTTTAAATATTCCTTGTTATACGTTTGTAATGTTTCATTCCACGTATCCCACTTGGTTGCTCTGGTGGTTCAGTCCTGAGTTGTTTATTCACCAAGTATATGTCAATGCCCCTGTCCATCAAAGACAGCACAGCCTTTTGTTCTGGCATGTACCCTGTCATTCATCCCTTCCTCAAAGCAAATTGGATTTCAAGGTTTGCTCCTTCCCCTTGTTGGTTTCTATTGGATAGCCCTTGTCCTGCACTCCTTCCCCAATGCCTTCCCCTTGGTAAAAAGTTGTGTCCCTCCCATTCTTCCCTCCCTTCCTTAAAAATCAGTGTTTTGCCCTCAGTTATTTTCAGTTGTCCCTGACTCCTCTGGGGACATAAACCTTCCTTAGAACTCAAACAAGTGATCTCTCTCTATTCCTTCGCCTCAGTCCCTCGCACTGGGTTGCTGCTGTGTCACCCGTGCCACAGGTGTCGGCTGCAGGGAGCAGCGAGCCCCTGTACGCACCGCCAGCCGGGAAGGTCCCTGTAGGGATCCAGGGGCAGCCTCTCTTGTGACTGTCCGTGGGACTCAGGGAGTGAGCTGGCCGGAGAACATATTGCCTGTGACCCATCCATGAAGTTACACCCCAGTGCACAAGGGAAGAGCTAGAGATGCCACCACTCTGGACTTCTGCCATGTCCTGGACACATCAGCCCTGCCGAGCATCCTTGTCCCTCCTTTGGTGAGCTATGGATCTGATGGAGGCACAGTTTGGAGAATGAGCAATTGCCTGGCTGGTCACATCTAGGGGGTTGTGGTCAATGGCTCAGAGGCCCGATGGACGTCAGATACCAGTGGTGTCCCTCAGGGTGACAGCAGAAGCTCCCTGGACACTGGGGACTCAGTGTCCTGGTGGTGCTGCTGGACAAGAGAGCTGGAGTGGCCTCCAAAGCAGAACTGTTGTGATTGCCCAAGTCTTTCAGACTTGCTCAGGGAATGAGCACCTGATTGAAGTGAAAAGATACTGAGAAACCACACAATCCCTTCCCTGGGAAGAAACATCTCCCCATGCAAACCTCCAAGAGGAACAGACATATATATATATCTATGTATTATCTATCTCTCTATCTATTTATCTATCCATCTATAAATCTAAAAAAATAACTTCAGCTTAAAATAAAATCTCTTTGTTTATCCTTATTCTATGAAGTAGTGGTTAGAAAGAAATTTTATTTTATACAGTTACATTTAGTAAAGACATTAAATAAAAGGTGCTTTTATTGTGTGAAATACTGCAACTGCAGCAAATCCCTCCCTGACTGACATTCATGAGTGCCTGCTGTCAGGGAGGGATCAGAAGGTCCTGTCCAGAGGGTGGGAGCAGATGTATGCCCTCTTCTCCAGGATCTGCTTTGCAGCTTTTTTCATCGAATCATCCAGGTTTTCATTGGCATCACTGGAGAAAGAGAGAAAAGTCAAATAAGGGATCATAAAGAGCCCTTGTAAATTTCTTTCAAGAAGTGTTTTTGAGTACAAATGCAAGAGGGATATCCAGGAAGAAACTGAACATTGTCTTCTGAAAAAGATTGATTATTACAGACTTAGCTTTGGCAAGCCAATGCGCAGTAGGTCAGTACTTCTCAAAGAGTCTAAATCCCTCATTTCTATCACCGACTTGTCAGGAGTATGTACATAAAATATAGATTTTATGTCGCTCAATAAAGAACCCTGGCAGTTTGCTTAACTATGAAGTGAACAGACTCTTCTCAACAGGTTCCAGCTCTGCTGCTTCTTTGAATTAAAAGCAGAGGAAAACTCTTCTGTTGGTCACATCAAACCAACAAAAGTTTCATAAGTCTGTGAAAGACATAAGAGTGTAAAAATGATTCCATTTTATAGTACTTACAGTCTTCTAATTCAGCCATGGGATACTAATGCCATCAACAGGTTCCAGCTCTGCTGCTTGTTTGAATTAAAAGCAAAGGAAAACTCTTCTGTTGGTCACATCAAACCAACAAAAGTCTCATGAGTCTGTGAAAGACATAAGAGTGTTAAAATGATTCCATTTTATAGTACTTACAGTCTTCTAATTCAGCCATGAGATACTAATGCCATCATTCATTATACCAAATAATAGTAGTAAGCACTGGAAAAGAAGTTATATTTTAAACTAAGTTTTAAAACAGTGAATGAATTTCATAAAGAAAACCATGTTTTAACACAGAACTGGAGCACATTTGCTTGTCCCGCAACACCACTTTTGCCATGAAAGTTTACATGAGCTACTAAATAAGCATTGCCCTGTCCTGAACTCTGCTGCCCAAACACTGCTAAGAACTTGCTGTGTCTCTGCCCTGTGCCCCTGGGGCTGCTCTTGGCCAGGCAGCCTCAGTGGGAGCCAGCACTGGCTGCAGCCCCAGCGGGCCCCCCAGGACAAGGCCCAGCAATGAGGAGGCCAATGAAAGCTCTGGGCAGCAGCAGAACCCTCAGCAGAGTTCTTTGGACAACCATGGACGGGCCACACCTCCACAGCAGCACGACTACGAGTCAGGCTACCAATGCTATGGAGCACAGTTATAAGAAAACTGTGGCGAAAAAGCAGCAACTGACCGTCTCATCTTGATTGCCAGCTTGCGAATGCCAAGATAGCAGCCTATCAGCACAAGTGGCACAGAGCACACTATCACCACTGTGCCTATCATGCACGTCCTCTGCGCATCCTGGGGGCAGACAATTCTTGGGAGGTGCACTGGATCCGGGGTATATATTCCTGCTTCAGTGACAATGTCTGTGGGAGCAATGGGGAGCGTGAGCCCGTGCTGTGCTGCACTGCTGAGCTGGCAGCACGGTGGATGCGGGCAGGACGTTCTCCGTTTCCCCCAGAGCTGGGGCCTGCAGGCACCTTGCCACCCCTTGGCACAGGCTGTGCTACCCAACAAAGCCCAGCAGGCCGGGAGGAGAGCCCGGGGGCGGCGCAGCTGCTTGGGCAGTGGCTGCTTGGAGGGACGCAGGCCAAAGCCATCCCTGAGCAGCCACTGCCAGCCCTGGCCCTCCCTGCCCCGTGACAGCTCCCCCTGCCCAGGGACACACAGCCAGGCCCTGTCAGGACACACTGCAGCCTTGCTCTCCCCCTCTGCCCTTTCCCCACCATGGGCACCCCATGCAGTCGCTTGCAGCTTTCAGGACAAGTCTCACACGGAGGGACCGCAGCAGGACTGCTAAGCCTGGCTGAGCCTGGCACAGCAATCACCTTCTGTGGCACTGTCTGGCATCTCCTCACTTCCTGTGTCAGTGGCTGGCATGGGTACATTGAATCCTCCAGGATGTGCTGCCTTCCGCAAAGACTTTTGGACCATCTCTGGAGAAAGGAAAAGGGACAGCTGGATCAGGTGGAGCCATTCCCGATTGGGGAGGTGACGGCTTCACGAAGTTCCCCTAGTTAAAGGAATAGATAAGGATCAGGCAAAGGCCAAGGCTCTTGGAGCTGCCCAGGGCCCTCCCTCCTCCAAACAGCTGCCCTTGAGGATCTGCCAAGAGAATTGGAAATCCCAGGGTATCTCAGGCCCATGGTGCAGTTTGGGTTGCCTGTCAGCAGATGCCCAATGCCCTCCTGCAGAGGCTGGGGAGAAGCTGCAGCCAGGCCAGGCTGGCAAACAGCCCTGCAGGGCGTGGAAGCAGCAGCAGGGCAGCGAGGCTGCCATGGATCCCTTCCCACTGTGCCGGGCACGGCGTGTCCAGATGTGCAGCCAGAGCCCCCGGCTGCTGAGCCCCAGGACAAGGCAGAGGGAAATGCACCCACCACGGCATCTCTCCAGGTCATTCAGCATCTTGTCCAGAAGTTTGGCTGCCTCCAGCGATTTCTTCTCTCCTGTATCTTGGTTCTTCCAACTAGGAGGATCTTAAAAGAAAAAAGTTCAAATTCTCCTTCAGGCCTGAGTGGCAGTGAGAGCACCTGCGTGATTGGTGCCCTCCAAGGTACTCCCTCAGCTCTGCCTTCCACTCAGGAGCAGGGCCAGGTGCACCTCGTGCCTGCAGTGGCGCCACACTGGGATGGAAGGAGCCCCTTGCGGGGCAGTTGGGGCAGAAAGGACTCCCTGGAGCTGCCAGCAGCTCCAAACCCAGCCCCAGGCAGGGCCAGGCCTTGGCAGTGGCAGCAGGAGCAGCTCAGGCTCCCTGGGGCCAGCAAAGGAGCTGAGAAAGGCTCAGCCCTGGGGCACAGCCCTGAGCCCGGCCCCTTCCCTCTCTGCTCTTCTCTGTGGCTGCACAGAGCACACAGAAGGACACACTGGCCTTGAACGTGGGAGGAGGATGGACAGCTAAATGATCCTTACTCCCACTGACAGCGATCCTGTGTTATTAGCAAAAAGGGACATTGCAAAATATCCTCAGATGTTTAATGGAGCTGCGCGGTGAAATATTCATGTCGCAGGCACAGATACAGGGTGGATCCAGCTTTCTCTCTCTGGGGGCCTGGGGGCTGACCTTGGTCTCAGGGCACTACAAAGGGCAAATCAAGGAAATGGGAGGCAGTGGTTCAGGGACATTGGAAGAGGGGAAGTGTCCGGTTTATCTCGGCTGTTTGAGGGGCCTGGAAGGCCCGGGGGTGGCCTTGGGGCAGCCCGCGTGTCGAAGGACGAGAAGAGGCTTCAGTTCTTCTTTCTGGTTTTATGTTTATTAATTGTTTATCTAAAAGATGTTCTTTCAGCCTAACAAAGATCCGCTCAGCAGTCAGCCATGGGCACACTGTGCCGTCCCACGGACCGCCACGTATCTTTATACCCCTAGTTACGTATACAATATTTATCATTTTTCCCCAATACCATCTATTCTTATAGCTCGGTGTACTCTTAGTAATAACCAATCCAAAGGTGCCACCGTGGCCAAAGAAGATGGAGGAGAGGAGGAAGAAGAAGGAGGGCAGGACACACCCCAATTCCTCCATCTTACTCCTCTAAACCCCCCTGTACATAAATCCTAAACCCTGTTTCTCACCCTCTAATTAGCTAATCTTTCCACCCTTCACCCCGGTGAGGCCCTCTTATCTTCATAAAGGTGTCGTCTCCCGTGTAGGGTCAAAGTCCTGCCACCAGACACTTCTGGCAACATTCCAGGACTCCCGGGCCCCCCAAGGGTGGTCTCGGGGGCTCGGCATGCCAGGACTCAAATCCTGAGATCCCACATCTCCCCCTTCTGTTTGCACCAAGAAAACCTCTTTTATCACCCGATTCATGGCGCGCTTCAGACATACAAAAATGCACGGGACGACAATCATGAGGACTAGTAGGACTATTAAAACATAAAACCCTATCCTTAAAATTCTTCTCCAAATAGGAGAAATGTCAAAGAAATCTGCCAGCTGATCAATCCATGATCCCGTGATCTCGCCAAGCTTATTTACGCTGTCTTTTATGTTTCTAATACTTTCATGAATCGATTTTGAGTGATCTGAGAGATTCATGCAGCACATCCCTTCAAACTCTTCACACCCATGTCCATGGGCGAGCAATAAATAATCGATTGCAGCTCTGTTTTGAAGAGTCGCCTGTCTTATACCACTAACATCTTTTAACATGTCATCCAATGCGACAGACACAGACCGTGCATGTTTGCTCAACCAGCAACCCATGTGGTCGATCTGAGTTAAAGCCACCCCTGATGCTGTTTGAGGTGAGAAAATCGCCGTAGCAATGCTTGTTTTCTTATCCCAAGAAAACACTTCGTCATTGCAATCTGTCGCATAATTTTGGATTGATCTTTTTCCTCTGCGACTTTTCTCTCTTAACATGTTCAAATCAGGCGACAGCATTGAAATTTCCCCAATGCCGCATGGACCTCCCGTGGCATTAGCAGGAATGCCGTGCCAAATTCTGTCCCCGCAAATTAAAAACAAACCCCGTGGCAATTGCACTGGGACTTGGATTGATCCTTTGGCAGTTCTTTTTGTATATTTGCACCAAGCCGATGCATTCTTATAAAACTCATGATTGGGAGTCAAATCGATAGTTTTTGCCTTCGTGGCCTCCGGAACCTCAAACTGCATGCAGAATCCCATTGTCATGGACCCAAAAATCTCCAATTCCTGAGGTTCTGTAGAAGCCACAGGAAGTAGATGTGTCCAAGCACACCACTCTTTCACAGGATTTTCAATGACCTGTGAAATGTTAACTGCGGAATGCCCTGGAATTGGCCATTCGTCCACTGGCAATCCAACCATGCATGCAGAAAATGGTTTTCCTGGCCTCGAGTGTGTCAGGCAAATACTATCTAGATTTGCTGCTTGAGCCAAAGTCTCCCAAAGATTTTGCCTTGGCTGATTTACAGGTAAGTCTTCTCCCTTACTTGCTGCAATGAATGAAAGAATGATGCACATAAGCATCATGACACTCATTATTATGCTTTTATACAGAAATCCCCAAAGTCCTTAGTTTCTTTTTATTTTTCTTCGGGATCGCTCTTTCCGGCCTGAGTCTCGACTTCTGTCTTAGTACTCGTCTCTTTGTTTCTCGGATCAGCGTTCTCGGGTTCTCGCGTCTGAAATGGCTTCACGTGCCGCGCCGACACCCACTTTAGACCTCGATCTGTGGAGATACAAGCGAAACCCTTGCCCCAAGTGATTAGTCTGAAAGGACCCTCTATTTGTCCTGTTTCTGGGTTCCTGATCAAAACCAAGGGGTTTTCCCTTAGCTTTGCCTGTGTGCTATTTAGAAAGTGTCTCACGATTGGTGGATTAGGTTCCGAGGGTGAGCTATTTAGGAAATTCAACACATACAGTGCCTTATTTAATTTCATGTGAGGTGTTGCCTCTGGTTCACCCCTTCTCTGTCTGTCCAGAAGGGATTTCAGGGTGTGATGTGTTCTTTCAATGATTGCTTGACCTGTGGGTGAATGTGGAATACCGAACGTGTGTCTGACACCCCATTTTTTCAGGAATTTGTCAAGCACCCTGCCTGTATACGTTGGACCGTTATCTGTTTTTATCTCCTGAGGCACACCTAATGCTGCAAATGCTTGCAGAAAATGTCGGCAAGCATGGTCTGCTGTTTCCCCTGCATGTGCTGAAGCAAAGACTGCACCTGAGAATGTATCTACAGAAACATGAACATTTTTGAGCCTCCCAAAAGATGGGCATTTCGTGACATCAGCTTGCCACAACTGAAGACTTTGCAGCCCCCGCGGATTGATAGCTCCGGTGGAAGAAGGTGGCTGCACAAACTGACAGTCTGGACAAGCACTAATGATCTCCCTCGCCTGAGTCTTTGTGAGACGAAAGGACTCCATCAGCGCTTGTGCATTCTGATGAAAAAACGCATGACTTAACCTTGCTTGCTCAAAAATGTCCGGCAGTGTTTGCGAAATGGGCATTGTCAACCTGTCCGCTCGAGCATTTCCCTCCGCTAGAAATCCCGGAAGTGTCGTGTGCGCTCTAATGTGTGTGATAAAATACTCTCTTTCCCTGCCCTCTAGCAATGCCTTCAAGCTCGTCAGATAGGAGTATAAAACCCCATTACTGACTTCTTTCAAGAGCGAACCTTCCAATCTCTTGACCACACCCGCAACATATGCGGAGTCTGTCACCAGATTGAGAGGTTGTTTAAACAACTGAAATGCTCGGACAACAGCTGCCAACTCCACAATTTGTGGAGAGCCCTGAACCTTCCTCACATCAGATTCCCAATCCCCTGTCGTTGAGTCTCTCCACGTGATCACTGACTTGTGTGTCTTCCCTGAGCCATCCGTGAACACTGTGATCCCATCCAAAGGTTCTTCACTTATCCTTGGTTTTGTTTTATAACATATTTGCGATTGCAGTATCTTGTGTTGCGGAAAGTGGATTGTGCAAGTTCCTGGGAACGCCAACAATGCGATTAACAGGTCTTTCGATTGTTGCATCGCCCACTCGAAATAGTCTTGTTTCAAGGGTAACCTGATGGTTGAAAATTCTCTTCCTGCCATCGTCAGCAACCTTGTTCTCGCTTTTATGATGATCTGTGCTGCCATCTCCAAATCTGTAAGAATTGTTTTTGCGGGCCTATGTGGTAGGAAAATCCACTCTATGATTATCAAAGAGTCCTTTTGCGACTCGTCCCATTGGAAGATCAAACCATAGAACTGTGTTTTCTTCCCCAGCACTGCCAACTGAAAAGGCAATGTTGGAACAAATCGATGTGCTTGCCTTTTCTGTATCGCGTCTGCAACTTTCTCCAATTCCTTCTTTGCTTCTTGCGTGAGTGTCCTGGGAGACCGAATGTCTGTGTCTCCTCTCAAAAGATCGAGCAACGCTGGGATGTCGCTGTTTGTGATTCCCAAAACCGGCCTCATCCAGTTGATTTCTCCCAGAAGCTGTTGCAAATCGTGCAGATTGGTGATGTTGGTGCTGATCTCCACTTTTTGAGGCTTTATTGTTCTTTCTGAAATTTTCCACCCTAGATATTTCCAAGGTGCAACCTCTTGAATCTTTGAAATGCTGATTTCTAGACCTGCCTTCTGCACCTCTGCGATCACACAGTCACGAGCTTCTTGCAGCTCCTGTTGTGTTGATGCTGCAATGAGCAAATCATCCATATAATGAATGATTTTTACCTTTGGAAATTTCTTCCGTGCTGGTGCCAAAGCTCGTGCCACGTACCATTGGCAGATCGTCGGAGAGTTTTTCAGACCCTGTGGAAGAACGACCCAATGGTACCGCTGCAGAGTCGTTTCCTTGTTGATACTTGGAACTGAAAAGGCGAATCTCGGAGCGTCATCTGGATGAAGTGGGATACTGAAAAAACAATCCTTGAGGTCAATGACCACAAGCTGCCAATCCCTGGGAATCATTGAGACAGATGGAAGTCCCAATTGAAGCGGTCCCATGTCTTCTATGACGTCGTTGATCTTCCTGAGATCGTGTAGCAATCTCCATTTGCCCGATAGTTTTTTCTTGATGACAAACACTGGAGAATTCCAAGGGCTGTCTGTTGGCTTGATGTGTCCCGCCTGCAATTGTTCTCGGACCAGGTTTCTCAAAGCACTCAACTTTTTCCGCTCAAGGGGCCACTGATCCACCCAAACTGGTTTATTGGTTTTCCATGTCAGTTTCAATGTGGGGAGTGCTGCAGTGACCCCTACTAAAAATCCACTTCGATCTTCGCACCCCATTGTGCCAAAAGGTCTCGACCCCAGACTGTGATCGGCTTTTGGACAATAAAAGGACGAATGACCGCCGTCTTGTCTCCTGGTCCCATGACAACGACAGAATTCTCACTTTGCAGACATAGAGATGCTCCTCCTATGCCTGAGAGAGAACCCAGTGGCGCGACCAAGCTCCAGCTGCGTGGCCAAAAGATGTATGATATCACTGTTACATCCGCCCCTGTATCGAGCATGCCTGTGATCGCTATTGTTCCGTTCCCGCATGTCAATTGGCATGTGAGCGTGGGTCGGTCTCGACCTATGTGCTTCACCCATGTTGTATGTACTTCAACATGTTCCTTCATAGGGAAACCTTCTTCGTCGAAGATTGACATGACCTCTCCAACTGTGTGTGGCGGCAGTGCAAAGGCTCTCGCAACCACAGTGTTTTCTGGTACAGTCAATGGTGGACGAAGTGCTCTTGCCAACACTGTCAATTCTGTATTTTTATCCGCTGAAATAACTGTTGGATAGACAATGAGTCCAAGAATACTGCATTTATCTTGTCCGATTATCAGGAAATCTTGCTTCTTATACGAGTCCCCGCGGACACCTGTTGGTATTTCCGCATGACTTTCGTCTAGAAAGCATACTAATTTTGAAGCTGCCAATGTGCACTGTGCCCCTGGTGGGAGGAGGTCTGGGTCACTGTGGAATCGGCTGAGGGTTTTACTGAGGGCGTCTGCTTGTTGCTCACTGATGATTGCCCCGTCTGCTCTTGCGACACCGCCAGTACTTGTGTCTGAGCGCGCTGGTCCGCGCTCCGCCTTGCGTTTCCCGGATACGGTAACGGATTTCCATCCACGTCTGTTCGGGAATAACATTCTTTCGCAGGATGTCTTCCTCTCCCGCACCGTGCGCAAACTGGCCTTTCCGCCTTCTGTACCGGCGCTGGCGTATGTGTTTGTGCACAGTTCCTTTTCATGTGCCCAAGCTCCCCACATCTATAGCACTGTCCTCTTGGGGGATTGTTCTTTTTCTGCATCGTTGCAAGAACTTTGTTGATGTTCTCATTCTGTTGATGCAGTATTTTTTCCAGCATCTTCTCCAGGGTCTTGTCCTCTGCTTGCTTTTCTGAATGTCCCTTTAATTGATTCTCCCATTCCTCTCTCAATTCATTCTTCACAATCGCTGCGACATGCTGAGGTGTTCCCACCTTGCTGCATGCCTCCACCATCTCTGCCAAGGATGGCCGTCCTGGCATGGCGCTAATCACCCGTTGACAATCCGGGTTGGCATTGCCGAAGGCTAAGCTTTCCAAGAGAGGCCTCTTCGCTTCTTCTATCGTCACCTGTCGATCCACGGCTTGCGTGAATCGATCGATGAACGACATGAATGGCTCTGTGGGACCTTGCTTGATGCAAGAGAACGGGACTTCTGGAGCTCCTGTTGGTGCGATTTGCATAATTGCCATCCTCGCTGCCTCCTTGATGTCACTTAATACTCTTCGTGGCAGCCTAGCTGCTTGTTCCCCTGGGTTGTCATCTGGAGGATCTCCTGCTAACTGCCCCTCTGTGAGGTTTGCATTTGGCCCGCCTTGGTATCTATTCCGTAATTCAGCGAGATATTTTCTCCATCTTTTTTCCCAGACAAGGCTTTGGGTGTCAGTGAGAATCATTGCCACAATACTTCGAATGTCATATGGTGTGAGATCATATGTAGCGAATGTCCCTCTTAATAGCTGTTTGAAGTATTGTGAATTCAGCCCAAAAGTTTGAGCCGCCTTCCCTAAATCCTTGAGTATTTCATGACCCATCCTTTCCCACCTCGGGTTCTGTCCCTGGGCATCATATGTCACTGGCATTGTCAGATCCCCTGATCCCGGGAATAAATGCTTTTCTTTTGCCAACACTTTTCTGATTCGCTTCCAATCCATCGTCTTCACTGGCCCCTGAAATTCTTCTTCTTCTTCAGGTTCCGTTGGAATTTGTATAAATAATGGTGCTGTGGATGTGGTTGGTTCATCACGTCTCATTCTTCGCCTTGAGGTTTTTGGCCTCGCTCCCAAATCCGAAAAGGAAGCTCGAGGATCCCGTTGATGTTTCTTTTTTGTGGTGTCCACTGAATGCAAGAAGCTCTTTGTTGCTTCTGCTGCTGACAGCATCCATATAGGAACCCCTTCTGATGCTGTGATCCTTATAACATTTCCTTCTTGTAGCTGTTCTTCATCTGAGCTTTCATCATCTTCATGAAACCTTGAAGTCGATGGATAATCCCTTTGTTGTGTCGGCATTGTTTTCTTTAAAATGCTTTTCTTTTTATATAATATTGGGAAAAATTGTTGCATTGTTGCGGTCTCGCCACGAGATGGCGCTGTGGCTCCGCCGATCCAATCCGGCATGGCGTGCACTTCTGTCTTCCAGCCACCAGATGGCGCTGTCACCGGCTTCCCTGGCTCTGGTGACGTAGCATACTCTGTTGCTTCACTTCCTGCCGGTGGCCATATTGGTCGCCTCCCTGTCTCGGACAGCGTGCTTTCGGCTTTTAATTCAGCTGAAATTGGGGTTTGAACACCAGAACGTCTCTCCTGAGGGGGTGAGTCTTGGACTCCAAGGGTTTTGATCAAGGGCACCAAGTCTGGAGAAGGCGGGGGGCCCCGGGATATGAACTCCCTAACGCGGCCCCTCCCCGCCCGGGATGTCACATAGGGTGTGTCCCGCTCCCGCCCGGGCTGCGCTGTCTGCGTCTGCGGGCTCTACGAGCCGCTCCCCGTGTCTCCCGAACTACTTTCACTGTCTCCATCTTGTTCCACCCCTGAGATATCTCCCCTTTGGTCTGCCTCTGACTCTGTGTCCTCCTCCTCCGTTCCCGTGTCTATTTCCCCTTTTGCCGGTACAAGCGGCCTCCCTCCCGCCGGCGGCCGCGTGCGTTCCGCAATCCTGGCGGACCTGCGCATGGGCTCTGATATCACAACCGCACGCCTTCTACGTCCCCGCATAGCAGCTTTTTGGGGCAGCATAAATTCCCCTTTTTCGCTGCCTGGGTCAGACGCCCCGGCCCCGGTCCGTGACTTTTCCGAGCCCTCGCGAACTCCGCCTGCCGCACACGCCCCCGCATCCCCGCCGGTCGGGGCTGCGGCTGCCCCCGGTCCCGAGTCATGCAAAGCCGCGCGAAAACACGTTTCCTCTGTTTTTTCTTCACTTGCGCTCCCCGCCTGCTCCGCTGCAGCCTGGCTTCCCTGCTCCGTTGCCGCGGCATCGCGAGAAAGCGCGCCCCCCGGTCCCCTCTCCCTCCCCTCTGCCCCTGAGTCCTCTCTGCTCTCTGGGGTTTTTGGACGTTTTGGGGGTTTCCTGGGGTTTCTGGGTTTTGGGACCGGGTATTTTAATAATATTTCTTGCTCTTTTTCTCCAAGAGCATTTTCCTCTTGGCCTTTTAAGGCCAGAGCTAATTTTTTCTTTCCCGGGGCTTTGCCCCCCGCCTCTTTCAGAGAGGCCTCCCCCCCGGACGTCTGCTGCGTCTGGGGGTCCTGGAATTTCGTTTGCATAGAAATCCCTTCCAGCATTATTCTTGCAGGAGACAGCAGCTTCAACGCTGTCTCATCTTTTTTAGTAGCTAAGAAATATAAGTGTCTATTTATTTCCTGCCAGAACCCCACTTCAAATAGCAGGCACGTTTCTGCCAGTGGGTAGTTTAGCCTTGCCCATAGTAATAATTGTTTTAATTCTTTCTTTGGAATTCCCTCTGTATACGTTTCAGTCACACCCTGTAGGGCGGACAAAATTTCCCGTTGTTCCTGGGAAAGTATGCCTCCCATGTTCTTATTTTTCAGGCTTTCTTACCGAATCTGTCGCCAGAGCAGTCTGGACGTCTCGATCACTGTCCAGCAGATCGCGAGAAGTGGTTCCAGGGCGCCTTCTGGTTCCAGTCCGGGCTGCTCTGCTACGATTGTCTTCGGCAGAAACTGAGAGGTGGAATTCTCAGTGACTGCTGGTTTTTTTTTTTTGCAGTCTCTGTTGGCTTTTTGTTTTCTTCTTCTCTCTCTTTTTCTTCAGGGCTTTGAAGGTGGTGGTGGTGCCCCCCCCGAAAGGTTGTGGTGGTCAGAGCTCACCCAGTGGAAGCC
This sequence comes from Zonotrichia albicollis, assembly GCF_047830755.1. Lineage (NCBI taxonomy): Eukaryota > Metazoa > Chordata > Aves > Passeriformes > Passerellidae > Zonotrichia > Zonotrichia albicollis. The sequence goes on from NC_133827.1 coordinate 11,783,042, forward strand.
AAATGTCCGGTTTATCTCCCCGAAAGGTTTTGTGGTGGTCTCTGCCCGCCCAGGGAACGCCAAATGTCCGGTTTATCTCGGCTGTTTGAGGGGCCTGGAAGGCCCGGGGGTGGCCTTGGGGCAGCCCGCGTGTCGAAGGACGAGAAGAGGCTTCAGTTCTTCTTTCTGGTTTTATGTTTATTAATTGTTTATCTAAAAGATGTTCTTTCAGCCTAACAAAGATCCGCTCAGCAGTCAGCCATGGGCACACTGTGCCGTCCCACGGACCGCCACGTATCTTTATACCCCTAGTTACGTATACAATATTTATCATTTTTCCCCAATACCATCTATTCTTATAGCTCGGTGTACTCTTAGTAATAACCAATCCAAAGGTGCCACCGTGGCCAAAGAAGATGGAGGAGAGGAGGAAGAAGAAGGAGGGCAGGACACACCCCAATTCCTCCATCTTACTCCTCTAAACCCCCCTGTACATAAATCCTAAACCCTGTTTCTCACCCTCTAATTAGCTAATCTTTCCACCCTTCACCCCGGTGAGGCCCTCTTATCTTCATAAAGGTGTCGTCTCCCGTGTAGGGTCAAAGTCCTGCCACCAGACACTTCTGGCAACATTCCAGGACTCCCGGGCCCCCCAAGGGTGGTCTCGGGGGCTCGGCATGCCAGGACTCAAATCCTGAGATCCCACAGGGAAGGAGCTCATGGGGTGTAACTTAGGGGATGCCTCCACAGTGGGATCCCTCAGACACCAGAAAGAAACAGGACCAGGTTATCAGATTCTTTCAACCATGAGATTCTGTTAAGGGAGAGGGCTCACAAGTGACCTCTTTTCACATAGAAACTGATTATTTTGCACAGGAGAACTTACCTCCAGAATTTTCAAGAGGTTTCAAGCCATCACCTAACAGCCTCCTTTCATTGGCTGTTAGGTGTTGCTATGTTTCCTGATGCTGGTCTCCAAAGCAATCCCTGGCACGCTGCTTTTGTGGAAGGCAGAACAGCTCTGTGCTTGAAATTACTGTTCTGGGGAAATGCAATGAATTTTCTGCTAGGAACTGCATGTAAGCAGAGATGGAGCCTGAATTAGGGATCTGCCCTTGTGGGGATTCCTTACACTGACACAAAGCTCTCTGTGCCTCTCCAGAGGGCTGTCACCCTACAGAAACATGTCACTTCAGGGCAGGGAGGGGGATTTGACATCACAAAACATCGAGGGAAAAACATCGAGGCAAATTCTCCTTTTCTGATCAGGAAAACCAGGGTGTGTGCCTGCTGTGTTCCACGAGCAGCAAATCAATTGCTGAGGGATTTCTGCTGGGAGATTTGTGCTTTATGAAATTCCTGCCAGTGGCAGAGGGCTGGGGAGCTGGAAACGATAGCACTGTCTTCCTCCCCTCTGCTGCTTTAATTGTTTGTAATGATTTAATAAGCAGCACTATTCTTCCCTGCAGCAAACACAGGTGGCATTTTATTACCTTTATTAGGGCCCCTGTTTGGAATTTCTTTGCTGTATTTCCTTCTTTGCAGGCTTGGTCCAAAACTTGGAAAGGTCAGTGTAAGAACTGGACTTTGTGCTGTCAATATTCTGAGTGTTGAGCCAGCACCAAATCCATGCAATTTTATGGGAAAGAAATAATAAGGACAAATGACACGATTTAAACAAGGAAATGCTCTTGGCTTTGGCATTTTATGTGCACACCAGGAGAAAAAGAGCAAAGCAAGTACAAGCTTCCAGTATTTGCAGAAGAATAAATGGAAATAACTTCCCATTTAGGCTGGGAATCAGGAGAAAATTTATACTCATCAGAAGGGTGTTGAAGTGGAGCAGCTGCCTAGTGACAGCAGACAGGTGGAGAAGTGAAACCCCAAATTAAAGGCTTTTAATGTGGAGTTTTTTGGATGTTGGGGTCTTTAAAGCAGATTTTGTGAGTCCCATGGGCAATGGAGGTGACTTCCCAGGGGAGCATCCCTGCCCCATGCCTGGGATCTGCTGCCATGGTCCCACAGAGTGATTTGGGTTGTACCTGATGGCTCAGCAGAGCTTGGGGAAATGCCTCAATGTTGGTTGGATTTGAATGGCATTTGGGTCAAATCGAGTTTCTCCTCGGAGGGATGGAGTCTTGACCTCTCACAGGTTTTGCTTGAGTATTTCTTTAATCTGTCCCCCACCCAAAACCCCCCAGCAGATCCTCTGCTCCTGCCACTCTGTGTCTCCCACAGCTGTGATCCTCAGAGCTTTTCCCTTACACTAAAAGAACTGGAAATTGGCTGGGTTTTGTTGCCTCTTGGCAACAAAATTGTCTCCTATTGTGCAGCTCAGGAGGAAAGAAACCTCTTCCTCCCTTCAGTCTGCTGCAACAAAGTGTTTTGTTTCTCTTTGTGAAGAACCAGGAAGAAACACTTCTTTTTAAGATGAGGGAGCTCAATTCAATTCCCTTATCATTTTAAGCAAAATAACCCAGTTATTTATGTTGAAAGTCACTCCAAAATTTTGAAGAGATCTTTTTAGAAAATATTTCTCTTGGTGACTGATTATGAGTGGGTATGGGAAGAAACTGTTTGCATTGAACCACTCAAAGCAGTAATTTCTTCCCAAAGAGTAGATGTAATTACATTTTTTGGGTGAAAAAAAATTAGTAGTAGTGGACCAAAGAAGCTTCAAGCTGATCTCTATTTGCTGCCAATGACTGAATTAAATGCACAGGATTACTATCAGCTCTGCCAGACAAAACATTGTATTTGGGTTATTGGGATTTTGTCAGAAATCTTTGTAGCATGAATAGTTCATGGACTTATCTCTGCTGGCTTCAGCCATTCCTGCTGTCCATCATATCTTGCTATTATAAGGCAGCTCTTTTCATTATGTTGTCTTTTAATTCAGATATCTGAGCCTTTTTCTACTTCTAGTCCCACTTTTCAGTAGGACAAACATTTTCACATTATCTGTGAGTGTATTCAGTGGTGGCCACACAAGTGAAGGCAAGGAGCTGGCAGGTGATAATTTATGAAACTTTCTATATTGGGAAAAAACTCAGCATTCAATTTCCATCTCCTTAGAAATCTCTATTTCTTTTCTTGTCTCTTGTGCTCTCTGTGGCTGGTCTGAGTTTAGTGCTTGGAAATGCAATTATATGGATTCCAATTCTTTTGAGAGAGAATAATCCTGTACACAAAGCCAAATAAATTTAACTTTTCAATATTAGAGCAGTTTGACATCCAGGTGGGGGACCTGGCAGTGGTTAGTGCCTGGCCAGCCTCAGAACACAGAGTTTGTCTGATTTAGGTGAAATTTCATTCATTGGAGACAAAGTAAAATTGCCTCTTATTTGCTCAGCACTAAAAATCCATCTGAACCTGATTGCCAAGGGATGGGATTAACTCCTGCAATGGCACCATGAAATGAGAGATGGAGAGAGGAATATTAAAAAATGGCATTTCCAACCATGTGCAGGCCCTGATGTCCTGCTGTTGGCTTGGTGCTCTCAAATGGGCTGATTTTGATGGTTTTAGAGGCACTAACCTGGGCAGTGAAATGCACCTCAGGCAGCAATTGCTTCTCTGGTGTCTGCAAGTGCCTTTATCTCCCTTCACGCTCCTCAGAACTGAAATCCTGCACAGACCGAGTGAATCTGAGGCTTTGGGAAGGCCCAGTGGTGACAGATTTTGGTGAGATTTGAGTCAGGAGATGGAAGCAGCAGCTGAAGGGGCTGTAATCTTCATCCTTGGGCTCTGCTGCAGGCTGATGTGGTGTGAAGGAGGCAGGGATTCCATAAAGCAGCTTCTGTAGCTCCTGGCAATAAAAAAAAACAAATGGTAAGTTCTTTAATTTGTTAGAGTTTCAGGCTCTGCTGCACCTCAGGACCAGGCTCTGCCCCTCTCTGCTCCAGCTGGTGCTTCCCAGCTGTCCTCTCTGGTTTTTATTTGCAAACCACCTCCCTGACCAGCTTCCACTTTGCTTTAAAAAATTCAGCACCACGTTTGTGGCTGAACAGGTCCCAGAGCTGGGGAGAATGGTTTGAGATGCAATTTGCATCACAGAGTTGTTACAGCAGGGAAATTGTCCCATCCCTCCTGTGCCTGGAGCTGCTAATCTTGTTCTGAACATTGAAAACCTCTTCAGCTTCTCTCATTATACCTAAATTTGATTACTGCTTTGATTTCACACCTCTTTCATGCAGGCTTCTCCTCTCTCCTTGGCTGGAATTCTCTGAAAAGATAAATTTTATCAAGCCTTGGGACAGTTCCCGTCATCTGTCTCTGCTCCTAATGCTGCTTTTAATTATCTTGGGAACCTGAGCATGAGGGAAACTGGGAGGAGTTTAGTGAGAAGGAAAGGAAGGCACAGAGGCCAAAGTGTAAATGCAGAGTCTGGGTCACCAGAGTCTGCAGTGTTGTGGGGATCTGGGCCGTGCAAAGTGATGTTTTTCTCTGTGAATGGCTGATTCCTTCTGTATCTCCTCCTGAAATTCCTGTGTACCAGGGCTGGTGCTGGAACTGCAGCCACACAAACTCCCCATGGAGCTGTGTGGGACACAGTGGGAATCATTTATTTGCTGTTTTTGATGAAAAGTTGTGACATGAACCTCAGTGTCAGGGAGGTGACACGTTAATGCTGCTGCTGTCAGACAGCACCCACACACTGTGCCTGGAGACAGCTCAGGAGAAGATGAAGAAAAACCAGGATTAAATCCCATGTGCCACTGAACTCTATCAGAGATAAACTGCTTGGAGTGAAGTCTGTGAAGTGACTGGGGAGAGCTGGATGAAAAGGACAGCTCTGAGAAGTGTGTCGTACGTCAGTGATGTCCTAACACTCATCTTTGCACAGAGATGAAAAAGTATCAGTTTGCACGGCCTGAATGCCTGAGTGTGGAAACTGTGTGTTGCACAAGCTGTGCTGAGCTCATCTGGCTCTGAAATATCATCTCTGCACCTTAGCCAGGAACAGCAGCAGAGTTCTGAACAGATTAATAAAAATCAGTCATAACCCAGAAGCAAACCTTGGCAATACACATCTGTGGCAGGTGAGGAGACCAAAAGCTTTCATTATTGTTCAATAAAAAAATCCTCTCTCTTGGCATTAAAATGCTTTAGTTTCAGCTTTGCCCCAGACTATCAACGTCAAGTGTTTCTTTGGCTGTTGGGGGTAGGTTCTCCCCCATAGCTCTCTGCAGGTTGGTGCTAATTAAAGATGTTCTGTCAGGTTCAGATGTTTTGGTGCCTGACCAGGGAGTGCAAAACAGGGATTACAAGTGCTGACATTTACTGTACTAGAAAGTCCAAGGGATAAATTTGTGCCAATTAACACCTTTAACTAGGAGGATCAATTCCTGTTGTGCTTGTACCAGAGTCTGGGCACAGACGGGGTTTCCAAGGGAAATCTTGGTCCATGTAGGGCTGGGGCTCCCTCCAGGCTGGTCCAGCCCCTCAGGGTGCTCAGGAACAGGGGTTCCCCACAGCCCAGCGCACCCTCCTTAGCCCTGGGGCTCCCAAGGGCAGAGCCATGGCTGAGGCTATGCAGGAGCAGGCAGGCTCAGCCCTGCTCCAACATGGGATCCCATGGGACAGGGCACGCTGGGATTTGCCCCTGCAGCTACCAGGTGTGTCCAGAGAAACTGCAGGGAGGGGGTGACCTCTGTCAGTGGGACTCCTCTGTGCACAGGTGCCCCCACTCCTGGGGTGGCTGTGCCAGCTCCCCCAGGGACCTCCAGCCCTGAGAACCTGGAGCAAGTGGAAACCACAACTTTGCAAATGCTGCCTGTGCCCAATGCAAATGGTAAGAGAACGGGGGTGTGAAAAAAAAATTGTTTATTACAGAAGAACATCAACAACAATACAGAACACTTTAACAATGTAAGAACATTTGTAACAACAACAATCCGTAGAACATATATACATAAGAACCTATCTAGCTAAAATATATGAAATGCATTTGTAGAAGATAAAATATTCTAAAAGTCTTAAGTCCTAAATCCTATTCCTAAAGCCAAAAAGCTGTAGAACATATGTACCAAAGGGCAGCATCTCTGTCTGGAACGTTCATCAGTGCTGGAAGAGAAGCAGGTGCCGTGGTCACTGGAGTCAGGCACAGAGGGCTCTTCCATGTGTCCCCAGGTTGGCACATGTGGGCAAAGGAGGACTCTGCTACCAGAGCTGAGCCTGGCTGGCTGTGGGATGGAGCTTGAGTGGCCCAAAGCGAGCACAGAACAGGCGGTGTGTGGCCACCAGACTCCAGTTCGCAAGGTACCATGACTCTGCACAGGGACCAGCCTAGCTCCAGTCTGGCAGCAGGGGACCCACTCTGCCTGTGGGGATCACGTGCCTGTCCTGCTGCTGGCATTGGTCTTCATCCCAAAATCATATCCTCTTCCTCATCTTTTATATCAATGTCCATGTCCTCAATGTGTTCTTCCATTTCCACTTCCATCTCCTCTTCTTCCTCATAAATATCCACTTCCATTTCCTCTTCCACATCCACATCCACCTCCATCTCTTCTTCCATATCCACCTCCATCTCTTCCTCTTCAGTCTCTTCTTCCTCCATTTCCACGTCTTCCACTGTAGGAGTCTGGGCATCCACCTCCATCTCTTCCTCTCTGTCCATGACAGCCTGCAGAGGTGGCAAAACCTCAGAGTGGGGTCCCTGTCCCACACCATCCCCACAGAGCTGCAGCCCACTCAGGAAGCTGGAGGTGCCCACCTCCATGGAATGGCACCCTCAGTTGACAAATGAGACAAAGGATAAACGTGAGCATCCTGAAGTGATGGATGATAAAATCCAGGCACTAGGGAGCTTTCAGGACTGATGGGAGTAGCAGTGGGCAGGTGACAAGAAGGGCGGGAAGAACGGTGACGAGGGTGAGCAGGAGTGGACCGAACGGTAGGCTGACACAAGGGCCAGTGGTTGAGTTGTTCTCTGTGCTGGGTGGTGGCAGTTCCAGTTGGAACGTGGAAAGTGACAGATCACACAGATCCCAAGATTCCAGGGTCAACAGAAGTGGTCACTGGGGATCCCTGAATGGTTGGGCTTGAAATGGACCCTGAAGATCATCTTGTTCCAAGCTGAGCAATCTTCCCCCAGACCTTGGGGGAGTCCTGTTCCCAAGGATGGGGCATGCACAGCCTCTGTGCCCAGCCTGGGCCAGTGCCTCGCTGTCCTCAGTGTAAAACAGCAGCTTCCTTAGATCCAGATTCAATCAATCGGCAGTTGAAAGCCATCCCCCTTGTCCTGTCACCACAGGCCTTGTTGAACACTCTGTCCCCTCCTTTCCTGTGGAACCCTCCCAGTCCTGCACAGCCACAGTGGAGCCTCCCAGTGTCTCCTCTTTTCAGGCTGAGCATCCCCAGTCCCACTTGGACAGCAGTCAGTCAGATCAGGAGATGTCAAGGCTGAAGGGTAGCAAATAGCATCAGGAACTGAGAGATGGAAGTTTTAGACCCAGATTTGCCTCTAAATGTACAAAATTAATAATAGTGGAGGGAAAGATGGTGGGACACTTGTTCTAACTGGTAAATTTTTTTTTTCTTCTTTTCTGTCATGCTGACGGTTTTTCTGTTTGAAAGGAAGCTTAGCACAATGTCCACTGTCTTCTCCATTTGTGAAACACCAAGCAGAGTCTGGGCAGGCTGATGATGCACAGCAAAACCTGCAAATATACTGGTGATCCTGAGTCTAGGGATGCAGCTAAACCCAGCCAAAAGTAATTTCTGGAAAGTCAAGCCTGGTTTACATTTTGAGTTTGGCTATGCCAACTTAACCAGTCATTTATAAAAAAGCAAATAAAACGCTCAAACCAAAACAGACAAAACCCCAAATAAAAAAACCCATGCAAACCAGCCAAACAAATAAAAAACCCCAAATAAAATCAAAGGGAATGAGGAGTTAGTGTTAGTTGTGAGGATATCACAGCAGGCAAATGGCTGCTTCCCACAGGATCACCATAAAAAGCCACATAAAACAGCTGCTCCAAAATATACCCAACAGGAGAAAAACAAAAAAAAGTGATAGATGGCAACTTTGGGGGCAGCTCCACATTAAGGTGAAGGATGAGCAGTGGTTCAGACCCAGCATTCCCCACCCTCCAGGCTGCTGTTTGCTCCTGATAAAAGACCCTTGCAGGACTGTGGCCCCTCTCAGTGCAGTGTAAATCATCCCCACAGCTCTCAGCTGAGCCACTGGCATTTCCAGAGCAAGATCCAGGCACAATCCTGAGCATCTGTGGAAGATCCTGAGCATCTTCATGCCTAGAACCACAAAACAGCTCAGGCTCTCCCTGGACTGGGTTTTCAGGGGAGGTTCCCATATGCCTATGAGATCTGCTCATCCCTCAACATATCTGACTTGATGTACAATGATGCATTTTTGTTCCTTCCTTGTTCCTGTGTGCCAGTGAGGAAGATCCATGTGAATGGAGGATGTTGTGCACAGGAACATTTATTCCTGGATTGCCATTTTGTTTCACTGTCACTCAGCTGAACATGGTCCTTTTCTAAGAGGGAAGAAATGTGTAGGAATTTTGGCTCTGAGAGGAGCAGAAAGCACATTTTCTACACCCCATTCCCAGTAGATGCAGTTTCCCTGGCAGAACAGTGATTGCCATTCATCTTCCTGGGAAGATTGTGAAGACATTCAGAGATCACAAGTTCAGCTGACCTTCGGCTTTGTGTCCCTCATTTCACATGGCCAGTTTCAAGGGCCATTAAAAGAGGCTCATGTTTGCCTTGCTCCCCAGAAGTGCTGTAGTTATTTCCAGGAGAAAACAAAAAATTGATTGTCCTCTGGTGTGGTAGAAATCCCACCACAATTGTTGTTATGGATACGAACGAGGCCAAACTTTCTCCAGAGAAAGAGGTTCTCGTTTATTAAAATAGCTTCAAGGAACGGAGTGTCCAGGATAAGCCCAGGCACCCACACAGCGGGCCAAAAACAAAACAGTGCACTAACCCCAAGTGCACTGGGTTCTCCCCACAAAACAAGTATCAAAAACGAAGAACCCTGACCCAACCAAACTCCCCCCATTTATAGCCCCCTTCGAGTCCATGATTGGTGCATTTTGGATCCTCATGATGATTGGTCCATTTCCAGGCTTCTCATTGGTCTTCACCGCCGTTCATTCTGGACCAATCGTTTCTGCAGGGCTTCGAATGATTGGTCAGATCTTTCATCCAATCTCTCTTTGACCATGCCTTGCCCCGTCAGACACCTGTTTCACCAAAGTCTGGAAAACTCTGGACCCTTCTAGCACATTTTAATACCCCCCCCCCTTTAACATAATACAAATAATATAGCATAATTAATACAATATAATTGAACTATATCCTATTTTAACTTAACTTTTACCTATAACAACTCCCCCCTCTAAAACTTTGATCGGGCTTTAGCCTGCATCAACCTCTTGACAGTTATTCAATTAGTCTCTTGACCAGTCTTTTAATCAGTTTGTTAACATGTTTCCTCTTCAATCATGTTTAGTTGTCTCTATGTCTGATAAATCTGTTTCATAAGCCACATGATTTACTTCTCCTTTAATCTGTTTCCTTTCTGAACAGATCCATTTTTCTTTCATAGGGCGTTCCCCCAACAATTTCTGTTTAAAAATTCCCTGTATTTTTGAATAGCCAATAAACTCTGCCATCCTCTATAGAGGCGGTTAACGATAAAAAGTTGATACAATTGGGGCTCAGATTGGAGTGTGTTCTGAGGACGGCTGTCTGAGACTCTCCTGCATACAGAGGATGATAGCATTTTTCACGTGGTTGTATCTCCCCTTATTGATGCTGATAAGTAGGAGGATCAATAGAACTGGGGGTCGGGTACAGGCTACTCTCCCATTCATGCCTCCTCTCCGCAGAGGATGAGCGACTCTTGTTGGTAAGAGTATATCCTGATCCGGTTTTACCCCCTCTTCTCTTCTCTTCTCTTTCCTTACTAATTGTGCTGTTCTTACCAGTTACTATTACTTCCCCTTTTGTATCAACCTGTTCTTTCTTTCTTTCTTTTAGAGCCAGATTTCTAGGTGTGTGGGAGAATGCTCTATCGCTTCTCAGATCACAGGATCAGTAATAGGATCTCCTCCTTTTCTTTATCGTTCTCATTCCCATCTCCTACTTCATTTAATCTGAAGATCTTTTCAGAATCTTCTAGAGTGGTCCTTTTTGCAGTTATGTCTGCCAAGTTGTTCCCTTTTGTTTCTCTAGTATCGCCTTTTTGATGTCCCTTTATATGTACCACTGCAATTTCTTTTGGTCTCTTCAGGGCTTCTAACACTGTCTTTATGAGGCCTTCATGAAATACAGTTTTTCCCTTTGAGTTGACAAATCCTCTCTCTGCCCAGATCTTCCCAAAAGTATGTACTACCCCATAGGCATATTTAGAGTCAGTGAATATGGTACCACTCCTTTGATCAAGCCATTTTAGCCCTTTTAATAATGCATATATTTCACAGCATTCTGCAGACCAACTATTGGGAAGCTTTCCTTTATCTATGACTGTCATCGTATGTCCATTTACAATAGCATACCCTGATACTCGCTTACCATCTACTACCTGTGATGAACCATCTATAAACAGTATATTTCCTTCAGGTAAAGGTAGTTCTAATAAATCTTCTCTAACTTTTAGCTGCAAATCTATGGTTTCAAGGCAGTGATGTTCCAATTCTTCTTTTGGTTCTCCATATAAAAATTGTGCAGGATTTTGGATCCTTGTTGTTGTCAATTCTATATTTTCACTTTTGTTTAATATCAATTCATATTTTAAAAGCCTGCTCTCTGAAATCCATTGGCAGGCTTTCTTGCTTAGTATACTTTTTATATCATGGGGAGTATATACCTTGATCGTGTTTCCTAGTGTTCACTTGTAACCTTCCTCCACAAGAGTTACAGTTCCAGCCACTGCCTGGAGACAGAGCGGGCCAGCCTCTAACTACTGGATCCAGCAACTTGGAGAGATAAGCAATGGGTTTTCACACCCCACACCATTCTTGTACAATAACTCCATAAGCTGTTCCTTCTTCTACATTGACAAATAGTTCAAACAGTCTATTTAAATCTGGCAAACTTAGTACTGGAGCATTTGCCAACTTTTCTTTTAGGTCTTCTAACTTTTTCTCATCATTTTCATCTCAACTTATGGGCTCATTTTCAACTAATTTATCATATAGAAACTTAACTAATTTTGTGTGTCCATCTATCCATAATTTACAATACCCAATTAATCCTAGTAATTTTCTCACATCTGTTTTTGTTTTTGGTGCTGGCAATGATAGTATTCCCTGAATTCGGTCAACATCTAATCTCTTATATCCTTTCCCAATTATATGGCCTAGATACTTTACTTCTGGTTCCACAAATTGTAACTTTCTCTTAGATACTTTTAACCCCTTTCCTCCTAGCAAGTTCAGTAAATTAAGAGTTGTTGTTTGTACCTCTTCTTTCTGTTCCCCAGAAATTAATAGATCATCTACATACTGGAGGATTTGAGATCCTTCTTCAAGTATAAACTGTTTCATTAGTTCTTCCAGAGTTTGGCCGAATAGGTTTGGTGACTCAGTGAATCTCTGAGGCAACCTTGTCCATTGTAATTGCTATTTTCTCCCGGTTTCCTCATCTTCCCATTCAAATACAAACCATTTTCTACACTCTTTCTCAAGTGGACAGGACCAAAAAGCATCTTTTAAATCTATAACACTAAACCATGCATGTCTCGATGGTACTTTGCTCAATAAATTATAGGGGTTGGCTACTACTGGATATCGAGTAACAGTTTGCTTATTTATTTCTCGTAAATCTTGGACTAATCGGTATGTACCATCGGGTTTCTTTATGGGTAATATTGGGGTGTTATGTGGAGACATGCATGGTTCTAAAATTCCTTCTTTAATTAAATCTTTAATTACAGGTGTTAATCCCTATTTCCCTTCTACAGAAATTGGATATTGTTTAACTCTTATTGGGGGAATGTCAGGTTTCATTTTGATTTCTACGGGTGGAATTTCCAACAGTCCATGACCCCCTCCTTCTGCCCACACTCTCAGATCTATCTGTCTCTCATCTTCTTCTTTTAAAACCATCATTTTCACTACCATCCATTTTCCTTCAGGGACTACCCCTATTCTTAACTGCACTTGTAAATCCTGACCTAAGAGGTTAGAGTCTAATTCAGGCATATACAGGAGGTCAGCACAGCCTTCTCTGAAACTTCCTTTTATAGGTACTTCTTCAATAATGGGTATTTCAAAAGGGTTATTCTCAACACCTTGAACTTTACCGGTTGGCTTACTTAATTTGCATCCTTTGGGAATCTTTGAAATACTTGAACAATCTGCTCCAGTATCCACTAAAAATTCCATTTCCTCGCTCTGAGGGCTAATTTCTAGGTTTACCAGGGGCTCCTTTTGATGTCCAGTATCATCCCTCAGAGCGTAGAGCCCCTGACACCCCTAGTCCTCTCCTTCCAGCCTGCTCCCTATGGTGTCTTGTTCCTGAGCAATAGTCTCATCCATCTTTCTTTTTCTACAGAAATTTCTGGTATGTCCTTTCTTACACAATAAAAGCATACAACTTCTGCCAAAGGTGGTCTTCTTTCAGGCCAAGGTGACTTATTATCTCTGTCTGGCTCATACCTTCTACTTGACTGATCTTTAAACCCACTTATTCTTGGACCTGTGTACTCGCTTTTTCCATCACCTGCTGACTCACTATTCCCAAATCTAGCACTCTCTCTAGCTACTGCTACCGTAAGTTTTGCTTTTGTCTTGGTCTTCTCCTCATCCCTCCCTAGATATACTTTTTGCGCCTCTCTTAATAACTTGTTCATTCCTCTTTCCTGCCAATCATCTAACTTGTCCAATTTCCTTCATATATCCACCCAGGCCTTAGTTACAAATTGAATTTTAATTAAAGCTTGTCCTTTTGGTCTATCTGGATCCATGCTTGAAAATAACTGAAAGTTTCATTTTAATCTTTCTAACCAGGCGCTTGGTGATTCATCTCGCTCCTGGTGACTGTCAAATACCAATCTTGCATTATTTGTTCTTGGGACTGCCTCTCTTATCCCTCATACAATTAGTGTCCTGTATTGCCTCATGCTCGCTCTTCCCTCTTCCTGGTTTGGATCCCAATTAGGTGGGTCAATAGGCATTTTATCTTCTCCTCTAGGACCTCCTCTATTTTCTCTTTCCCAAATCCTCATACCCACAGTACAAATCATTTGTATTTCTTCGGAAGAGAACAGTATTTCTAGAATAGAATTTAATTCCTCCCACATAAAGATGTTAGGTCCTAAGAATTGGTCTAATTGTTGGGAGATGCTTATTGTGTCTTCTAATAAAGTCTTAATTTCTTTCTTAAAATTCTAACTTCAGAGGCGGTTAATGGGGCATTCACAAAACCAACACCACCTCTGCACCACCCCCCCCCCAAAGGCACTACCCTTAGAGGAAACAAATTTTCAGTTCTCCCACATTCATCTTGAATTTTCTTTGCTTGTAACCTTGTATTATATTGATAGCTTGCTACATGCTCATCTGGTTCAATTAACTTCTTTTCCTCTATGTCTTTACAACAACAGGCCTTTTTCACTCCCTGACCTTTTGTTTGCAAACCTTCCTCCTGCTTGTGACTCAGTACAGGGGATAAATATAAAGGAATGTTTTGTGATGATCCAGGAATAAGAATAGGGGAGAGATATTTTGGGTTATGTGTTGAAGTATGGGGGAAAAATAAAGAGGGGTATTTTGGAAAGCTTTGGGAGCCAAGACTGGGGTATGGATGCTCTGAGTGGTACTAGAGACAGGCATCTGGGTACTTGAGGAACTGGAGGGAATCTGCAAAACTGAAGGAGTACTAGAATGGGCAGGTTCTGGTATATTTGGGAAAGGAGGAGATACAGAAGAGGAGATGCCAGGAGCAGGACAACTTGAATTAAAAGATTGAGGTAATTTCAAAATTCCTGTGAGAGTAGACACTGAAATTACATCCACCTCATGAGATGGTGCCAAGGGGTACAATGTTGGAGGGGGAGGAGGAAGATGGTCTATAGGAGGAGATGGAGGAGGAGGTAACGGGAGGTCATCTAAGGGATCAGGATCGGGAGGCGGAGGAAGATGGTCTAAAGGATCCCACCTCCGTTCTGGTAGCTTAGTTTCTTCTTTTTCTTTTTCTCTGGATAATTTATATAATTTTATTTCCTCTTCCTGTTTCTCCCTTTGTAACCAACATTTAGCATATCTAATCTCTTCGTCACAAGGTTCTATTTGGGTATTGACATATCTAATTAAAGCTATACATAGCCATCTTTCTTTTGTCCCGTACCAGGGCCAATAAATAGGTCCTTCAGCAATACTCTCTTTAGGCCATATTTCTGTACAGTATCTTATCATTTTTCTCTTATCTAGATCCTTCATTCCCTCATTAATATCCCAATTTATTAAGAGTTCACCTAAAGGACTACTAGGAGGTATTTTCTTAAAAACATCCTTCCCTTTTCTCCTCCTGCTGGCACTTCTCCCAGCACACTGTCCCATCTTTACCTAGCAATTTGTATCCAAATACAATTTCTTTTTCCTAATAAGGGATATGTATTAGTTATAAATGAGGAAGAGTAAATAAATATTAATTATTGTGGAAGATGTAATAATAATAGTAACTTAGACAAGACAAAGATGGCAACTTTAAAGAAATGTTTGAAGTGGGAAATGAAATAAATATGGCGGCTTTGGTGGGAAACCACACACACAAAAAAAAAGGTGACTTAAAGAAATATTTAGTGTGGGAAACAAAATAAATATGGCAGTTTAACAAGGGTTTTGGAATAATAATGTCAATTCAAATGAACATTTATAACCTAAGAATAGTGAAATGTTGAAATTAATTCCAAAAACTAATATAATATCTATTGTTTTAGTGAGAAAACTAAACAATAATGATGGCTATTTCAAGAAATGAAACAACTTACAACCACCTGCCCAACTAAATACAAAATAGGTGCAGTAAGCCACTTACTCTGCCCAAGTGGCCTCTGCACACCACACTCAACCACATACAAAATTGAACCACATACACTGAAGCCATACAAAATGGCTTCAATGAGCCGCTTACTCAAAATGGCCGCTTCACACCACACACGAAAATCAAAATGGCCACTTCTTGGCCCACTGTAGAGAAAACTCCAAGTGGCTGCTTCTCGGCCCTCCTCACCAAACTCAAAACGGCCGCTTCTAGGCCCGCATCACAGCAAACTCAAAATGGCCACTTCTCGGCCCACCACACAGAAAACTCAAAAATTCCTAAGGAGTGGTCAAAGGACTTTTGGCCTGCCGTCACCTCCAAACCTCATTCCTTAGGGGCCCTGACTCTTAAAATACAAAAAAAAAAAAAGAAAAATTTCTCCCTAATGTGAGCCGGTTCTAACCTCCCCCTCAGCCCCAGTGATTGAAAGGGCCCTTACACAGCCGGTGGCCCACCTCCCCCCTGTGGGTCACTGTCCCTGTGAAGTATATTTTCAGCCCCCCCTACGACCCCCTTTAGTTGGGATCCTAGCTCAGGGTGAGCCTACTTCCCCTCTATGACCTCCTTCCCACTGGGCGTTCTTGTTCCAGGGGACCCTACTCCCCTTGGGTTGGGCACCCTCCCCTTCCAGAAAAGGGGTACTCCCCTACATGTTGGCCACTTTGTTAAGTGGCCTCTGTGTAGGAGTATTTTCTCCTACCCCCAAGGTCCTACTTCCTCAGGGACTAGGTTCCACCAGTCTATCCCTGAGGAACAGCCCTCCAGGTGGTTTGAGCTAGTGGATGGAGCTCTACCCCTCACTGGGCAAGTCCGCCCCACTAACCCTCCTCGGGTACCCCTATGATCTCCCCAAATGGGATCCTAGTTCAGGGTACCGAGTGTGTCCCCCTCTATGACCCCCCAATGGGATCCTAGTTCAAGGGGTACAACTCGGGCCAATGGCTCAAACCACCCCTAGGAGCCTCCAATCACTGGAGGAACAGGAGCCTGAGCGGGTAAGGGCGGCTATAGGTGGGTACTCCCCGTCTCCCCTACTCCTGGGGGTCCATAGGGGTACACGAACTTCTTGACAACACTCACTTCCCTCTGTTCCCGCCAACCCACCTGCAGGAGTCTGGAATTGCGGTACTGGGAGCACCCCCTCGCTTCGGGGGTCTGTACTCACAGCCCCCATCTCATTCACTCACACACACTCCGCACCCCAAATTACCTTCAACCCCACTCATGTTGCTCTGAGGAGCCCTGAGCCTCGCTCCCTCTTGGAGGGCTCTCACCTTTTGGGTCGCTGTGACTCGGGTATAGGCGCAAACCCTCCCGCATTCCGACGTAGTCCAATCTCTGACAGCCAAAAAGGTGCTTGGACGCATCTCCCAGGTCCTGGGCTACCCCGGACTGGTTTTGGGCATGGCCTATCCTAGATGAGTCCCCAAAAAGATTTTACGAATATGAAGGAGGCCAAACATTCTCTGGAGAAAGAGGTTCTCATTTATTAAAATAGCTGAAAGGAACGGTGCACCTAGGACAAGCCCAAGCACCCACACAGCGAGCCAAAAACAGAACAGCGCACTACCTCCAAGTGCACTGGGTTCCCCGAAGAAAACAAGTTTGCAAAAAAGAAGAACCCCGACTTAACCAAACTCCCCCCATTTATATCCCCCTTTGAGTGCAGGATTGGTCCATTTTGGATCCGCAGGATGATTGGTCAATTTCCAGGCTTCTCATTGGTCTTTAACAAATAATAGGTTCCTACTGGATCAATCATTTCTGCAGGGCTTCGAATGATTGGTCAGGTCTTCCATCCAATCCTCTTCGACATCGTCTTGCCCTGCGAGACTGCCCTTCCACCAAACGCTGGACCCATATCTCAGAAAATTCTAATACCCCCCCCCCCCACTCTTAACATAATAGCATTAATATAACATAATTAATACAGTATAATTGAACTACACCCTAATTTAACATAACTTTTACCCATAACAGTATTATATCAAAATAATTTGAAAAAACCAATATAATAGTGAAAGCTAATGACTACATAGTTATTCATAACAGGGGGAAGGTGTTTGGAAGAGTTTATTTGACTTCTCCTAATCCTGATCTGATTTTGTCAGCAATAAAATCAATTCATATCTCTAATTCTGAGGAAGTTTTACCCATGACAGGATTTGATGAGTGATGTCTCCTGGTCCTTGTCTCAACCCAGGAACACTTTGATCAATTTTCTCTCCCCATCCAGGTGTGGAGTGCAGTGAGAGAGTGGCTGTGGTGGGTGCGGGGCATCCGGCCACTGTCCATCCACGGCAATGCAGGGAGGAGGAGGAGGGTCCAGGTCAGGTTGTTGAGTAGATTGTTGTGGGATTTGCAGTAGTTCTGGTGTTCTCTCAGACCCCTTGGGACGGGGACAAAATGATCAATTGATACATTTCCGGACTGATTCTCCCACAGCTGCCCCTGCAGAGGGGGATTTCCAGCCAGCCCTGCCCTGAAAGCCATCAAAGGCCCTCACAGAGCTACTGCTTGGGCTCCCTTTGGGGTTTGTGCTTCTTTCAGGGCTGAGCAAACCACAGCCAGGCCTTTTTCCACCCACAGAATTCTCACCTCTGCAGCAGCTCTAAAGCTGCCAGAATCAAAGCCAAGGGGGCAGGGGTGACTCAGGTGCTGGCTGCCCCCTGGGGCTGGGCAGAGCAGGGCTGGGCAATGGCCATCCCTGTGCAGTGGGGCTGGGCCATGGCTGGGCCCCACTCTTGCATTGACAGGGGTCCCCAGGATGTGCCACCCCTGGGACAGGCACCTGGCCACGAATGTGCAGGGACATTTCTGGAACCGCCACCCCCTGGTACAGGATCCTCCATGCCAGGATGTGTCACCCCCTGGGAAAGGATCCCCCCAGGACAGGACGCCCTGGATGTGCCACCCCAGGAATAGAGACTGCCCCCCTTTCCCATCTGATTCTCAGCACAAATGGCCTCTTCCTTCTTGTCCAGTACAAAGAAAGTGAAAACGTTGTGGAGGCACAAGCCAACACCTCCATCCCCCACAGCCTCCCCACCCTTCCCTGCAACTCCTGCTTCCCATTGCCCCTTCCCTCAGCCCCCCCACCTTGGTCCCTGCTCAGGTGCTCCATGAGATTGCTGAGCTAAAAACTGGGGGTGAGGGGACCTGGCACAAAAGTGAGCAAAATAAAGAAAAAAAGCAATAAAGACACTAAAGTCAAGGGCAGGGGAGGGCACAGAGTCAGAGCTACCCAGGACCACCATGTGAAGCCTGCACAGCACATGAGCTTCCCAGGGGAGCTTGGCTGGCTCTGGGTCATCCCAAAATCTGATGCACCCAGGGAAGAAGGTGAGACCCCTGTGCCCATTCAGCAACTGCCCATCTCTGGCACCCCCATTCCCCTGGGAACCCACGCATGGGATCCCCATTCCTTATGTCCCCTCATCCCTGGGACCCCCATCCCAGTACTGCCATTCTCCAGGATCTCCATGGCCCCGGACCCCATTCCCAAGGAACCCTCTCCTGTTAATTCTATCCCCTGAAATCCCCCTTCCACCAGGACCATGGTTCTCTCAGGAAACCCATTCCCATGGGAACAACCATTCCCCTAGCATCCCTATCCCATGACCCCAAATCCCTGGCACCCTTGTGCCCCTGGGAGTCCCATGATTGAGTCCCCTCAGCCCTGGGCACCCCCAGACCCATGACTCCCCCTCCTTAGGAACCCCATTTCCCTGGACACTCAGCCCTGGAACCCAAAACAAACCTAGCCCCCCACTCCTGTGAACAACATGTCCCACTGTGTCCCACCCACACTCATCCCCTTCCTGTGCCCAGCTTGTGGCCACCCTGCCCCCACCAAGGGCCACCTACATGTGGGGACGGATGTGACCTCGCTTCCTTCCCCTTCATCCGAAGAGCCGCCAGCCAGGGGAGCGGTGGCCACAGCAGTGAGTGACAGCCAGTGCACATGGCTGGGGACACCGGGATGGCCGGGAAGGTGGCGCTGCTCCTGTGGGGTGAGTGCCCCAGGCACGGGCCTGACACCCTGGGGATGGGGAGAGGAGGGGGCACAGGGGGTCCTCAGAGGTCCCCAAGGGCAGCAGTTCCAGTCCATGTTACCCACAGTGGACCTTGATGGGACTGGAGATGTAGGGTGGCTTTGGGGACAGGAAGAGGGGGCAGGAATTTAGGGATGAGGATGTGGGTACAGGGATGTGGGGATTGGCACCTTTGGGATCAGGGAGTTCTGGGGATACGGACAATGGAACTGGGATGCAGGGATAAGAAGCATGATGATGTGGCCATGGGGATGGGATCATGAGCAGATGGAGATGACCTGGGCTTGCATGGGTTGTGTCCCTGGTGTCATAGTGCCCGGGGTATCCACAGTGTCCTCATTTTCTGCCTCAGTCAAGGCTGGCCTTGGTGTCCCTGTTCCTGAGGCATCTGTGCCACATGGATGTGGTGCACAGGTGGCTGTGACACAGATATGTCCCCCTGCCTCTCCAAATCTTTTGGGGACCACCCAGACACTTTCCCACAAGAATTGCTGTCCCCATGGGGACAATTTAGGGACAGCCTCCACACCCTGTGCCCCCATGCTCCTGTCCTCATGGTGCCACCCCCACCCAGATCTGTACCTTCTCCCTTCCAGCCCAGACGCTCGGCCTCGCTGGTGAGTCCTCGGGGCATGCCATGGCCCCACCCTGCTGTCCCCAGCCCCACACTGGCCCTGGCAGGCTGGTGTCCCCTGTCACCCACAGGTGCCCAGACCACCCAGCTCCTCGTGGAGCCCCCCTGGAGGCCGGCAGTGCTGTGGGACCAGGTGACACTGACCTGCCAGGGCTTGGAGACTGCCGGTGCCACCACCTGGTACAAGGGCAGGCAGCGCTGGAGGCAGCAGGGACCACACCACATCGCTGTCACCGAGAGTGGCACCTATACGTGTTACAGACCTGGCACTGGGCACAGCCCCCCTGTGACAGTGCTTGATGGTGAGGGGTTATCTTAAATGATCAGGGTGGCCCCTGACAGGTCTGGGTGGGATCCACTTTGTGGGTGGCCTCACACCATGTGTGTGGGAGAGCCTGTCTACAGGACACCTGGACATCCCAGCTCACCCCAGTGCATCCAGATGTCCCCAGTGCCATGGGCACCCACCATGGACCTGTCTTGAGCCCTTCAGTGAGAGGGGACCCCTCTGTCGCACAGACAATCTTGTGCTGCAGGTGCCAGCACGGGCACTGCTGGAAGGGGACACGGTGACACTGCGTTGCCGGGGATGGTGGAACAACACGGTCACCAGGGTGCGATTCTACCAGGATGAGAAGGATCTGACGGGGCCTGTCAATGGGACCGAGCTGTCCCTGTCCCCCCTGCAGCTGAACCATAGCGGCCGCTACAGCTGCGGGGGCTTGGTGGGGTCCTTTATCTCACGGTCAGCAGCAGTGACAGTGACAGTGCACGGTGAGCACCCCATGGCTGGAACTCCAATCTCCTGATATCCCCAAAGCCCCTTCCTAGTGGACTCAGAATTACAGTCCTCACCTTCCCTCTCCTTCCCAGAGCTCTTCTTGGTACTGGTACTTGAATGTCCCCCTGAGCCCATTGACGGGTCCCCCCTGACTCTCAGCTGCATCAGCATCCCCAGCCCTCTGTGGCCCTGAGCCCCCTTCCTGCAAGTGTTCTACAGGGACTGGCGGGGGGGCGGGGGCGCGAGCAGGGGTCCTTGCAGCTGCTGGTGCCCACCATGGGGTCTCCCATTTGGGAAATTATGACTGTGAGGTGCATTCCAAGGGGGGTCCGTGAGGAAGAGCAGCACCCAGCTCCGCATCATGATGCGCAGTGAGTGCGGGGACGGGCATGGGGAGTCCACACGGCCCTCTCAGGTCCCCTGGTTGGGCACCTCCACATCTCCCAGACAGTTTTCCCGGGTCCTTCCATCCCTCCCGTTGTCCCCTCACCCCTCCATGTTGTGACCTCATTCCCAACATCCCCCATCACACCCTTCTCCCCATCCCTATCCCCCCACACCATCTGCCAGCCCCTCCCTGTGGCCTCAGCCCCATCTCTGTCCCCACAGTGCCTGTGGCCAATGCCACCATCACCCCTGGTCCCCTGTCACACCAGGTGCATGCAGGAGACGACGTGACACTGCACTGCTCAGTGCAGGTGGGTTCAGCCCCTGTCACCTTCACCTGGCTGCACAATGGGCAGGAGGTGGCCCAGGGTCCCCTCCTGGAGCTCAGGGCAGTTGATGTGGGACATTCGGGCACCTACCAGTGCGTGGCCACCAACCAGCTGGGACAGGACGGGCACCGCGTGTTCCGAGCATTCAGCCCAGAGTTGGCCCTGGAGCTGAAACCGCAAAACAAAGGGACACAGAGGGACACAGGTGGGGATCACACGGGGTCACTGTGGGGTGCAGGACCCCTGGAGTGATGGCTGACTCTGATGTGTCCCCCTCCATTTCTTGCAGTGGCCGCAGGGGTCGGTGGGGCCCTTCTGTTCCTGCTTCTGCTCTTGGGTGTCATTGTGGCCTGGCACCAGTGGCACCGTGTGGGTGCGTGGCAATGGGGGGATGGGAGCCCCAGGGAGATGTAGAGGCCTCCAGAGTTGGGGAGCGAAAAGGAAGCACTCACAGCCCTAGAATTGTGGCCTTTTCTGGGAGTCCTATAGAGTTTGGGGAGGTGCTGGAGGGTCCTGCAGGGATTTTAGTGGTTCTTTCAGGGGCCCTGGGGGCGTTTGGGGAGTCTCTGTCCTTGGCAGGCTTTGAGTTTTTGAGGCTGAGTTGGTTGGGGGCACTGGGGAGGTTCATGACTTCTTGGGAGCTTCAGGGATGCTACGAGGCCCCATGGGAGTTCAGGAATCCTGAGAGTGGTCAGGGCCCTGGGACCCCACAGTCACTCCTCCCCTGTTTCCATTGCAGCTGCCAGGAAGAACAAGGAAAGGTGAGTGGGGGGCTCAGACAACACTCTTCCCTTTTACCACAACCCCCAAGCCCTCCCATCCCCTCTCCCCCACATCCCCTTTATTCCCGCAGGGCCCCCTTGGATCTCCCGGCCCCCCCAGAGGAGGGAGAGGTGCTGTACACCCACGTCGTGATCACCAAGAGGGCAGGGGGTGAGTACGGTGGGGACACATGCAGAGGGACACGTCACCCACGAGTGTCACCCCACCCCGATCCCACAGCCCGTGTCTCTCGCAGTGTCCCCCCGTGCCACCACCCTCCAGGATCCCCAGGTGACCTACGCGGAGCTGCGGGGAGCCCAGGGGCGACCACAGGAACCCGGTGACATCTACGGGAATGTGCTGTGACACTGGGGGGAATTGAGGGGCACTGGGGCACCCACTCGTGTGTGTGCTGCCACTAAAAACTGCCCCTCTCCCTTGCTGTGGAGGATCAAATATGCCAAAGGGCTGAGAGAAGAACAATTTCCTGAAACAGCAACCAGAAAGAATAAAACCAACAGCAACAGCAATAAGGTTCTGAGTCCAAATCGTCACACATGGGCAAATTTCCTGGGAAACACATAACAAGGAACAAACCCAATTTTTCCCCCTGCACGTTTCCTCCACCAGAGGAACCTGGCAGGACGCTGGACCTTCCTTGCTCTAATGGCCAAAGCAGCCTTCAGGAGGCTCTGGATTCTCTTGTGCCCTGTCCCAAACCCCTCCTCTGCCGTGTTCCCCACCCCAGGATCTCACAAAGTCTGTGAGATCCTCACAAAGGATCTCAAAATGTGGGGATTCCAGAGCCTCCCCCTTTCATAGGGCAGTCGGGGTAAGGCCATGGCACAGTGTGGGGTGTCAGAGACAGGAAAAGTTTGATGTCTGGAGATAATTTTGTAACAGCTGTGTGTGGCAGGGGTAGGTCAGGCCTTGGTTTTGGAGAGACACGGCCCCGTCTGTCCATCAGTCTTTCAGCCATCGCACACAGGGACAGTGTGACACACCAGGTCCTGAGCGGTTGGGTGACCAGAAGTGCCATCTGAGGAGAGGGCCCTTGGTGGCCCAACTGGCTTAAAAGGCAGAGCATGAGGTCGCCAAGTCTCTGACACTGACTCTTCTTGGCATGTCTGTCCCATCCACACTGGAATCCCGGAGTGTGCCACTCATTTAAATGAGAAATATCTGCCAAGGAAAGTGGGAACGTTCCTGGAATAGAAAGTTGGCCCAAGGTCAAAAACCATTTTTTGATTTCAAAGATGATGGGGCTTCCAGGCAGAACTGTAAGAAAAGGAATAGCAGCTCTTTACTAGGAAATTTATAAACCAGAATAGAACAAACAAGACAAATCCAGAACTTTCCCTCCTCCTCAGTGCTGTTGGTTTTTGTGGCAGTTATAACCACAGCCAGGCAAATGCCCTGTGCAATACCCGCAACAGCTCTCTATGATCCCGGAGGGAAGGAAGGCAGTGCCCAGGCAGGTCTCAGGTCCACAACATCACTTCTGGTCGCTTTACAGCCTTTCACTCCCTTTTCCTCCTTCAGCCTCGGCACAGCAGCTCTGGGAATGTTGAAGTTCCCTGGGATGCTGAGGAAAGCTGGTGCTCGGTGCTGACTCTGCCAGGGCTCCTCAGGTGGCTGCAGAGCACATTTGGAGTTCCTGCTGTTCCTGGGCCACTGCTGGTTCTGACACAGCAGCCCCAGGGGAGGAGGAAGAAGAGAGCAGAGGCACAGCCCTGAGGGCTCTGCAGCTGCAACTGGACTATAGATACAGCCGGGGCTGAGAGCAGTGTCTTAGGAGGGCAAGATGGGGCTAAATTGGAGCTGTTTGGGCCAATGTCCCTGTGCTGCTCTGGGAGCTGCAGACCCTTAAGGAGGTGTTGTAATTAGTGCTGGAGTTCCTGAAGTTCCGCTGCATTCCTAAAGCAACCCCATGCAAAACACAGAGCACTGCTGCCTCTCCTGGAGATTTTTGGATCCTGGGGCTGAGGCAAGAGCAGCTGGAGCAGGTGGCCCACGGGAGCAGCGCCTGGCCATGCAGGTGGAGCCTGAGCGCCGGGGACTCCTCAGGGTGCTCAGGGGAGGCCCAGAGGGGCTGGGCCATGGTGGGTCCCACTTGCCATTCCTGCTCCACCCAGATTTTGGGACAGAGCAGTGACACCCATTGGCTCCCAAACCTCTCAGGGCTCGGGCACAGCCTCACAGGAGGTCCCGGCCCAGGCCTTGGGGATGATTCGGGTGTTCTCTGGCTCGATCCCGACAAAGGGCAGTGTCCGGGAGCAGTCAGCACATCCCGAGGAGCAGCCCGGGGCTGCTGGAGCCCGAGTGCTGTGGGCAAGGGCGGCGTGAGGGAGCCGGGCCCCGCTCAGCCGGTGCTGCCCCAGGAACGTCTCATACTGCAGGGGCTCGGCAGCCTCTGCCGGTGCCGGCCCCGGGGCTGTCGGGGGGCGCGGCCGGAGGGGCCGGGGAGCAGCGGGTGGGAGGGGCCGGGATGGAGCGACCGGGACCCCACTGGGGAGCCCCGAGTGTGGAGGGAGCGAAACGGCGGAGGGGAGACCCCAGGACAGGCGGGAGCAGAGACCCTGCGGTGGGGTCTGCGGAAAGGAGGGACCACAATGGTGGTCCCGGAGCGCCGGGAAGGGCCCAGCTGCCATCACGCTGTGAAGTACCAGGACGGGCACAGGGTGTCCGAACCGACTGTGGCAGCGTGTCTGAAGGCACTGTCGCGATGTGTTGGGACCGAGCGTTTCCAGGGTAAGGCCCCCACTGCTCCGGGAAGTGGAGGGGTACCCTGGAAGGTGTGCAGCTGGTGTGGGGCAGAGCCCTGTCTATTCCCTATGCCTTGTGCAGGTGAGGAGGGCAGGGAAGGAGCAGCTTTGGGAACACCTGGAATCCAAACAGGATCACTCGCCACAGCGCCATCATGGCCATAGGGCAGAGCCACTGCTCAATATTTCCCACATTTCCCTCTTGTCTGGCAGCCGAGCCAGAACCCAAACTTTCTTTCCATGACATTCCAAAGGGCTGCTCATTTTGTTCAAGAAGGAGGACCCAGTCAGGTTGTTGAGCAGATTGTTGTGGCATTTGCAGTAGTTATGGGGCTCTCTTAGTCCCTTGAAGACAGGGAGTAAATGATCAATTGCTGCATTTCCAGACTGGTTCCCTCACAGCTGCCCCTGCAGGGGTGGTTTCCAGCCAGCCCTGCTCTGAAAGCCATCAAAGGCCCTTTCAGAGCCACTGCTTGGGCTCCCTTTGGGGTTTGTGCTTCTTGCAGGGCTGAGAAAACCACAGGCAGGCCTTTTTCCACCCACAGAATTCTCACCTCTGCAGCAGCTCTAAGGCTGCCAGAATCAAAGCCAAGGGGGCAGGGGGGACCCTCAGGTGCTGGCTGCCCCCTGGGGCTGGCCAGAGCAGGGCTGGGCAATGGCCATCCCTGTGCAGTGGGGCTGGGCCATGGCTGGGCCCCACCCTTGGATGGCCACTGGCTGCAAGGAGCAGGAATTTGGGAGCCCCTTCCTGGCTGGCGCTCCCTTCCCCAGCTGCTCTTGCCGGCTCAGATCCTGCAGGGGATGATCAAGAATGGAGGAGTCTGGAGCCCCCCGAGCTGCCATCCCCCTTGACAGGAGCCCCTTGCCAGCATGTGTCACCCCTGGGACAGGATCCCCCCATCGCAGAACACTCCCCCCCGCCCCCCCCACCCCCCCCCCGTGTGACACTCAGCACAAACGGCCTCTTCCTTCTTCTGCAGGACAGAAAAAGTGAAAGTGTTGGGGCACACAGCCAGACACCCCCATCCCCCACAGCCTCCCCAGCCTCTCTACAGACCCCTCACTGTTACTTGCCCCACTCACGGGTTCCCCCAACCCATTCCCTACTCAGTTATTTCCCAGAATAATCAAGGAACAAACTGGGGCATTGTGAAATTGAGGGATCAAAGGGAGGAAATGGAAATGAAGAGTGGAAAAAGCCCCTGGGAGCTGGGGGCACA
Source organism: Zonotrichia albicollis (assembly GCF_047830755.1). NCBI lineage: Eukaryota > Metazoa > Chordata > Aves > Passeriformes > Passerellidae > Zonotrichia > Zonotrichia albicollis. Next base: position 11,808,981 of record NC_133827.1, read on the forward strand.
CAGACTCAGAGCACATCAGAGTCTCCCTGGGGTTACCCCCCGGCCATCGGCAAAGTTTGGGGTCTGTGCTGGGCTTTGGGTCACCCCAAAATCTGAGGCACTCAGGGAAGGGGCTCCAACCCATGGACCCACTGAGCCACTGCCCATCTCTGGCACCCTCATTCCCCTGGGAACCCAACCATGGGACCCCCATTCCTTCAGTCCCCTTGTCCTGGGGACCCCACCCCAGTACTCACATTTCCCAGGATCTCCATGGCCCAGGACCTCATTCCCAAGGAACCCTCTCCAATTCATTCAATCCCCTGAAATCCCCCTTCCCCCAGAACCTTGATTCTCCTAGGACCCCTCATACCCACGGGATGCTCCATTCCCCTGGTACCCTCATCCCTAGGACAACCATCCCCTGACCCCAAATCCCTGGAGCCCTCATTGTTCTGGGACTTCCATCCCTTAGTTCCCCCAGCCCTGGGCACCCCCATTCCCATGGCACCTCCATCCCTGGTGACACCCCCTCCTCAGAACCCCCATTCCCAGGGACCTAATCCCTTGGGCTCCCCATTCCCCTGGAACCCATCCCTGGCTCTCCAAACACCCTGTGCCCCTCACTCCTGCTAAGCCCATGTCCCACCTTCTGCCACTCTGTCTTTTCCCCATCCTGTCCCCTCCCTGCCCACAGCCTGTCCCCAGCTTGTGGTCACACTGCCACCACCAGGTGTCACCTACACATGAGGAAGAGACCTGACCTTGCTTCCTTCCCCTTTGGCCATAGGGCCACCACCCAGGTGACAGCCACCCTGGCAGCGAGTGACAGCCAGCGCACATGGCTGGAGACACCGGGATGGCTGGGAAGGTGGCGCTGCTTCTGTGGGGTGAGTGCCCTGGGCATGGACCTGACACTCTGGGGATTGACCCCAGAGAGGCAGAGACCACTGGGGAGGGGGCACAGGGAGTGGGAGAACATGTCGGTCACTGAGGTGCGATTCTGCTATGAGGACAAGGAGGTGTAGGGGTCCCTCAATGGGACTGTGCTGTCCCTTTCCCCTCTGCAGCTGAACCACAGTGGGCGCTACCGCTGTGGGGGCTGGGTGAGCTCCAACATGTCCTCATGGGTGCTCTCAGTGCCGGTGACAGTGACAGTGCACAGTGAGCACCCCACGGCTGGAACTCCAATCTCCTGACACCCCCAACCCCACTTCCCAGCAGACTCAGAGTCACAGTCCTTAGCTCCCCTCTATTGCCCTGAGCTCTCCTTGGTGCCAGTGCTGGAGGGTCCCTCAAGCCCACTGTGGGGTCCCCCCTGACTCTCAGCTGCCTCAGCACCCCCAGCCCCCTGCGGCCCCAAGCCCCCCTCCTGCATGTGTTCTACCGGGATGGGCAGGTGGTGGGGGGCCCACAGGGGTCCCTGCAGCTGCTGGTGCCCGCCGTGGGGGTCTCCCACTCAGAGAATTACAGCTGCCAGATGCGCTCCAAGGGGAGGGATCTGTGCGGAAGAGCAGTGCCTGGCTCCACGTCACGGTGCACTGTGAGTGCAGGGATGGGCATGGGGAGTCCCCAGAGACACCCTGGGTCCCCTTCCTGGGTACCTCCATGTCCCCCTGACACCTTTATTGTGCCCCTTTGTCTCCGCCCTCAGTCCCTTCACTCCTCTTTGGTGTGACTCCAATACCCAAAGTCCCCCATCACACCCATCCCCCTCATCCCTATCCCAGCAAACTGGCTGCCAGCCCCTCCCTGTGCCCTCATCCTTGTCTCTGTTCCCACAGCGCCAATGCCACCATCACTTTAAGTCCCCTGTCACATCAAGTGCACGCAGGTGACCCCGTGACCCTGCGCTGCTCAGTGCAGGTGGGCTCAGTCCCTGTCACCTTCACCTGGCTGCACAACGGGCAGGAGGTGGCCCAAGGTCCCCTCCTGGAGCTCAAGGCTGTCGATGTGGGACATTCGGGCACCTACCAGTGCGTGGCCACCAACCAGCTGGGACAGGACGGGCACCGCGTGTTACGGGCACTCAGCCCTGAGCTGGTCCTGGAAGTGACACCGGGCTCACCCTGGGTCACAGGTGGCCTCAGACAGGGTTGCTTGGTTTTCCGGGCCCCTGTAGTTCCTGTAGGGACCCTGGTCAGTCCCACTCTGTCGCAGCAGTTGGCTGTGAATGTCGGCAGGACCCTCCTGTTCCTGCTCCTGCTCCTGGCTGTCATTGGGGGCTGTCACTGCTGGCACCACCATGGTGGGTGACAATGGGGGGGGGGATTGGGGTCCTGGAGTGAGGAGGAGCCCCAGAGTTGGGGCAGAGATCAGCAGCACTCAGGGCGCCTGAGCTGGGGGACACTGAGCCTGCAGTGACCTCGGCTGGGCGTCTTGGGGGATTTGGGGGGAATTTGGAGAGTCTTAGTTGTGCTCCCGAGACATCCCCGGATGGGCTTTGAGGAATATTGCGGTGGCATTGGGAGTTCCTGGAGGGTTTGGAGAGCTCCTAGAGAGCTGTGCAGGGATGTTGGAGGATCTTTGTGGGTCCTGTGGGAGTTTGTGGGTCCCCCTCTCTTCCATGCTTGGGGTTCTGGGGGCTCAGAGGGTTGGGGGCACCAGGGGGACTGGGGGCACTGCAGTGATCCAGAAGTTCTGGGAGGTTCAGGGGTCATTAGAGTGTCCTGGGGGAATCAGGGGTCCATTGGAATTTGGGGCTGCAGTGGGGATATGGGGGTCCCCTGAGTGGTTGGAGCTGCTGAGGTCCCAGGAAGGATCAGGGGTCCCAGTGTTCCCACAGTCCCCCTCTCCCCTTTCCCTTGCAGCTGCCAGGAAGCTCCAGGACAGGTGAGTGAGGGGCTCAGGCTGGGACTCCCCTTTCCCCCTCCCCAGACATGACCCAGAGCCCCCCCCATCCCCACAGGATCCCCTGGGAGGAAGGGGCAGTGCTGAACCCCCCACATCGTGGGCACCGAACGGGCAGACGGTGAGTACAGAGGGTGACAGTGACACATCACCCATGGGTGTCACCCCCACCCAGGTCCCACAAGCAGTGTCACTCTCAGGGCCCCCATGGGTCTCCCCCAGCCCTGCCCCACCTTGGGATCCACAAGTGACCAATGCAGAGCTGTCGGGACCCAACGAGGTACAGCGGGACCCCCGTGACTACGATGACGTGCTGTGACGCTGGGGGCACTGGGGGTCCCTGCCTGAGGGCACCCACCATCTGTGCCCCCAAGCTCACATGGGTGCTCACCGTGTCTGTGGGGTGGCCACAAGTGGGGGTCCCATGTGGGGCTGCCCAGAGCTCCCTGTTCCAGTGCTCCCAGTGCTCCCAGTACCCCCAAAGGCTCCCCATTCCCTTCCCCAGAGCCAGGAGGCACAGGACCCTTGTCTCTCTTATTGGACCCAAAATACAGCTCTTTGATGAAGCTGGGATAAATGGTTTTTGTTTGTCCAGCTCTGTCAATTCAGCTTGGGAAGGAGCCAGGTCCCTGTCAGGTTAAGGAGCAGATTGTTGTTGTTTTCTTTCCAGTAGACCTGGAGCTCTCTCAGTACCCTGGGGACAGGGACAAATTGATAAATTGCTACATTTCTGGATTGGTTCCCTCACAGCTGCCCCTGCAGGGCAGATTTCTAGCCAGCCTAGCTTTGAAAACCATCAAAGGCCTTCACAGGCTCACTGCTTGTGTCATTGTGGCTTTTGTGGTTCTTGCAGATCTGAGAAAACCACAAGAAGAACAAAACCCAAGAACTTTTTCCACCCACAGAATTCTCACCTCTGCAGCAGCTCTAAAGCTGCCAGAATCAAAGCCAAGGGGGCAGGGGGGACCCTCAGGTGCTGGCTGCCCCCTGGGGCCGGCCAGAGCAGGGCTGGGCAATGGCCATCCCTGTGCAGTGGGGCTGGGCCATGGCTGGGCCCCACCCTTGCATTGACAGGGGTCCCCAGGATGTGCCACCCCCTGGACTGGTTTCCTCCAGGCCACCCCGAGAACAAGATCCTCCCTGGAAAGGAACACTCTGGATGTGCCCCCCCAGGACAGAACCCCCTCCTTTCCCATCTGACTCTCAGCACAAATGGCCTCTTCCTGCTTGTCCTGGAAAAGGAAAGTGAAAGTGTTGAGGGAGCACAAGCAGACATCCCCCAAAGCCTCCCCACCCTTCCCTGCACCCCTCACACCCCATTTTTCCCCTCCCCTGTGTCCCCCCCAACTTTTCCCTGATCAGGTGCTCCCCAGGATTGCTGAGCCAGGAACTGGGGCTGAGGGAACCTGGCACAAAAGTGAGGAAAATAATGGAAATAGAGAAATAAAGAGAGGTAAAAGTCAAGAGCAGGGGAGGGACAGAGTTAGAGCTATCCAGAACCCCCATGTGATGCCTGCCCAGAAAAAACAATGCTGGGCCCCAGGTCACCCCAAAACCTGAGGCACCCAGGGAAGGGCTGTGACCCCAATGCCCCTCCAGCCACTGCCTGTCCCTGGCACCCCCATTCCCCTGGGATCCCAACCATGGGACCCCATTTCTTTCACTCGCCCCTTCCCTGGAGCCCCCCATCCCTGGACTGCAATTCCCCAGGATCTCCAACCCCAAGCAACGCCATCCTGGTGAATTCCAGTCCTTGGGACATCCCTTCCCTTTGGGACATTGATTGCCCCAGAACCCCTATTCTCACAGAGCCCTCCTTTCCCCTGACACCCTCATCCCTTGGCCACCACCCCTTGATCACTTGAGGCCAAGTTGTTCTTGGACCCTCATTCCTGAGTCTGAGTCCACCCAACACTTGGGGCCCCAATTTCCATGGGATCCCATCCTGGTAATTCCAGATCTGGGGACACCCCTTCCCTTGGGGACATTGATTCCCCCAGGACCCCCAATCTCACAGGGCCCCCATTCTCACAGGGCCCTCTTTAACCCTGGCACCCACATCCTTGGCCACCATCCCATGATCAGAAATCCCCCTTGAGGCCACGTTGTTCATAGACCCTCATTCCTGAGTCTAAGTCTACCTAACCCTTGGGACCCCCATTCCCCTGGGACCCCATCCCTGGGCATCCCAATCCCCTGGACACCCATCCCTGGCTCCCTACACAGCCTCAGCCTCCAAATTCTGGCAACACCATGTCCCCACCATGTCCCACCATCACCCCCATGTCTCACAAAGTCCCCACCCTGCCCCCATCCTGTTCCCACCCTGCCCCCACCTAGGGCCACCTACACTTGGGGACAGACGTGACCTTGCTTCCTTTCCCTTCACCTGAAGAGCTGCCAGCCAGGGGAGCGGTGGCCACATCAGTGAGTGACAGCCAGTGCACATGGCTGGGGACACCAGGATGGCCGGGAAGGTGGCGCTGCTCCTGTGGGGTGAGTGCCCCGGGCACGGGCCTGACACCCCAGGGATGGGCACTGGTGAGGCAGAGACTGGTGGGGGGGGGGGGGCATAGGGGGGCTGCAGGGTCCCCTGATGTCCGCAATGCCAGGAGAGTCAATGCATGAGGTGACCAGGGTCATGGAGTCGCTTGGGGACAGGAGAGGGGGTTAAGGGGTTAAGGAACATGGGGACAATAACAGGGGGATGGAATTTTGGAGGCATCATGGGACTGGTGAAGGTGTGGGGACATGGACAGGGTGCCAGGGGGGCCAGGACAGGAATTAGGGGGAAAGCACCATGCAGATGGGCCCTGGGTACTGAGACCATGGGACTGTTGGGCGTGACCTGTGCCAGCATGGGATGGCCCTGGCATCGCCATTCTCACGGTGTCCACGGTGTCCCTGTGTCCTGCCTCAGCCTAAGGTGGCCCTGTAGCCCCAGTTCCTAAGAGGTCCATGCCACTCTGGTGTCCCTACAGGAGAAATCTGGGGATGATGCCAAAACCCGAGCTCTGGTGCTGCTGTACCTAGAGAGCCACCCCCACTGAGCCCTGTCCCTTCTCCCTTCCAGCCCAGACCCTTGGCTTTGCTGATGAGTCCTCAGGGGATGCCATGACCCAACCCTGCTGTCACCAGCCCCACACTGGTCCTGGCAGGCTGGTGTCCCCTGTCACCTGCAGGCACCCAGACCACCTGGATCTTCGTGGAGCCCCCCTGGATGCCAGCGGTGCTGTGGGACCGGGTGACACTGACCTGCCAGGGCTCAGGGACCTCCAGTGCCACCACCTGGTACAAGGATGGGCGGCGCTGGGGACAGCAGGGACGTGACCACCTCACTGTCACTGAAAATGGCACCTACGAGTGTAACAGACCCGGCACTGGGCTCAGCCTCCCCATGAGAGTCTTAGACGGTAAGAGGGGTTTGGGTGTCCCCAGCCTGGCACCTGCGGGGACCCCAAGGGCTCTGGCTGGGCTGCGCTCCATGGGTCACTGCCTGCGTGACGAGTGCCCATCCCCTGCATATGGGGACATCCCAAAGCATGCCAGTGTGGTGGGGCCCCTGTATTGAAATTGGGGACCCTTAGTGTGCTGGCTGTGACCAACTGGGGGGGTCCCTATTGGGTGGTGCCTTCAGGACTCTCCAAGCCCTCCTGTCTTGGACCCTCCAAGCCCTCCTCCTGATGTGACAGGACCCATTTGTTCCCCAGACTGGCTGGTGCTGCAGGTGCCAGCAAGGCCACTGCTGGAGGGGGACAAGGTGACACTGTGCTGCCGGGACCGGCGGAACAACCTGGTCACCTGGGTGTCCTTCTACCATGAGGAGAAGCAGCTGGTGGAGCTCCGAAATGGAACAGAGCTGACCCTGTTCCCTCTGAAGCTGCACCACAGTGGGTGCTACCGCTGCAGGGGCTGGCTGAAAGACAGGCAGTGGGTGGTGTCTGCGCCAGTGACAGTGACAGTGCATGGTGAGAACCCCACAGCTTCCACCCCAAAATCCCCACAGCCCCTCCCCAAGGACTTGGGTTTGCTGTCCCCACTGCTTCCAATCTCCTGCCCTGAGCTGCTCCCTGTGCAGGTGCTGGAGGGACCCCCTGAGCCATCCTTCAGCTCCCCCTGACTCTCAGCTGCCTCAGCACCCCCAGCCCCCTGCGGCCCCGAGCCCCCCTCCTGCTCGTGTTCTACCAGGACAGGCAGGTGGTGGGGGGCCCACAGGGGTCCCTGCAGCTGCTGGTGCCCTCCGTGGGGGTCTCCCACTCGGGGAATTACAGCTGCCAGGTGCACTCTGATGGGGAGGTGGTGCAGAAGAGCAGAGCCCAGCTCCGCATCAGGGTGCGCAGTGAGTGCAGGGATGGGCACGGGGAGTCCCCACAGGCTCCTCAGGGTCCCCTGCCCTGGGCACCTCCATGTCTCCCAGACACTTTTCTTGGGTCCTTCCACCACTCCCCTTGTCTCCTCACACATCCATGGCGTAACCCTGTCCCCAATATCCACCATCACACTCATCCCCTCCCATCCCTATACCCCCACACTGGCTGCCAGGCCCTCCCTGTGCCCTCAGCCCTGTCTCTGTCCCTGCAGTGCCCGTGGCCAATGCCACCATCACCCCCGGTCCTCTGGCACACCAGGTGCGTGCAGGTGACAACGTGACCCTGCGCTGCTCAGTGCAGGTGGGCTCAAAACCTGTCACCTTCACCTGGCTGCACAATGGGCAGGAGGTGGCCCGGGGTCCCCTCCTGGAGCTCCGGGCATTCGATGTTGGACATTCAGGCACTTACCAGTGCGTGGCCACCAACCAGCTGGGACAGGACGGGCACCACCTATTCCAGGCACTCAGCCCTGAGCTGGCACTGATGGTGACAACATGGGGACACAGAGACACAGGTGGGGTCACACAGGGTCACCAGGGAGTGCAGGAAACCTGGGGTGATGGGTGATCCTGATGTGTCTCCCTCTGTTTCTTGCAGTGGCTGCAGGGGTCGGTGGGGCTCTTCTGTTCCTGCTTCTGCTCGTGGGTGTCATTGTGGCCTGGCACTGGTGGCACCGTGTGGGTCGGTGACAATGAGGGGACGGGGGTCTCAGAGAGTTGTAGAGGCCCGCAGACTTGGGGAGAAATAGGGCAGCACTCACAGCCCCAGAATTGTGATCTTGCCCAGGGGTCCTGCAGGGTCTGGGGAGGTGCTGGAGTGTTCTGCAGGGATGTTGGGGTTTCTTTCAGGGGCCCTGGGGGCTTTTGGAGGGTCTCTGTTCCTCCTGGGCTTTGGGTTCTTGAGGCTAAGTCGGCCTGGGGGAACTGGAGAGGTTCATGAATTCTAAAGGGCTTCAGGGATGCTTGGGGATCTTGAGAGAAAATAAGGGTCCCAGGGGGGTACAGGTTTCCTGAGTGGGGTCAGGGCCCGGGGACCCCACAGTCACCCCTCCCCTCTTTTATTTGCAGCTGCCAAGAAGCAACAAGAAAGGTGAGTGGGGCTCTCCAGCCATGCGTCCCCTATTACCCCACCCCACAACTCTCCAGCCACTTCCACACATTGTCTTTATCCCCACAGGGCTCCCCCAGATCCAACGTCCCCCCCAGAGGAGGGAAAGGTTCCATACACCCACGTTGTGAGCAGCAAACAGGCACAGTGTGAGTACAGTGATGAGGAGGACAGTGACACGTCACTCACATGTGTCAACCCCCACCTTGGTCCCTACAACTGGTGTTTTTTGCAGGGCCCCCCAATGTTACTGTCCCCCAGGATCCCCAGGAGACCTACGTGGGGCTGTGGGGATCCCACGGGCGACCATGGGAACCCGGTGACATCTACGCGAATGTGCTGTGACACTGGGGGGAACTGGGGGGCACTGGGGGTCCCCACCCATGGGCACCCACTCGTGTGTGTGCTGCCACTAAAAACTGTGCCTCTCTCTCCCCGTGGAGGCACAAAGATCCCAAAGGGCTGAGAGAAGAACAATTTCCTGAAACAGCAACCAGACAGAATACAACTAAAAGCAACAGCAACAAAGTTCAGAGTCCCAAGGGTTGGAAGGAGGAATCCTAGGAAGGTGGAGGAAACCTGCTGGGGAGAGTTTCCAGGGTTTGTTTGTTGAGGACAGGGCCCTGGACCTTCCTTGTTCTGATGGCCAAAGCGGTCTTCAAGAGGCTCTGGATTCTTGTGTTCCCTGTCCCGAACCCCTCCATTGCCCTGTTGCCCACACAATGATGTCCAAAGGCCCTGTGGGGATTCCAGAGCTTCCCCTTTTCCAGGGCAGTCGGGATCAGGCCATGGCATAGGGTGGGGGAATCAGCAACAGGAAAAGTTTGATGTCTGGACACATTTTGAAACAGCTGTGAGTGGCAGTGGTGGGTCAGGCCTTGCTTTTGCTGAGACAGGGCCCCGTCTGTCCATCAGTCTGTCAGCCCTTGTACACTGGGGACAGTGTGATGCTCTGCCAAAGCCGGCTCCTGAGTGGCTGGGTGACCAGAAGTGCCAGCTGGGGAGAGGGCCTTTGGTGGCCCAACTGGCTTAAAAGGCAGAGCATGAGGTGGCCAAGTCCCTGAGCATGTGTCCTTAGGGAGTGTCTTTCCTATCCATGCTGAAACCCAGGAGTTTTTAAGTATCTTGGTATAGGGAGAAATATCTGCCAAGGAAAGTGGAAACTTTGCTACAATAAGAAGACCAATCGCTAAAAGCATTTTTATTCCAAAAATGATGCTGCATCCATGCAAAAGTGTAGGAAAAAGAAATAAACATTCTTTATGAGGAAATTTATAAAAAAAGAACAGAATAAACAATACAAAACCAGAACATTTCCTTCTTCTCAGTGCTCTTTTTTCATCTTTGGTGCAGTTACAACTGCAGCCAGCAGGGGGCGATGCAGGGAGCACTCCTGGCCAGCAGGGGGCGCCCCGGTCCAGCTCCATCCCCTCAGGGACCATGCCGGCCTCGGACGGGAGGGAGGAGGGGAAATCGCTCCTTTTGCAAACTCCCGGCCACCAATCGGTCCCGGCACCACCACTGGCAGCGGGTAAAAGCCGCCAAAGCAGCAGGTTGGATCCCAGTGCCCAGTGGCAGCGTAGCAGTGTCCCGGGGCCAGGCACACGCCCTGCACAACACCCGTGAGCACTCTCCATGATCCCAAATGGAAGGAAGGCAGAACCTGACCCCAGGCAGGTCTCAGGTCCACAGCAGCACCCCGGGTGGCTTTATGCCACAATTCCTGCAAGCCCTCAGCCTTTCACTCCCTTTTCCTCTTTCAGCCTGGGAACAGCAGCTCTGGGAATGTTGAATTCCTCTGGGATGTTGAGGAGCTCAGGCAACTGCAGAGCATGTTTGGAGTTCCTGCTCTTCCTGGCCACTCCTGGTCCCAACTCAGAAGCCACAGGGGGATGAGGCGGAGGAAGAAGAGAGCAGAGCCACAGCCCCGAGGGCTCTGCAGCAGTAGCTGGAGCACAAGGACAGCCTGGGATGGGAGCAGTGCCTTGAGACGGCAAAATGGGGCACAATTGGAGCTGATTGGGCCAATGCCCCTGTTTTGCTCTGGGTGCTGCAGACCCTTAAGGAGGCATTGTAATTAAGCCAGGGTCCTAAAGTTCAGCAGTGCTCCTAAAGCATCCCTGTTCACAAACACAGTGCTCCGCTGTCTCTCCTGGGGATTTTGGGCTACACAAGGCAGCACTGGATACAATTTGCAAGTCAGATGTTGCCAGCTCTGCCCACAAGGAGCTTTTTAGGCTGCCCGGAAGGTTTTTGCTGCCGCTGGGGATGATTCTGTACCTGTGCCATGTGGCCACTGCTTCCCACTGGTCGGCCAGGAAGGCCGAGCTGGAGCAGCGGCTGAGACGGGAGTGGCTGGATAAGGTGGCCCACAGGAGCAGCACCTGGCCATGCAGGTGGAGCCGGAATGCCGGGAATTCCGCAGGGTGTTCAGGTGAGGCCCACGGGGCAGGGACATGTTGGGGCACCACTTGCCATTCCTGCTCCCCCGACATTTTGGGACACAGCAGTGACTCCCAAACTCCTCAGGGCTCGGGCACAGCCTCACAGGAGGTCCCGGGGTGATTCCGGTGCTCCTGGGCTCGTTCCCAACAAAGGGCAGCGCTCCGGGAGCAGTCGGCAAATCCTGAAGGAGCAGCCCGGGGCTGCTGGAGCCCGAGTGCTGCGGGCAAGGACGGCGTGAGGGAGCCGAGCCCCGCTCAGCCGGCGCTGCCCCAGGAACGTCTCATCCTGCAGGAGCTCGGCAGCCTCTGCCGGTGCCGGCCCCAGAGCTGTCGGGGGGTGCGGCCGGAGGGGCAGGGGGCAGAGGGTGGGAAGGGGCCGGGATGGAGGGACCGGGACCCCACTGGGGAGCCCCGAGCGTGGAGGGAGTGAAACGGCGGAGGGGAGACCCCGGGACAGGGGGGAGCAGAGACCCTGCGGTGGGGTCTGCGGAAAGGAGGGACCACAATGGTGGTCCTGGAGCACCGGGAAGGGCCCAGCTGCCATCGCGCTGCGAGTGCCGGGACGGTCACGGGGTGTCCGAACCGACTGTGGCAGCGTGTCTGAAGGCACTGTTGCGATGTGTTGGGACCGAGCGTTTCCAGGGTAAGGCCCCCACAGCTCCAGGAAGTGGAGGGGTACCCTGGAAAGGGCAGGACAGGTGTGAGGCAGAGCCCTGTCTTTTCCCTGTTCCCTGTGCAGGTGAGGAGAGCAGGGAAGGAGCAGCTTTGGGGACACCTGGAATCCAGACAGGATCCCTGCCCACAGCCCCACCACAGCTGCAGGGAAAACCCCCTGCTCGATATTTCCATCCTTTTCTCTCTTGTCTCACAACTGAGCCAGAACCCAAAAATACTTTCTGGGATGTTCTAAAGGGCTGCAGGTTTGAGACAGGAAGGAGGAGGAGGGTCCTGGTCAGATTCTTGGGCAGATGATTGTTGTCTTTGCAGGATTTTCGGGTCTCTCCCAGTCCCTTGCCTAGAAGGACAAAGTGATCAATTGCTGCATTTCTGGACTGGTTCCCCCACAGCTGCCCTTGTAGGGGCAGTTTCCAGCCAGCCCTGCTCTGAAAACCATCAAAGGCCCTCTCAGTGACACTGCTTGGGCTCCTTTTGGGATTTGTGCTTCATGCAGGGCTGAGGAAACCACAGGCAGGCCTTTTTCCCCCACTGAATTCTCATCTTTGCAGCACGTTCTCTCTCCTGTGAAAATTTTAGACATTTAATAAAGGACAATAGGAGACAAGGATCATAGAGCAAAGGTTGTTATGGGTGGGTGCATCTTGGCACTCAGCCAAGAGCACACTGTTCTCTTTGGGGATACCTCTTGGATACCTTTTCCCTTAGATCAGCCTGTTGCATATTCATAGACACTTATGCTTAGAAAACTTTTCCCCAAGCTAATTTACATTCCAAGAATTGTTTAGCTGGGCTCCTACTTGGATCTGCCTATTTAGAGCGTTATTCCTTGGTTCTGCTTTTAGCCATTTCTTATGATCATCTTCATTTCTGGGCCTGGGTCCACACTGTCTTCAGGCGGTGAGTGCTGATAGTTGGCATATCTGTAGCAGGTGTCCTCATCCTGTCTTCATCAGATGTTATCCCATCCAAGCAGGCATTTTAACACAAGCATCCTTATATCAGCTATTTCACAAAGCTTAATTAACAACAGACATAAAAACTATATCTTTGTAACAAAGTTACTTTAACATTACATATATAAATTCCATTTTAATATTTGTAAAATTCTGGTAATATAATATGTATTTACAATACATGGTGAGAGGAACGAAGTGATCAATTGCTGCATTTCCAGACTGGCTCCCTCTCAACTGCCTCTGCAGGGGGGTTTCCAGTCAGCCCTGCTCTGAAAACCATCAAAGGCCCTCACAGAGCCACTGCTTGGGCTCCCTTTGGGGTTTGTGCTTCTTGCAGAGCTGAGCAAACCACAGGTAGGCCTTTTTCCACCACAGAATTCTCACCTCTGCAGCAGCTCTAAAGCTGCCAGAATCAAAGCCAAGGGGGCAGGGGGGACCCTCAGGTGCTGGCTGCCACCTGGGGCTGGCCAGAGCAGGGCTGGGCAATGGCCATCCCTGTGCAGTGGGGCTGGGCCATGGCTGGGCCCCACCCTTGGATGGCCACTGGCTTCAAGGAGCAGGAGTTTGGGAGCTCCTTCCTGGGCCTCCATTCCCCAGCGGCTCTTGCTGGCTCAGATTCTGCAGGGGACGAGCAAGAATGGAGAAGTCTGGAAACACCAGGAGCTGTGATCCCCCAGGACAGGAGCCCCTTGTCCAGCATTTGTCCCTCATGGGACAGGATCCTTACAGGACAGGAGCCCCCTGTATTTGCCCCCCCGCAGGGCAGAACCCTCCTTCCATGTGACACTCAGCACAAACGGCCTCTTACTTCTGCTGCTGGAGAGAGAAAGTGAAAGTGTAGGCAGGGAGAAAGCTGACTCCTTCATCCCCCACAGCCTCCCCAGCCCTCCCTGCAGACCCCTCACCCCTGCTTCCCCCACCTTAGGCTTCCCCCAACACGTTCCCTACTCAGAAGCTCCCCAGGATCATCAAGGCATGAACTGGGAGGTTGTGAAAATGAGGGATAAAAGGAAGGAAATGGAAATGAAGAAAAAGATATGCCCCTGGATGTTGGGGTGGCACAGACCCAGAGCACCTCTGAATCCCCTCTTGTTGCCCCCCCACCAAATCACAGGCAACCCAGCAGGCAGCACGAGCCCCTGAGTCTTCCCAAAATCTGAGGCACCCAGGGAAGGAGCTGTGACCCACATGCACAACCCGTCACTGTCCATCCCTGGCAAACTCATTCCCCTGGGAAGCTGACCATGGGACCCCCATTCCTTCAGTCTCCCCTTTCCTGAGACCCCCATCCCAGGGCTGCCATTGCCCAGGAACTCCATGGCCCAGGACCCCATTCCCAAGGAACCCTCTCCCATTCATTCCATGCCCTGAAATCCCCATTCCCCTGGGACCTTGATTCTCCCCAGTCCCCCCATTCCCCCTGCACCCATCCCTGGCACAAAAAATCCCTTGATGAGGGATTTATTACAATTAAAATATTTTCTTATATACCCTTTTAAAGTTTTAAATGTACTTTACCTTTCTCCTAGTCTCATCTCAAAACAAAAAAGAAATAAATAAGTTCTGATAAATGCACTAATAATTAACCAACACTAAACCCACCACACTAATTATTACATTAACCAAAATATCTCAAATTAGGAAACCAAAACCATGACACCAAATACCTGGAGCCCACCTTCCCCTGGGACTCCCATCCCTGAGTCCCCCCAGCCCTGGGGACCCTCATTCCCCCCCCCATGGCACCCCCATCCCCTGTGACTCCCCCTCCTCACGACCCCAATTGCCCATGGACCCATTCCCTGGACCCCCATTCCCTGGACCCCCATTCCCCTGGACACCCATCCCTGGCTCCCCAAACCCCTTGAGCCTCCCTGCTCCTGGGAAGCCCCATGTCCCACCTATCCAGAGACAGCCTTGTCCCCAGCATGTCTCCACCCTGTCCACAGCCTGTACCCAGCTTGTGGCCACCCTGCCCCCACCAAGGGCCACCAACACATGGGGACAGATGTGACCTCGCTTCCTTCCCCTTCATCCAAAGAGCCGCCAGCCAGGGGAGCGGTGGCCACAGCAGCGAGTGACAGCCAGTGCACATGGCTGGGGACACCGGGATGGCCGGGAAGGTGGCGCTGCTCCTGTGGGGTGAGTGCCCCCGGGCACGGGCCGGACTCGTAGTACCTGGGGATGGGCCCTGGTGAGGCAGAATGTGGTGGGGAGGGGGCACAGGGGAGCTGTAGGGCTCTCTGAGGTTCCCAATGCCAGGAGAGCCAGAGCATGAAGTGACTGGGGTCATGGCGTGGCCGTGGGGACAGGAGAGGGTGAACAGGGCTGGAGGGATAGGAATGTTGGGAGAGGCATCCTGGGGCTGGGGCAGCTGTGGGGACAGGGACACAGGGATGCAGGGATGCAGGGACAGGGAGAGGAAGACAAGCACAATGTGGATGGGCCATGGAGACAGAAGCCATGGGGCTGGCATGGGAGATCTGTGCTAGCACAGTGTCCCCATCGAGACATCTGTGCCACACCAACTTCCCCACGGGGACAGTTCAGGGGCAGCCCCTATGACCCAATCCCCTGTGCACCACTGTCCCCATGGTGCCACACTCACTGAGCCCTGTCCCTTCTCCCTTCCAGCCCAGACCCTAGGCCTCGCTGGTGAGTCCTCGGAGGATGCCATGGTCCCACCTTGCTGTCCCCAGCCCCATGCTGGACCTTGCAGCCTGGTGTCCCCTGTCACCCGCAGGTGCCCAGACCACCCAGCTCCTGGTAGAGCCCCCCTGGAGGCTGGCGGTGCTGTGGGACCGGGTGACACTGACCTGCCAGGGCTTGGGGACTGCTGGTGACACCACCTGGCACAAGGACGGGCAGCACTGGGAGCAGGAGAGACACAACAACCTCACTGTCACTGAGAGAGGCAACTACACGTGTGAGAGACCCAGCAGTGGGCTCAGCCCTCCTGTGAGAGTGTTAGATGGTGAGGGGGGTTTGGGTGTCCCCATCCTGGCACCAGCAGTGACCCCGGGGTTCTGGGTGGGCTCTGCTCCATTGGTCACCTCCTGTGTGACCAGAGCCTGTCACCTGCTCTGGGGACTCATGAGGTGGAACAGGACCCCCATGTCCCGTAGCCCCATTGGTGCTGCAGGTGCCAGTGCAGGCGCTGCTGGAGGGGGACACGGTGACACTGCGCTGCTGGCGCTGGAGGGACAACCCGGTCAACTCAGTGTCTTTCTACCATGAGGAGAAGAAACTGCAGGAGCTCCGCGATGGGACCCAGCTGTCCCTGTCCCCTCTGCATCTGCAACACAGCAGCCGCTACAGCTGCAGGGGCTGGGTGAAATCCACGGTATCACGGGGATGGGAGAAGTCGGAATCAGTGACAGTGACAGTGCACGGTACGCACTCCACAACTGTCACTCCAACCCCCCTCACTCCCTCCCTAGGGACTCAGTCTCACAAATCTCCCTCCCCTCTCCTTTCCAGAGCTTTTCACGGTGCCAGTGCCGGAAGTTCACTCTGAGCCCACCAATGGGTCCCCCCTGACTCTCAGCTGCCTCAGCACCCCCAGCCCCCTGCGGCCCTGAGCCCCCCTCCGGCATATGTTCTACCGGGACGGGCAGGTGGTGGGGGGCCCGCAGGGGTCCCCGCAGGTGCTGGTGCCCGCCGTGGGGGTCTCCCACTCGGGGAATTACAGCTGCCAGGTGTGCTCCAAGGGTGGGGCCGTGCGGAAGAGCAGCACCTGGATCCGTGTCACGGTGCTCAGTGAGTGCGGGGATGGGCACGGGGAGCCCCCACAGCCTCCTCATGTCCCTTGCCTGGGGATCCCCAGTCCTTCCTGACCAGTGTCCTGTGGTACCTAAGTTTCTTGTATACCTCCCTGGCTCCCCTGCTCTTTTCTCTGGTCCCTCCCTGTATCCCCCAGTCCCACATGGGTACCCCCATCCTTCCCTGGCACCTTTTCTGCGTCCCGCCATTGCTGACCCGGGTCCCTCATCAAGTCCCTCTATTCCTGGCTTCTGTCCACCCATCACTCACTGGGTCCCCAGACCGCTCCCTGCATCCCTCCACCCCTCTCTGAGGGTGCCACACATTCCCCAGGTCCCACCATCCTCTCCCTGTGTCCCCATACCCTCCCTGGTGTCGCCCCCCTCCCTCTCAAGGTGTCACTTCCCCGAACCCCTTCTCCCCCTGTTTCCAAGCCCCCTCCACCTCTGCGCCCCCTCTCCCTCACTGGGATCTTCCTGCCCCTCCCCGACAACCCAGGTCCCTCACTGTCCCCTGGTGTCCCCCTCTCCTGCAGGGGTCCCGCCCTCAGGGGTGTCCCTGTCAGCGCAGCCCCCTGGGGGACAGGTGCCACTCGGGGACAGCCTGGTGCTGAGCTGCACGGTGGCCACAGGGACAGGTCCCCTGTTCTTCTCCTGGAAATGGAAGGACTTAGGGGCACTGCTGGGCCCCGGCACGCACCTGGAGCTTCGCCACATTGGGGACAATGACAGCGGCCAGTACCGGTGCCGGGTCAGTGACAGGGACAGAGTGGCCGAGAGTGACCCCCTGAATGTCACCATCCTGGGTGAGCTGGACCATCAGGCTTTTGGTGACCCCACTCAAAGTACCCCATACCACCTCACCAGGTGCCAGCACCATCTCTGTCCCCACAGTGCCTGTGGCCAATGCCACCATCACCCCCAGTCCCCTGTCACACCAACTGCGTGCAGGTGACAACGTGACCCTGAGCTGCTTGGTGCAGGTGGGCTCAGCCCCTGTCACCTTCACCTGGCTGCACAATGGGTAGGAGGTGGCCCGGGGTCCCCTCCTAGAGCTCAGGGACATCGATGTGGGACATTTGGGCACCTACCAGTGCGTGGCCACCAACCAGCTGGGACAGGACGGGCACCACATATTCCAGGCACTCAGCCCTGAGCTGGCCCTGGAGGTGACACCTGGCTCACCCTGGGTCACAGGTGGGGTAACTCAGGGTCACCAGGGTGTTCAGGACTCCTGCAGTTCAGGATGACCCCAATGTGTCCCCTCTGTCCCCAGCAGTGGCTGTGAATGTCGGCAGGACCCTCCTGTTCCTGCTCCTGCTCCTGGCTGTCATCGGGGGCTGTCACTGGTGGCACCGCCGGGGTGAGTGACAATGGGGGTGACACAAACTCTTACAGGAATTGGGGGGAAGCCCCAAACACTGGGGGGGCTGTTGGGGCATCAC
Source organism: Zonotrichia albicollis (assembly GCF_047830755.1). NCBI lineage: Eukaryota > Metazoa > Chordata > Aves > Passeriformes > Passerellidae > Zonotrichia > Zonotrichia albicollis. The sequence continues at coordinate 11,826,571 of NC_133827.1, forward strand.
CCAAAACCCCTGAGCTGGAGGAAGCTGAGCCCTCAGTGACCTTTGCTTGGGGTGCTCAAACGTTTGGGGGCATTTTGGAGGGTCCTGGGCTCGGGAGGGTCCCAGGAAGGGCCTTGAGGAATATTTGGGTGACACTGGGATTTCCTGTGGGTTTTTATGGAGGTGTTGGAGAGTTGTGCAGGGATGTGGAGAGATCTTTAGAGATCCTGGAGCAGTTTGGAGGCTTCCCTGCATTCCATTCTTGGGGTTCCTTGAGACTTGAGGGGTGCTTAGGGGCTGTGTGAAGAATCAGGGTCCCGAGGTGGTTCAGGGGTCGTGGAGAGGGGTTTGGAGTACCTGGGTGCCTCAGGTGTTCTGTGGCTCCACAGGGGTAGTTTTGGATGCAGGGGCGTGGGAGTCCAGTAGAAATCAGTGTCTGGTGGGGGCTCAGGGGTCCAGTGGGCATTGAAAGGTCCCAGGTGGGGTTGGGGCCCAGGGGATCCCATGATCACCCCATCCTCTTTTTCTTGCAGCTCTCAGGAAATCCCAGGACAGGTCAGTGGGGAGCTCAAGCCATGGCTCTCCTTGACCCCCTCCCCAGACACGCCTCAGACCCCCCCTTATCCCCACAAGGCCCCCCAGAACCCTCTTATTCCCTGGAGGTTGGGGTGGGGCTGGACAGGAGGGGGCAGGGGGTGAGTATGGGGGATGGGTGGGGACATGGACATGTCACCCATGGGTGTCACCCCAAGCCAGGTGTCTCTTACTGTTTCCCCCAAGGACCCCCAGGTGACCCACGCAGAGCTGCCAGGACTACATGGGTGACTGCAGGACACCAGTGACATCCATGGGAACGTGCTGTGACAATGGGGGACACTGGGAGTCCCCATCCCATGGCTCCCATGGTGGCCCATCCTGCCTGGGGTGATGATCACGGGTCGGGGGGCCTGCACAGGGCACCCAGTGCTCCCTTTTCCCCCTCACAGTGCTCCCAGTACACCCATGGCTCCTCAGGCTCTTCCCTATTCCAGGGGGCACCTGACCCATTTCCTTCTAAATTAGTCCAAAGTGCAGCTTTTTGGTTAAACTGGCAGAGATGGTGTATGTTCAGCTTTGTTGAGCTTTAGGAATGGGATTCTGCAGTTCTGGGCTGCCAGTAAACACCAGGGGCTGCTGCCCCTTTCCCTACTGCTCCCCATGGAGGCACAAAGATCCCAAAGGGCTGAGAGAAGAACAATTTCCTGAAACAGCAACAAGGTTCAGAGTCCAAATTGTCACTCAAGGAACGATTTCCAGGGAAAGCCACCAATAGGGAACAAACCTTAGACACTGTACCCAGCACGTTTCCTCCTCCAGAGTAACCTGGCAAGGCTCTGGACCTTCCTTGCTCTGATGGCCAAAGTTGCCTGCAGGAGCCTCTGGATTCTCTTTTCTATCATCTCAAACCCCTCCTCTGCCCTGTTCCCCACACGAGGATGGCACAAAGGCCCTGTGGGGTTTCTGGAGCCTCCCCATTTTCCAGGGCAGTCAGGATCAGACCATGGCACAGGGTGGGGTAGTCCTGACTCCCTGCTGGGCAAATTTTTCTTTGAGCAGGCAGCACGGGCTGGATAGCTCAATCCTTCCCGGGGA